>NC_081426.1:54884354-55220288 GCF_949786415.1 Peromyscus eremicus | reverse complement strand
TCAGGGAAACCAAGCAACTGCAAGTTTTAACCTTTAGTTTTTTTTTTTTTTTAATTTCTGTTGTTGTTGTTTTGCTATTAACACCTTCAAACAGAGACATGAATCATAAATAATGAATTAGTTTCACATATTCCCCATCCCTGTGTATCTTGGTTAAAATAAAGTGTATTAATCAATGAATATTTCTTAATATTTCTTAATGGCAGGATAAAAAAAGAATTCTCTGAACTAAAAAAACTTCATAAGTTGATAATCACCCACTACATATAGTCCCCATTGAAATGCATATCTCAGTCTTTTTGATAATTATCTCTATATGCATATCATGAGTGTGTTTAGAGAGAGGAATATTGCAATAATATTTTCTACACACAGAGCAATTTTGCTCTAAAAAGCTCTCAGCAGAAGGTATACCAGATGGCCTCCCTTTAATGTGTATTCTTTGTGTTTTTTAAAAATTACTATTTTGGAAAATAAAGCTTTCGTGATCACACTTAAGGGTTTTTGGTGTGCTGGTTGGTGCTATCTCTGGGACACAGAATCTGTGTCCTTTGCAATGCCTTGTTGGAATTTCTTTGTATAAAAACGTAACTATGATTTGAGTAGATTTTGTAAGTTAGTGAATATACAGACCAAAGAGTCAGAAGGCATTTTCCTAGACAGTTGATCCTGTCTCTACTTGATTGAAATACCCAGTGGATTATAACACCTCTTTCTCAAAATTAGAAACTGTCTGTGCTCTCTAACCCCCACACCCTGTGCATGTCTTTTAAATAAGGCACTTTCTTTGCTGCCTTTGTGTCCCAGAGCTGCATGCACACTTGCCAAAGACACCTATCACTGAGCCTTTGCTGAGAGGCCTTTGATTATATTAAACAAAGGAAATAATGCAGCTGTGTTATCAGACACAGGAGTGAAAGTGGTGTGTTTTATGTGTGTGTTTGTTTTTAGTCTCCTGAATGACCTATAGGAAAGCACATTGTACTTAATGGCTCCCAAGGCTGACTGCATTTCAGTTTTAATTGCAAATCTCAGACATAATGAATCTAACACTGGGGAATAAACATCATGTCAACATGTTCCACAATTTTGGAACGGAGGACTTTGTTCAGTCTGGGAGATTAGTACCCTAAATTTAAGATCCTTATTTTCTATTAAATTATTCTGTACGTGCTTCCTTTCCCCATGGAATTGTGCTTTATGGGAGAGGTTATGGTAGTGATCCTCCTGAGGGTAAATTATCTTAAAGTGGTTTCTAAATTGTGCATGTAATTGCAAATTAAACAGTAGCCCATTGCCCACAATATCAGCTTGACTGCTTTTACAAAATTTGTGATTTAATTCTCAGCAATGAGTTCATGGGAATTTTGCCCAGGAAAAAAGATGAGATTTTTTTTTTCTCTTACTACACCTATAGATTTTTTTAAAAATTATTATTTGGAAAAGGACTATGCTATTGTACATTTAAAATGATTTTATAGTAAAGAAAATTTAGATGGAGTGTGTTGTTTTAAGAGATGGATTTTGAGTATATATTGTATTTGCTTCAAAATTTGTTTTCATTCAGAAGTATTTCAATACACCATTATGTAAGGTTATGGAGAAAATCTGGCTGTATTGGTTCATGGCTATACTCTCAATACATGGAAGGATGAGATAGGGGGATTATAGTGAATTTAAGGCCAGACTGGGCAACATAGTGAGACAGACCTATAAGCATAAATAAATAAATAAATAAGTAATTGATGAGGAAAGAGTAGAAAATAACGAGTCTTTCTCTTTTCATGGTATATGTGAGCAGGATAATCTCCCCCACAAGGAAGAATACATTTTTACTAGTTCTTGATTCCAATAGAAATATAGTGATGGAACTGAGAGATCAAGGTTTTGAAGAGTTAGACACTACAGGCTTAAAGAATTTGTGTAGACTAGGAACAGAGGCAGTCCAAGTAGGATTTAACCTGGAGAATTTGAAGACAAACTCTGAGCCAGTGGTTTGGGAAGATAGGCGGATGACATATTGCATTTCCAGTTAAATTAATTCCTACGTATTGAAGGACCTTTTCAAGAATGCAGAAAGCATCCTTAAAAGAACATTTTAAAAGTTATTGTTAAATGTGAGGATGTGGATTCATTCTGTAGTCAGTGAAATATCAACAATGCTTTAAGCAGACTTGCCACATTTTTTTCTTACATTCCACATACAAGTGTTTGTCTGATAGTAGGTGGGGCAGGGGAGATGAGAGTGGAAAACTAGCTGAATCCTCCTTGAGGAATCAGGTGGCTGGAGGCTCTTTACTGAGCTCTAGGCTTCCAAATATTCAATTTATTTATAATAATATTTTTAATTCATTATTCTTTTCGACACCACCTCTACATCTGCATATTTTCTTAATAATTAGCATTTTTCTTTTTTCTTACTAAAATTTCATCTCTGTGTCCCAATTTCTTATCTTAAGTGTTAGAAATAAAAATCTCTGAGGAAAAATGTAGATGTTAGGGTCACACTGCTAAATACAGTGTGCCAGACACCTGTTTCTGGCATCATGGGATCACTCACATGGCACATGCTGTTCCTCTTTAAATAACTAGAAAGCTTGACAGGATAGAGGAAGCAACTGTTTTCAGATTTTGTAACAGTTGGTATTTCTGGAATGTGATTACAGAAAGAAAAGAATCAAATGAGGTGAGCCTTTAGGTGGTCTTGGCTTTCTCAGACACTTATGGCACAGAGAATGGGAAACCCGGGCACAATGTGGCAGATTTCAGAGACAGGCGTCCCATGATTCTGACTTCACAGGAGTGTCAAAGCAAGGGGAAATATGTAAAGCTCTGGTGTCTTTGTAGAAGTTTTCTTTGCGTCCTTTCCTTTGTACTTATCTGTACACTTGCAGTGTGGACATTTAATAAGTCAGGTGCACTTCTTGGAAAGTCACTAACCAATAAGCTTTAAGGCACAGATAGAAGTGGACTAGGTCCACTCCTCTCATCACCTGGATTACAATGATGCTGTTATATATACAGGACATTTAGTGAGGATCCACAAAAGACAGCATCCTAGTGTAGTGCCTAACTCAGCCTCAGACTAATGGGTGCTCTGTTTTTATTTTAAGCTGAAATAGACCTTCAAAAGACCAGTGGCTTCACAGATACTTTAGGTCTCTGGGTTGAACAGGAAATTGATGTGCAAACCAGCATTAAAAGGCAGTTGTATAGCTTGATCTGCTTAAGGGGCCCCCTGGCAGTAGGATCAGGATCCATTCCTGGTGTGTGAGCTGGCTTTTGGAGCCCACTGCCTATGGTGGGACATCTTGCACAGCCTTGATGCAGGGGGAGTTGCCTGGACCTGCCTCCACTGAGTGTACCAGGCTCTGCTGACTCCCCATGGGAAGCCTCACCTTGGAGGAGGAGGGAATGGAGGATGGGTTGCAGGGGGTGGAGGCTAGGAGGGGGAAGGAGGAGGACAGAGAGGGGGATCTGTCATTGGTATATAAAATGAATGAAAAAATTTCTTAATAAAAAGAATAAGAAATAAAGAGTCTCTGTGGGAAGGCATCACAATCCCTCTCAATAACTCAGTGTCCATGGTATTTAACATTAAGATAAAAGTATGAGTGATGTAGTAAAGGTACATCAAAAAACTTTATTATAAATATATTGTAAGATATCAAAGAAAACATATACATATTTACAAATATGTCTAATTGAGGGAAGAAAACAAATTAAATTCTTTTTTCGGGAGGTGGGGTTTCAGTGTAGCACAGTTCAGTCTTGAACTTACTATTCTTATCCTCTGCCTGCTGAGTGTTGAGACTGTAGGTGTACCAGATGTTATAAGCACACACGGGTCAAATACAACTTCCAGAGCTCAAGAATACAATATTTGAAACAATAATTTCAAAAGTCATATTCGGTACAAGTCTGGATTATTGGGAATTACCTAACATGTCTAGAGTTGTGTGCCTGACCCACCATACCAAAATGGAAAGAAAATTAATAAACTCTGTAAAGTAGCAGCAAGGACAGCAAATACACGTTACCAGTGGCAATGGCAAGAAGAAACTTTACTGTGGGCCATCTTACAGTTTAAAATAAAATGTAATTTTTATAAACAATTTTATGTCAATCACTTTAACACTTAAGATACAATTGAACCTTTCAGATACTTGAACTAGGGAGTCATGTTCACATATTCACACATGTTCAGCATTTTATTTGTAGATCAGTATGATAAATAAATTTGATAAGAAGTACCAATATTGGAATGATAACTGAAATAGAGTTGCAAATCTTGGAACTAGAGTGAAAATAAAATCTGTAATCTTTTTTTTTTTTTCAAATTTAGAAACTTCAATTAGAGATTGATGGCTTACCTCTGTTAGCCAGCACTTCAAAGGCTGAGGCAGAAAGACTGAGTTAGAGGCTAGTCTAGGTTATATATTAAGTTCTAGGCAATCCTTGTCTCAACCCCATGAACCCCCCAAATTAGAAATATTGTTCCACAAATAAGTTTATTAAAAAGAGAAAAAAAATCAATTGTTGGAAACTTGAAACATTAAGATTATAAAATAGCAATGAGAGGATTGGTTAAATATGGTAATATTATCATAAAATATAATAGTCTGTTTGGAAAATAATTTAGCCAGATTATTTTTGTGTATATATATTTGGTATACATGTATGTTTGTGTGAGCAATACACATACATATGTTTGTTGGTGTGTGTGTAGGACAAAAATTGGCTTTGGATGTCTTTTTTTAATCCCTCTTGACTTGATTTACTGAGGCAGGTTCTCGGGCTGAGCCTGGGACTCTAAGATTTGTTGAGCTTATCTAACTAATTTGCCATGGGATCCAAAAAAGCTACCTCTTCAGTGTCAGGCAGGCCACCATACCTACTGGCTTTTGCATGGTTGCTGAACTTGGTCCTCACACTTGTGTGGCAAACACTTTATCCACTGAGCCATCTCCCTAGTGACAGATTCATTTTTAAAATAAAGTTCAAGTATATTTACTCTATATTCTAGTGAGTGAGATTTAGCATATTTATACAGAATACATTACAACATATAGCCATAACAGTACAAAGGTCCAAGTCAGCTCAGTTTCTAAAACTAAAAAGTAGGAAGAGACTAGGTGTTTCCTAATGAGTGAATGTATAAACAAAGTATGTTGAACACTTATGTATAGAACACTAATTAATTACTTACTATTCTTAAGGTATCTGTATTAATATAACCAAACCTTAAGAATATTGTGTTGAATAAAGGAAACTGGATGCAAAAGCATAACAGCATGGCCTTTCATTTATAGGAAATGATCAGCTAGGAGTCAATATATAATGACAGAGAACTGACCAGATTATTTTCGTGGGTGATGGATACAAGAGAGGATTCGCTGCATAGACTTATGTAGGAGTTTTGTGAATGAAGGAAATATTTTGTACTGATTTTGGTAGGAGTCACACGGGAAAGGCATTTGTAAAAATGTTTTGAGCACACAATTAAAATGAGTGCCTTATAAATCTAATGAGCAAATGTCACTCACAGCAGTAAAATGTTTCATCTTTTCCCATTAGAAACAAAAAGCCTGCTGTGGTGATTAACATGCTCTTCCTCGAGAGCTTTCTTAGGAAGTGGAAAGAAAACCACAGTAAGCATTTCCAGACAGCTTAGAGCCATATCCTTTGCAGGTATAGAGCACTTTCCAAAGTGGAATGTATGCTTCCTTTGTCTCTGTCTGTCTGCCGGTCTCTGTTTCTGTCTGCCTGTCTCTGTCTCTCTGTCTCCCTCTTTCTGCCTGTCTCTGTCTGTCTCCCTCTTTCTGCCTGTCTCTGCCTCTCTGTCTCCCTCTTTCTGCCTGTCTCTGCCTCTCTGTCTCCCTCTTTCTGCCTGTCTCTGCCTCTCTGTCTCCCTCTTTCTGCCTGTCTCTGCCTCTCTGTCTCCCTCTTTCTGCCTGTCTCTGTCTCTCTGTCTCCCTCTTTCTGCCTGTCTCTGTCTCTCTTACTTGAAGACATGATATTCTTTATGCAGATGAGTGCAACTTTGAACTCACAGAGTTCTGTCTGCTTCTGTTTCCTGAATTCTGGGATTAAATGCTTACACAACCACATCCAGTTTTGATTCTCCTTTTAAAAGAAGTGACGTAGATCTTCTTGTGTTTCAATAGACCAACTCCCAGGCTTCTTCCAGTAATGTTTTTGATCCAGCTTCTTCAGGAAACCATGTTTTGTGATTCTGTCATAAGAAGACTAAGAAGATGAGACATTAGTGTCACTTATAGAGAAAACATTTCTTGGAAATTAATACCAAGAGTTCTTTTTTTTTTTTTTTTTTTTGAGTACAGTTACATGGTGTAGGTGATAGTTGGCAGACTTAGAGAAGAGTTCTTGAAAGTTGGTGGCTGCTAAGGGAAAAGGAGTCAATTTTTTTCTCAGAGACATGGCTCCTGAGACGCTAACCATCTCCAGTAGATGGCTCTATATCCATGCACATATGGGCAGCACTAAGTGGACTCTGGATTTCAATGAAAGAGCAGATGAAGTTGGAAGTGAACAGTGGTGGTGGGGGTGGGTAGGGGAGAAATTGTAGGGGAGAAAAAGAGACCAATTTGATCAAAACACATTATATGCATGTATAAAATCCTCAAAAATAAAAATAAATAGAAAAACCCTAGCTTCCCAGCCCTTCCTTATCCTTGGGCCTCAAACAAATATCTTCTATGCTTTAGTTTGCTTTTCACAAATGAAGACTTTGACAGACAGATTTCCCTTTCTCTGGTTCAAAGTTCAGTGCAGAACACAGGTGACATGCTTTCAAAGTCTGTCCCACATGCCTTGACTGCAAGGGATGAGTGACTACTTTGTAGATTTATATCATTTGTTTCTTATAGGTTTGTTAAACAGGGATATATAGAAAGAAAGAGACAAAATATTCAGGAGTTTTCTAACTAGAGTCAGTTTTGATGTTTTGGAAAATATGAGTTTATGCATGGGTATAGTGATATATTCTCTGTTCTGTATATATGTTATCCAGATGTATGGGATAATGTATTCCAAGTCAGCTGACCTTTCCCAAATCTGGCAGCTCTAAGCTTATGTCCGTTTTCAGATGCTCTAGTAAATATGCTTATTGCTAAGCACGTGTGCATGGCAGAGGGACAAAACATTTTTTTTTTGCCTTCACTTCAAATTATATGCTTGTTGCAGAGTCGTGCAGAATTGTCAAATTTTACATATACATGTTAAGTTTCTGTGTACATATTGGCAAATTCCTTCTCAGAATATTTGTGCAGTCTATAAAATACTTTATTTGTCTTGTTATATATTCTTTAGTTGCATCTTAAATGTTTGGAAAACTTCTGACATTGCTGTTTTCATCTACACACACACAAACACACACACACACACACACACACACACACACACACATATATATATATACACATATATACAAACATCACATATACATATATACCTATCTATTATTGTTAGACTAGTTTATGCATATTGTCTCTTTGCATTTTTACATGTATTATTCTTTAATGATTGATGACCAGATTTCTACTGAGGATGTAAAAATTTTCATTTTTCTATAAATGCTTAGGCTGTTCTGTTTTTAAGTCATATTTATGGTATATAATATTTGCTTCTCAGCTTTAGTTATTTATAAATTAAATTTATTTTTATACAGTCTGATTATTGATTAATTATTGATTCAAAGATTTCAGGTTTATTCAGTTGACTAGACTCAAACCATTATAAACAATAATTCATTGATATGGTTCAATTTTAAGAAATTTTTATGCATTAGCCCTTGGGCTTGGCTTCTAGATTTTATCAAACTGCCCTAATTAATAATAACTAATTAAATGTCTCTTTACTTGACTGAGATTTATTTTTTGGAAAGTGTCAATTACAATAGATAAATCTGCTATGATTAGAGTTCATCAAAAATAACTTTTTCAAATATTGAGTACACACTTGAATTTTTACTTGAAATTCTTATTTAAAATGTGAAATCTAGTTTAGTAACGCTGGAAGTTACAATGTTGGTCAGCATTTACATTGAAAATATCTTATGATGCTTTACGTGATGTGTCTAGAGTTTAAATAAGCAACAGAATTGAAGGTGGTTGAACTGATTTGGTTAAATGTCAGCCCTCCCATGGGCTGTAGTAGATGATATATTTTAAGATTCACTGTTTGACAAGTTGACACAGGAGTTGACTTGTCATTACTTCTTCTAGCCCTCACTAGTTCACAAGCAGACAGCTAACCTTCCGTTATGGGATTTCTTCTGACTAGAAGGAAAATTCAGAGTTTGAGATATTCACAGTTAGTGACAGGGCTATACTGGTCTTAAAGGACCACTGCTACATTTTGGATTTGTTTCATTTCACTGGCTACTAGAGTACTTACCCTTTGGATTTTCAAGGGTTTGAAGTCATATTGGCAATGAAATTATGAAGTAAAATCTATTAAAATTAAAATCAAGAAAATGTTATTGCTGTCTTTAGAAAAGAACAGAATTTTAACTAGGAGTATATATGAAAGGGTTTGCTGTTTTTGAAGGCAGTTTGCTGCACTATTTCATATAGACACAAACTCCCAGGTAGGATGCTTTGGATGATGTACAATAAATGGAAAAGTTAAAGCACTGTAGAACTATTGGCCCACTTGTCAGAATTCTTCAAAGAGAATATGACCAAATCTGTGGGTCCGGCAGTTGTGGGCGAGTGGAAATGAAAACAAGAGATGAAGACGTCAGAAAACAAGAGCCAAGGGTTAGTAAAAAGTAATTACAGCAACTGGAGAATGGTGTAAGAGTGCTGTTGTTGGCGTTGTCTTCCTGGAAAAGCATTGCAAGAAGAGAAAAATACATAAAATAGGAAAAGCTGGCAGATTTTCTTTTTCTTTTAAAGTCACAGTCAGTGATGTTCAGAAATGTAAAAGATTTCATTCTTCTCCCTGATTCCCCACAGAAGCCCTAAGGTTTCATCAGCTTGTTTTTCTCTTACTGTTGCTGAATCCAAAGTATCCAACTCATACTTAAAAAGCAAGATTTAGGGAGGAGAGGGGGGGTCTGTGATTGGTATATAAAATGAATTTTAAAAAATCCTTAATAAAAAAAGGAGAATAAAAAACAAATCAAGATTGAGTAGTGTGCCTTTAGAGTAAATATACTTGAGATGCATTGGCATTTAATGCTTTAAATTTTGTACTGAAGATAACATTTGGAGATACATACCAGTAAATGCCAGAGACCAGTCTTGGGCAGAGACCAAAGTGTCTTTTTTGCTTGTCTGTGCAAAGTTTGGTACCTGATCAGTAAGCTGCACAGAAACAGCAAATGGTACAAGAGAAGGTGGAGTGACTATTGATTAAGATGGGAACCTGTGGCCCATAGCCTGGAGACACACCAGAGAGCATCTGGGATCCTCACCTGGGTTACATCCTTGGCCAGGAGCAGGTATCTGTGTGGCCAAAGATGAGATGTTACAGAGTCATGGTGGAAAACACATGCCAAGTCATGAAGACCCTTCTCTTGAGAAAACAAAAGCTTTAAAGACATGACATTTATCCAAAACTGGTGTCATTAGCCTTATCTTGATGAAATAATATTCTGTTGAAGAATATTCTGATAGTAGTGAGGAGCAGAGACTTAAAATAGGGTATCAGGAAAAGAATTCTGCCAGGGGTTTTAGTGACCTCAAAGAGAGATGGAAAGTTCTGAAGACACACAGAAGAACTGCAGACAAAGTGAATATTTCAGATTACAGGAACCAAAAAAAGAAAGAAAAAAGAAAAAAAAAACATTCTATTTTTGTGGAAGTGATTGGCAGGAGATCTTAAGCTACAATAGTGAACTCTAAATTTCAGAAGAACCACAAGGAGTAGGATTAGTTGAGACTTTGGTTCCTAGAGAAGTTGGTTATCACAAGAGAGAAAACTTTCACATTATTGTTCCATGGTGGAGGTATCCAAAACCAGTGTTTCTTAACAGCATGCTTGAGGGCATAGTTATGATACCTATGAGGTGCTCAGCTATGTATGTGCTGAGCTGTGTTATTATCATCATTTCCCCAAAATGAAACTGAGAACTCATCTAAGTTATAAAGGAAGTAAGTGATGTAGCTGGGTATTGAGTTTGGTACATCTGTTTGCAACCCCTTACCATATTTTGTTTTGATTTCTTGGAGCATTATCTTGCTACACAGTTGCTGCCTGTCAGGAACTCCCAATGTACCATTAGCTTATCTTGAACTTGTGGTCCTCCTGCCTTTCCCTCCCCATGCCCCAAGGCTTGTATGTGGCATGTGCCACCAGACCTAGCTCTCCAGTTGCCCTTGATCTTAGCAAGGTGTCTTTTGTGAAGGCCAGTTCTAGCCCAGAGATCTGGAATAGAAGTCATTAATATTGAGGAGGAGATAAAGGCACTACCCTGATGACAGTACTCTGGATCATCCCTAGAGTCTGTAGAGGTCCTGAGACTACACATAACCAGACTATTCAGAAAGAGGAAGGGGATTGGGGTGGGAATGACTGACTTCAAAGAATGGAAATCTGAAAAGGAAAGGCAAATCATATGTTTGTTTTGCTTTTTCTCCTCTTTTAAAGGCAACTAAAAATTAACAACTATAAAACCTTTTTTGTTAGCCAGAAATGGATATTTGGAGGCACTGGTGATGTTTGCCACAGTGGTTTTCATTGAGTTATTTAGTGATTGAATTGGAGAGTTAGGGAGTTGGAAGAGGAAGACTGAATTGGTAGAGCTTCCACTGTGCTATGTGACCTTAACAGACAAAAGAGGGACTGAGAGACACCTGGTGGGTGGAAGGTAAAATAAAGGATCTTTTTTTTTTTGTTTGTTTGATTGGTTGGTTTTTTAATGTGTGAGACAAGATCACATTTATGGGAATTTTAGGGTAATCTGTGTTGAAAGTAATTTTAAGTAAAGTAAAATTATAATATGGAGTGCTTTTTAAACTTCACAGAACGCTATACATCCATGGGCATACCAAGTTGGATTTCACAGTCTGGCATACTGCAATTGAAAAAGCAGCAGGTACAGATGGTAACGCATTACAAGATCAGCAGCTCTGCAAAAATGACGTCCCCATTATTGTGAACAGCTGCATAGCATTTGTTACACAGTATGGTACGTATCACAGGATGTTTATTCAACTCCTAGAACTTAGGGTATCATTCTTACAGCTTCTAAGTGGTACCTCCATTGGAACGAATTAGTGCCTTTTCCCTTTGCAAGTACATCAGTGAAAACAAAAAGCACAGTCGCTGCTCAGCCTCTTCCCGCTCCTCCCAGCAACACTCATTGACACTGGGCAATGCTTTCCCACAGCTACCTTAATCCTTATGTCTATGAAAATGCTATGTAACCCATTAAATAAAATAGCATAAAATGTACATAAAAATAGTAAAGACTGTTTTTAGTGGTAAGACTCTGAGAACAAAGCCAAGGGTAACTCACCATGCTTAAGTGGTTTCTAGAAATAATAAAACCATGGAATAATATACAAAATGATGTCCTTTCTGTTAGCAAGCAAAAAATATGTGTGCATTTATTTCATGCATCATGCAATAGTCAGAAGTTTATTTTAAGGGTGATCATTCATTTTACTGATTGGATTATTGACCACAGATACTTTTATGAACAATTAGCGAACAAAAATGATTTCATCTATATCTACTTTGTTGTGATGGGGTAGGTTTTCAAAGTTTACCTAGAAAGTAATCTTTATCTTCATGTTTACTTTCAAATTATTTTGGATCCACAAATGACACATACATAATTCTTATGTCTAAAAGATAGAAAGTATGTACATATGTATGTATGTATGTATGTATGTATATATGTATGTATGTATTCACATTTTTATTTATGTGGCTTTTGGTTCAAATCCAGGGCCTTGTGCATGCCAGGCTAGTACTCTACTGCTCATAGACCTTGACATGTATTGTGAATATAATGTATTTTTGACCTTTTAACAGATGGATAATGTCATTTATGCAAAAGAAAGATGTAGAAAAGAATAAAATGATAGCATTTCTGAAGCTGTAATAGCTTTTTATCCTCTTAGTATGTTAGGTACTTGGGTGTTTTAACTTGAAAATAAGACATAAGTAGTGAGAAAAACATAGTAAAATATTGTGTTGTTAAGAAGCGTGCAGCCAGAGTGAGCAGTTCTCCTTGGGTCTCATATTCTATATATGAAGCTGACGACATGATAGATGACGGTATGTCAGAAATCAGCACTCCGATAAAAAGTTGTTTTCAGAAGTTCAATCTATAATGCTTTATATTTATTCATAACTTATTTACAATAAGCTCTTTTGGCAAGAGTGGTATCTTAATTATTTTACTTCAAATGCAAGACAAGTATGTTTTTTAAATTTTGAATTCATTGTGTTTTTGTTGTATGTATACTGAGACTATTAACATAATCATATGTGTGCGCCTTACTATGGGATTTTTTTTTTTTTACTAGTATAGTGCACTAAAATGTTTCTTATCAGCTGTAGTCCTCTTTATTTGAGAACTAGAAATGGTTGGCTTCATGTATTGTACTCATCCACGTTAGCTTGGCTACATTTCACAGGGATGTGAGGGGCACATACTGTGTTAGCAAGGGCATAAGCTCACAAGGAACTTTCACATCACATTAGTTTTTCAACGTGACAAATGATTAAAATAACACAGGTAGTTCCAATGTAACCAATTGTATGTTTCTCTGGGGAAATCACAAGTTTCCTGTGGTGTTTGTTTGAATTTTAAACCATTAAGCACTAGATTGTTTCAACTATATCTGTTATATTTTAAGAACTTTACAACTAACACAAAGTGTATCAACTTCTACTTTAAAGTAATAAAGCCAATAAATGATTGTTTATATTTTTAGTAGACTATGAAATAAAACTTTTATATTCTATGCACTAACATAAAGATTTGATAGGAACTTGGGTACTGAACACAGCTCGTAGGATGCAAGTGTTTGACTCAGAGTCTCTACAGTAGCAATTATTTTGAATAATTATTAAAATGTAAAGTCCAGTTTTCTGTGCTCCTCATGTTAATGTTTTGAACTTTACCAAGTTCAGATTGTATTATGGATTTAATCTTTAAATCAAGTATAGTAATTAATTCTTGGAGGAAAGTTATTTCAATTTATTTAAAAATATATTCAATAATTTTAAACATTATTGTGTATGTGTGTATATGAGTGCCACGGCATGAGTGTGTAGGTCAGAGGATAATTCGCAGGATTCAGTTCTCTTCTGTCTGTGGGTCCTTGGGATCAAATTCAAGGTTGCAAGCTTGGGAGCAAGAAGCCACTAAAGTTATTTACTTACCAGGCATTAGAAATACCCTCAGCAAAGGAATGTTGTCTCTCAGGCACATAGTTAAAATTACTTTGTAGCATTTACTTATCTTTGTAGTAAATAGTCATTCACCAAGTGCCTTTTGAGTTTTCCCATGGACTGTTCCTGACAGTTATGAAAAGAAACCGAGACTTAATTCTTGGTGCCCTGGCTTCTAGGGGCTCATAGATTTATGGCTCAGAAACAAGCACATGGACAGATAGTTACATCTTGGGGTATAACATTCTGTGGTAGAGAGGCTCACTGTTCTTCAGTGTGAATGGTAGAGTATGCACATGTGTGCATGGTAGGGTATGGAGTACTCTACTCCAGAGTAGAGAGTGATTAGATAGCTTTATGGCTGTCTGTTTAGGAAAATGTGTGTGTAGATCAATTTTTCCAGAGTGTAGTGTGCAAAGAATGGACACATACAAGAGGCAGGAGGTCAGGCCAGCTCTGGTATATTTTTAAAATCATTATAAAACTGCCTAAGTTTTCTCTACAGGCATGAAGAAGGTTACATCTAGATTTTTTGGCTTCTAACAGCACGACTACTATTTTGTTTATCACATCATCAACATTATAAGGATGCATTGGGCCTGCATAAGAACAGGGGCAGGGAGCTGTATAATGTAATGAGGAACCTAAGACATAAATAATAGTATATCAACAGAAAAAAGAGTGAATTTTTGACATATTTTTTAAATGAAATGAGTAACAAATCTTCTGACTTGGCCTAAGGTAAGGTAAAAGTAAAGCCGTCTATTGAGATTGGAGAGATAGGTCTTAAAATGTGATTGAAGGTAAGCTGATAAAAGGAGCAGAGAATCAATTCCTTTAGGAATTCATGATTCCCTATTAGTTTATGAGTGGTATATATATCTGTCTCTGTGTACGTATGATGGTGTGTGTGTATATATATATATATATATATATATATATATATATATATATATATAGTGTGTGTGTGTGTGTGTGTGTGTGTATGTGTGTATTGAATGAAATTTTAAGACAAAATCCAGATGAAAACAAGTACCCTATATATGGGATGATAAGGATGGGTGGGTTCGCCCAGGGAATTTTCTAATGCATCAAAAAGAGAATAGAAGTGAGGCTGGAAGAGCGAAAGAAACAGAACACTGGGGAGTCGTCCTGGCAGGAGAGAGAAATGGACACAAGATCACGATACATGAAAAGCCGTAAGATTAACAGAATATTGGCAGCAGCTTCTGGGGGCATGTCAAATGCTACAAGTGTTGTCATTGTCCCAAGACTGAAGCACATCTAGATAATACCATTTGAGATGCTTACCAACAGGGCTCCAAACTCTGGGAAGACTCTACAGGAATGTGAGCACACAGAAAAAGGACAGTGAATTGAGCATGGTTTCACAAGGAGAAAGATCTGGGGAGGAACCAAAGAATTTGTGTGGTTGTATCACCAACACCATCGTTTTGCACCCCCATTCTGCCACAAATCACTACTTTGACTTTTATGAGGTACCTGATGAGACAGTGAGTTGGAAACATTGGGAAAATGTGTAGATAGACACAGCAAAAACAACAGACAAATATATGTTAAGAATATGAGAAATATATAGCAAAATTTTATACTATTTGGTCCAAATATAGGCAAGTTGTTTTCTGAGAATGTGGGAAAATTCCTCTTGAGGTATAAATACCTCCAGAGATGTTAGTATTTAGAACTGGAGAGAGACCTGGGGGAAGTTAGCTGATGCTGAGGATCAGGTGGCTTATTCACAGCGGTGGAATTTAAAATCAAGGGGTGCAAGGTCTTTAACTTCTCGTCTGATGACTTATTTTGTTCATGATCCCCACAGAAGAATCTGTTCTGTTACTAACATATCAAAATAGATTATGAATACTTCTCTTATCACTGTCTACATTTTTATCACAGGGTTAGGATGCAAACACATTTATCAAAAGAATGGTGATCCTTCACACATAAATGAACTCCTGGAGAGTTTCAAAAAGGATGCAAGGAGTGTTAAGTTGCGAGCTGGAAAACATCAACTTGAAGATGTGACAAGCGTGCTGAAGAGTTTTCTATCTGACATTGATGATGCGCTTCTCACGAAGGAGCTCTATCCATACTGGGTCTCTGCACTAGGTAATGCCCTTGGGCTAAGCCATCATGCCTGTCTTCTAATTTAATACTTAGGGTTTTCTTTTAAGTTTTTGGTCATCTGAAAATTACTAAACAGCTTTTGTTTCTCTTGTCATTTATCCTACCTCTTATTAATATAACTGACAAAATTTTTATTCATTTTCTAAAGATTCCATGTAATAAGGGAAAGTTATGTTATACACATGGAAACTTAGAGTTTGAATCTATTAATAGATCAGTGGTTAATTAAAATCCTTATTAGGTCATGTTTCTTTTACTAAAAGTTGTTTTACACACATTAATTAGAACTAGCTCCTTTGCTGAACAGCACAACAATAAGAACATTTTAATATTTTTACCTTTTTCTGTTTATAGTTTTTATTCCACACTTGTAAGAAATTACAAGTGTAGTATTTTTCATAATCTACTAACATTTCTCATGTTTCTAAAGTGTTTTCAGAATGCCTATCTTCAGTCTTTATAGTTCCAGTTTTTTACTTTTGGTTCTTTATATACTGTAATAATAAATATATTTCCTATATATACAATCTATTTTGAAAAATTTTTGGAAAATTGTTCTTGAATTTGACTATCTTGTTCAATCTTAAACTGAACTAATACTTTTTAAGGGGTTGGCTTTGAAATCGTATCACAAAATAATGGCAGTTTTTAAATTTTCCCCAGTAGCCCTTAATAATATTAGCAAGAAGAGAATAGAATTGTCACTAAAAATGTAGTGTATGGTAATTTAACAATCTAATTCAGAAGGTGGTCTTTGATTTGCTTCCAAGTGTTTCTGTAGTCAAGAGGGTTTTACTCTAATCCCAAGGAGAGATGAGAATATAATTTCCTGGGATGTAAACTATGTCATTACATAATATGTTTCCTAAGGCCAGTTTTCTGTGATACTTATTTCAAAGGGTTTTAGTATGAATAAAAGTGAAATTTTAATATGTATAGTTTATGAATAAATAAAATTTGTCTTCATATGAAATTATTCATCAAAAAATAGACAGCCAATAAATTTTTTGCTAAAATTGTCAAGTGACAGAGAAGTCTTTACTGTTGTCACTTGTTCCAGAAGAGGTGTTTAAAAAGTGTCAAGACTGTTTCAAAAGGTAAAGTTTTCAATTTTGATTTGGGGATGAATGTTTGAGAATTTTCTTGGTGACTTCTTTGAAAAACCCTTAGGTCTTTCACTTTTAGATGCAATATGCCTCTTCTAGCCATTTCTGAATGCATACTGTTGGATGTCACCTTAAACCATGACTTTGTGTGACCTCATAACATCTGGCTCAACTGAAGCTAAGAATTCTTGTAGTAAGCCAGGCATGGTGGTGCAGGCCTTTAATCCCAGTACTCTGGAGGGAGAGGCAGGTGACACTCTATGGGTTCGAGCCCAGCCTACAAAGAGAGTTCCAGGACTGCTAGGGCTACACAGAGAAACCCTGTCATGAAAAACAAACAATCAACAGAAAACAGCAGGAAAACCCAAAGAATTCTTGTAGTAGCACACCAATTATTTATGCATGAATGTCATCACATAATACACAGGAGCTGGCAACCCTGCCAAACACTCTTGTCCATGTGTTGATAGTCACCTTGGGCTTAGGTACTACACAAAAATTATAATCCCAAGATTTCCTTACTATTGATAATTGAATGATTTAGACATTGTATTTTGATCATCTTTTCCCTCTCCCAATTTTTCCCAGGTCCTCTCTATCTCCCTACTCACCCAACTTCATGTATTCTCCTGTCTCAGTGGAAACAACAATAACAACAAAACTGATACCCAGAGTAATTCACCGAGACTCTGGACTGTGATAGCATGCATAATACTTGCACATGTTCAAACCAGACAAATTCCCAGCACTGAGATAGGGTAGTACACAAAAGGTCCCACCCCTGTAGCTAGAGTTTTCCTGCCTGGCCCACAGTCAGGGCAAATCTCTCTCACCCACCAGTCCCACAGCTTCTCAGACCTGACCAAGTAAACACAGAGACTTATATTGGTTACAAACTGTATGGCCGTGGCAGGCTTCTTGCTAACTGTTCTTATATCTTAAATTAATCCATTTCCATTAATCTACACCTTGCCACATGGCTTGTGGCTTACCGGTACTTTACATCTTCCTTGTCCTGATGGCGGCTGGCAGTGTCTCTCTCACTCAGCCTTCCACTTCCCAGAATTCTTCTCTTTGTCCCGCCTATACTTCCTGCCTGGCCAATGGCCAATCAGTGATTTATTTACTGACCAATCAGCAACACACTTGACATACAGACCATCCCACAGCACACCCCTAACCTAGAACTGTTTGTAATTGATACCTTTTGGGAAAGGGAAAGGGAATATAGACTTTCTCCAATAGAGTGTCACTGGCTGTATCAACCAAACTCCAGGGCAGGTCACAACTAAATTGCTCATTGTATACTTCTGCCCCTTGTGCGTGTATGTGTATGTGTGTATATGATATATGCATACTTATGCATGTGTGTGAGGGGGTGTGCATACCAGAAGTTGATGTCAGGCCACTTTTCCAATCACTTTCCACCGAATTGTTTTGAAACATTTTCTCTCACTGAACTTGAAGCTTTGTAATTGACTATATTGGCTACCCAGAAATCCCCAGGGATCTTGTATCTCTGGCTGCCCATTCTGGAGTTACAGGCATACATTACCATGCCTGGTTTTCTACTTAAATGCTGAGAATATAAACTCAGGTATTCATGCTTGCATAACAGGCCTTCTACCCACCAAGACATCTCCTCTGCCCACTCATCATATTTTCTATATGACTTGAAATCTTCCCCAATTTTTCTTTCTAATTGCATTATTTTGAGAGTATCTGTTTATTTTTATAAAGTACATGAAATGTGCTCTCCTAGATTTGTTGCTTGATCTAAGTGTTATAATGTTAATTAGATTTTATTGAATGCATGAGATTGCTTCTAAAATCATAAGCTAGATGACATGGGGAGATTATGTTTGGATTATCCTGGGATAACAAATAATTCTGAACTCATGGGGTGATTTGGATATTTTCCCTTCCTGCATTCCCAGAGTCCTGTCTAGGTACCACACTTCCTTTTCTAGACCTCAGGTGCAGCTGAAATGAGCACAGAGACAACACTTGCAATTTTGAACAGGGACATACTTGGAAAGTATGTCACAGTTCCTACATCCCTGGGGGATCTTACAGCACTTTTCAAGGAACTGTATACATTTAAAGACTCTTTGGAATGTCCCTGGCTCTTCTTGTGTAGTAGCTAGGTAGGGCTAGTCAGGAAATGGAAATGCCTTCCTTCTAGATGTCCCTGGGCCTTGATCCAGAAGAGTAAGTGCAAAGTCAGCAAAAATTGTTGCTATGAAGAGTAGTTGGTACTTCCTACATCAGCTCATAGTTTGGATTGCACTGCCAATAAAATCCACCTGAATTCTACCATGTGGAAAAGTTCCCAGTTCTTAGCTACTCCAGAGGTTTGTCTTCTGTGATTAAGAGGAGAGGGGGCGATCCTTTCTCATTTGTCTTTTGATGGACCAATTAATTTCTTTTCATGACAAAAGCACAAGGCCCATGATCTTCTAAATCTGAATTATGGTACTAAGACCTGTACATCACCTCTTCCACACTGTCCTTTTTCTTTTTCTGAGACTTGAAGGCAGCCTGGCTGGTAACAAGCCCCTTATGTAGATCAAAGGAATAGTACAGTTTATAGTTCTGGGATGTCTCATAGCTTAGGGAATATATTTAGGATTTCATAAGGAAAAAGGTTCACAAATATCATTTTCAAATGAAATTGATGAAGTCCCACTATAGCTGGATATAATATACCTTTGGCTTAGATTTTCAATGTATAATGAAGTTTGAATAATTTATTGACTGTATTCCTGTTAAGATGTAGAAGTCTATACAATAGGCTATATAAAAGGGAAAAAAAATCCCTTTTCCTCTCATTTTGAAAGTGCCTAATTTACAATTACAGATTATAAGAACTATAATATATGACTGTGTGATGCCGTGTAAATAGTTGCTTTTTTATTTTTAGAATTATAGGCAATTGTGTTAAAAACTTGAATGCTTTCTCCTGAAACCTGATTGTATCCTTTATATGCTTGTAACTATTAATTAAAAAATAATATTGAAAGGTAAATTTACAATATGCACGGCTGCTTTAAATGTAAAGAATTTCTCCCTAGATACACAAGACGAAAAGGAAAGGACTGAAAAATACAGAGCCTTCATCCGTACTCTTCCAGGGGTCAACAGAGCGACACTGGCAGCTGTAATTGAGCACCTTTACAGGTAGGTGGACTCCTGAAACTTTGGAGCATTTTAAAGCATGACCACTGTCAAGATGTTAGTTTCTTTGAAACTTGAACTTGTGTCGCTGAACTTCCCTGTCTTACGTGAAAACTTACAAATCCAAGGAACTGTTACTTTACCCTACATTTTTTGTAATTAAGTATATTTACAGTTGAGTGTGTTGGGGATGTTCTTAAATAAGTAAGAAATGATTGTATACAGCACTCCTCGGCATTCTGTTAATAAGCAGGACATTTAAAACTTTTTTGAGCCCGAAATTGGAGAAGAAATTGATTTTCTCGTGATACTCTATAAACATAGATAAATTACACAGACCTGTTTCTGTCTATACTATGTGAGGACAAATGTTTAAATACAGAACTTTGTAACATGATGCAGGGAGCTATGGAGGAATGATTGAATGACTTCATACTGAAGGGCTGGAGTCCTATATTAGGGAGAATTCTGAGAATACAATATTTTCATTTGTGAACTTTATAAACTTGTGATATAGCTTTTTTTTTTTAGTAAAAGTAGCTGATTTATAGATAAGATTTAGAAATATTCCACAATGCTTTATCTTTGCCAGCCAGATATTCTCTTGTAACATGTAAATTATTACTATAAAATGATTTTTAGGGTTTTTGTTTAGCTCCCAATTTTGTTTTTCTTTATTTGGTGGTTGGGATTGTGAATGTTATGCATGGTTCCATAGTGAGCTGTAGGCAAAACCTATAAAACATATATTCATATTGTATCACACACATAACTATATGAGATGCTAGGATAAAATTAAATATATAATTTTAGAATTAAGTAAGAGAAAATGAAGGAGTCAATATGTGCCAAAGTCCAAGGAATGTCGGCAGTTCAGGCAATTCTTCAGCATTAAAGAAATATATGAACTGGATATAAAACAAAGTGGTCACAGCTACTAGGGAGCTTGTAAAGAAGAATTGCTTGAGCCCAGGAGTTCAGGGACATCCTGAGAACTAGAGACATTGTATAAACAAGCAAGCAAGCAAGCAAGCAAGCAAGCAAGCAAGCAAGCAAGCAAGCAAGCAAAAGACTAAAGAGAAACCCAATGCATAGGTAGAATGTATCTTCTGAGGCATAGGAGTACTAGGTAACCAGAACAGTTTCCTGGCAGGAAGTTATGAAAGACTTTGTCAGTTGTATACACTGTTCGGACTTTATAAGAAATGACTGATATAATCTGGCTTAGCACAGTATCTCCTGGGAAGGGAGCATCTGGGAAGAGACAGAGAAGTCTAATTGGGAAACATTTCCCTGGGCTCTGATGAGAAGGTCAGGGTAAGACTCTGAGAAGACTGGTTATGAAATACCAGGTAACAACAACATCTCAGTATCAAGAAGTAAAGAAAACAATCTGCCATGTACACAGTTTATTCCAGACATTAAGGTAATCAGAGAAACTAAGTGCATTGACAGCTAAAGAGGTCCACAGAGGGATGGTATTACTGAAGAAGGCTCAAGAATGTCAGGAATTGGGTAATGTCATCAAAAGTGTGAGTCACCTTGGATGCAGTTCAATACCTGCCCAAGATAACAACTCAACTTCTGCCATCGGTAGCAGCCACTTCCTCTCACCGTGTATTCATTATGTGCCACGGAGTGATTAAAGCAAGAGTCTCTTCCTGAGATGCTGGTATTCTAGGAACAGGGATAAATTTTCTAGATATTTACAGTCTAGTGTGATAAAAGTGCAGAAGTGGTGTGGAGGAGCGCTTGCAATTGTTACCTCTTCCTTTATTAAATTCTAGTTCCTTTTTCATCTTGTAAATCATCTGTGATGACTGCAGTTTCTTTATCCAATCTCTGCTGTGAAGTTTTGCATTTTATTATGGATTTCTGACATTATCATATATATTACTACCGTGTTTACTCCTTTTTGCATGCATCTAGTAGACTCTATAGTCTATATACACAGGAGCACCTCTCTCAATCAGGAATAGTTTGCTCTTTCTTGGTGTGTGTGTGTCCCCATCCATGTCCAATGTAATTAAGTTAAGAGTCATGCAGCTGCTCTATATTCAGTTAGTGAAAATTCAATAGAGATCATGAACAGGCACTTGTACTTGTATTTCTCCTCGACATTTTTATCCTTGTAAGTGTCCCTTGTGGAGGTTACTGCTGTTATGAAGCACTTTTAACTTATAAGGGTGAATATTTAAAATGCCCTTTCTGGTACCCAAAGGTTGTAGCTGACTGATTAGAAGAATTAATTATCTTGTCAATATATATTTATTTTAGAAAGGCATTTTCGGGGGCTGAAGAGATAGCTCAGCAATTAAAATCACATATTGATCATTCAGATGACTCAGGTTCCATTACCAGCACACACATGACAGCTCAGAATCATCTGTAACTCCGGTTCCTGGAGATTCAATGCCTCTTCTGCTCTCTGTGGGCACCAGATACACAAATGGTGCACATAGATACATGTAGGCAAACACCCATAAAGGAAAACACATTAATAAATAATAATGGCATTCTTACTAGTATCTAAGATAAGGATAGCTGTATTTATTAATTATGCTTTTGCTCTTTTAGAGTTAATGATAACCTTCTTTGAATAACTGGATGAATACCTGTTGTGAAAGGACTTGAGAAGTCATAAAGAACCATTTAGATTTTATTCTGTTAAAGGGAACGTTGTTGTCTCATCAAGTCTAGTTTATCATAGCAGCCCCTCTGATGGGATTCACTGGTTAATGAAAAATAAATAACCAGGAAACGGTTTCTTTGGCTCTGATGTGAAGCTAAAAGTATATGTACTTAGCTGATGGTGCACTTTGTGGAAAAATGTAACCTTTGCCTGTGAACTGGAAACTGTCATTACAAGTCCAGCAAGTCCCTGTAGAGCCTGTATTATCCTGACTTCCTGCGCTTCCTCTTCTCTCGTTTATGATGCAGCCACATACGTCGTTTCAAACTGGGACTTACACATGTTTGTGCTCTGGGCATGGGTTGTTCATTGGTTGCAACTGTTTGTATACAGTCGTCAGTCTCTGAACACCAGGCACTGGTCCTTTTAACAGTAATTTTGCTTCTGTTCTTAACTAGGCTGTAAATGTCTTTTAATCCCCACTGCACCTTTTATTTCAAAGAGCTTCATACTGTGTGTGTATGTGTGTGTATAAGTTTAAAAATGATAACTGAGGATTTTAGCTTATGTTTCTATGAAGTTCTTGAATACAAGTATGTCATAATGAGATATACTTTCCCCTAACAGGGTTCAGAAATGCTCAGAAATCAATCACATGAATGCCCATAACTTGGCATTGGTCTTTTCATCCTGCTTATTTCAAACTAAGGGACAAACTAGCGAAGAAGTCAATGTAATTGAAGATCTAATTAATAATTACGTTGAAATATTTGAGGTAAGAATTCTAAACCCTCCCCTTGTTACAATGGGTTAGGCATCACAGCTTGCCGAACATGGTGCCTATTTCAGGACGTTACTCACAGGTCCTTGTGAATATTTAAAAAATAGGGACCTTGAAGGATAGTTTGGTTTGAAGGTTTTAGATATAACTGAATTTGAAAACAGTAACCATTTATTTAAATGTAGCAGCTTTTAAATATTTTCACCATCTGTTGTCTGTTGGACAGCATACTATTTACAGGGTTTGTGTGTGTGTTTTCTTTTCACTGTGTATATGCATTAAGTATGTCTACTGAGAGGTGTGAAGTTATGTGTTTAACAAATTCAGTGATCAACAAAAGCCTGTTAAATGCTGCTATTGAAATCACTCTGTTTTTTTTTCTCTTTTTCTTTTTTCTTTTTTTTAATGTGCTCCAATTGGAGGACAAGTATGACACATTGTCTTATGGCTTTTACTGAGTCCTCACTTGTATTTATTTCACTTTTCAGTTTGCGGTTCTCTGGAGTGAGTATTCTTATTTTATTTTATTTTTTTTAGTAAACTATTAGAATAGTAATGTTTTTATGGTCTAAGGAAGATAAAATATGGGAAATAAGGATAGGCTTCAGTAATTTAGTAATGGAAGGTAAGAGTCCCTTCCACTGTATAAATAACACTCACACTCCCTTTTTGGTCTAGAGTGGTTCAGAGCTTGCTCAAATGATATTTTCTTGTATTCTGTGGGTACAGATGTGCCAGATGAAACCAGATGAGTTGGAGTGGCCATTTAGTAATCTTAAGAATTTTATATTTTTGTTACTATTTTTTAATTAATTTATTCTTCTCTCATATATTATATCCTGACCACAGTTTCCCCTCCCTTCTCTCCTTCAGACCCACCCCTCCTCTATTTCCCTTCAGAAAAGAACAGGCTTCCCATGGCTATCAACCGAACATGGCAGAACAAGATACAATAAGTCTAGGCACATACCCTCATATCCATCCTGGACGAGGCAATCCAGTAGGAGGAAAAGGATCCCAAGCATAGGAAGAAGAGCCAAAGACAGCCCTACTCCCTTGTGGGAGTCCCACAAGAACAAGCTCCACAACCATAGCGTATATGCAGAGGACCTAGGTCAGACCCATACTAGCTCCCTGATTGGTTGCTTCAGTCCCTATGAATGCCTATGAGCTCTGGATAGTTGATTTTCTGAGCCATATTCTTGTGTTGTTCTGGACCCCTCTGGCTCCTATAATTCTTCTTCCCCTCTTCTGTAGAATCTCCTCAGTTCTGTCTAATATTTCACTGTGGGTCTCTGCATCTGCTTCATCAGTTGCTGGATGAAGCCTCTCTGATGACAATTATGCTAGGTTCTAGTCCACTAATATAGCAGAATATCATTAGGAATCATTTCATTAACTTTTTTCCCCCACCAGTCATGTTTGGTTCCATCCTAGGCCTCTGGGCTATCCTCCAGCCTCTGGTTTGTGGCCCTTCAGGCAATGTTAGCCATGGGTCTCAGGTTGGATCCGTCAGTGGTTAGCCACTCCAACAATTTCTGTGCCACTTTTACCCCAGCACATCCTGCAGGCAGGACAAATTGTAGGTTAAAGGTTTTGTGTCTGGCTTGGTATCCCAGTCCCTCCACTGGAACCCTTGCTTATTGAGGCAAGGTTCAGGCTCGATATCCCCTATTACTAGGCATCTTCCTGGGGGCACTGTCATATATTCCAGGGAGTTTCCATTGCACTAGATTTCTACATCACCCCCAAGATACCCTCCCCCAAGTTCTAGTTATCACTCCCAGTATCCTCTCCTTTTCTATCTCCCCTGACACCTGATCACTTCTGTTTCTATCCCCACCTCCATGAAATCTATTCTATTTCCCCTTCCCAGGGAGATTCATGCATCCCCCTTGAGCCCTCCTTGTTATCTAGCCTTTCTGGGTCTGGGGATTATAACATAATTGTACATTACTTTACAGCTAATAGACTTATAAGTGAGTATATAACATGTTTGTACCATTCATTCGCCTGCAAATTTCATATCTTTTTTTTTTTAATAGCTGAGTAATAGTCGATTGGGTAAATGTATCACATTTTCTTTATCCAGTCTTCAGTTGAGGGGCATCTAGGTTGTTTTCATTTTCTGGCTATTATGAATAAAGCTGCTATGAGCAGAGTTGTGCATGTGTCAGTGTGGTAGGGTGGAGTGTCCTTGGGGTATATGCCCAGAAGTGAGACAGTTTTCCTTATTACAGGAAGACGAATGATTTTTACTAATATAACAGTTTGTACTGTAATTTCTAGGAGAGTTCATACCAGAATTGCCTTTTCATTGCTCTTTGGTCTCTTTTTCATTTCTTGCTGTTTGTCTATTGTTTTTGTTTTTTTGATCAACAACACCTTCTTTGAAATGATTTGATGCTGAGATAAACAAAAATAAATGTGGCTTTACATGCTCTCTTTATTATGTTAATAAAGCTAAATGGTTACCTTCATAGTGTTGTTGAACTTAAGTTTTTACTGAAAGTTTAATAAGCCCTTAAAGAGTATTTATATTTGAGTGATGAGTCTTGTTTCTCACCTGCAAGCAATTTCAGAAACTGTCCATGGGAACCTTTACCTATAAATCTCTATGGTTTTCCATGAGTAAACTCTACAGTCTGATGGGACATCATCAAAGCATGTTCTGAGCCCTATGAGGCTCTGTCCAGTTGGCTTCATGTTGCCCAAATTGTGGGGCACATGTGATTAAGATGATGATAATGATGGCCATCCTGGTCTTTTTGCAGTTTGTTGTTTATTTACATTCCTGAGGAGCTAGGTGAGAAAGAGCACCCTCGCTCTGTGTATTCTACATTATTAGAATATCCCAAATTATATTTTAAACAGGTTAAAGAAGACCAAGTCAAACAAATGGACATAGAAAATAGCTTTATAACCAAGTGGAAAGACACTCAAGTGAGTAGTAAGAGTTAGTCTCTAAAGACTTGAAAACAAAATGTTCGTAAATACATTTGTGGTGTGTGTTCAAGTTCCTATGCAAAGCCAAGTAACAGAGACTGAGGGAAGATTGGGGCAGGTCTGAAACTTGATGCATACATACAGAACGCATTAATATAACCTTAGATATTGAGGAAGCAATGGTTAATATTTACTAAAAACAAAACACCATTGGCTATGCCAGTGGCTTTCAAAAGAAGCATTTAAAGCCAAAGTAATACTAGACTAAATTGCAAAATCCTACAGCATAATGGTTTTTTCCCTTATGATTAGGGAAATATAAATGATTTCTCACATGCCTCTGCTCTGCATGCTCTCAGATGATTGTATTAATGAGACCGTTTCTAAGGTGACCTGTGCAATGCATACTAACTTTTGTCTTAAGTCTGCTTTTCTAAATCCTGTCTTGCTTTCCTAGTTACATTACTTTGGACTTGTGTGTTCAGGATGCACCAGGCTTTTTCTGGGTACCTTACCTTGTTTGATGAATTCCCTGGAACGTCTTAAGGTTGATCATTAATCATCTTCTGGTAACTAGGAATGATAATGGATTCAGGGTTTCACTGTGAATAATAGAAATGGGTCAAATGTACTCTGTTCATAATTGCACTCAGATAATGAGGCAAATTCCTGCTTATTAGTCAGACCCAAAGTTTGCTTAGTCCTGAAATGTCTGCTTCTAATTAAAGGAATCATTGCAGCTATCGTTCTACATGAAGCAAATGAGCACATGCTTAGATTCCCTTCAAACTAATACTGTGATATTAATTACTTAACAAATGATTCCCTCCATTTTGGCTGAAAGTAATTAATAAAACTTCCAGAGGAGTTAGGTATAACGCTAAACTAAAAATAATCTGGCTTATTATCAGTGCTTATAATGCTCACTTGGTGTGGATGTAAATCGGTCCTGAAATGAAGGATTTTGAGCTCGAAAGGAAATCTTTGACAATCTAATCTATATTGTTATTGCCCAAGTATCTGCTTCTTGTACTTTACAACAAAGAAAAAAAAAATCTTGGATGTCTTGGCATTGCCATAAGTAAAACAACCATATACAAAATAAGTTAATTGAGAAAGACAATAAAAATAATGTGGAAAATGGTTATTTCTGCTTGAGTCTTGCTTCAGTCTATCTCAAGTCCTGCTTGGAGCTCTTTTCTGAATGCTTCTGTCTTCCTCTTATTTTAATTCTTAGCTACTTAACTATTTAAGTACTTAGCGACTGGTTGGTCCACTTTGTATGTTCTGTGTGTTTGCCTTTTTAATTTTTAAAATATTTTCTTCTTGCTATGATGTTTATAAAAACAGTGAAAAGCAAAAATGTCAGCTATTTCTTTCTCCCTTGAAATTTTATGTAGAATCAAAACTGAGAAAGAAAAATTGGAAATAAGCTTTTCTATGCATATAGTGACAAAATAAGCAAGAGTATTCCTTCAAAGTACATTGTAATCTTTCTCTCTCAGTACATTTTAACCTTTCTTACTCATTAGATTTTAGATTTTTATGCTAAGGAAAATTTAACATCAGAATGATTATGTCTCAGAATATTTTTAAATTATTGGTGATAGATGTTTTCAGCGGTTATACAGTGGCATTCTGAAAAAAAAACAGTATACAAATTATTTTTTATATATTGATTTGATTATTTAGGTCTATTTTATTCCATTGGTCTACACTGTGCTGTCTTGTCCTTTTCTTTTTTAGTTCTAACTTCGCTTAGTCTCTGTTTGGGCAGGTAATGACCCAACAAAATGTTCTTAAATGCTTCCGTGAGGATAATAAAAACTAAGGCTTATCTTGCTTGTCTACCTTATTCTATTATTTTACTTTCCCTGTTTATAATTTCAGTGCAGCTTTGAGATAAAGTACTTCACCATTTCAGTGTTAGAATGTGTCAGCTGCATGAAAATTTACCAAGGTTTATTTTGTCTTTTGAGATGATGTCCACATGGATTAAGAGCTTTGCATATTCTGTGGCTCCTAGATGTTTGTTGTCAAAAGCAGCCTGTGTCCTTCCTAGAGTCATTGCTTCAGTATTTGAAGCTACTAAGGCCTTGACCATGGCATAAAAAACTCATACTGTGAATGTTGTTGCTAGCTATATCATTTGTTTAGAGTTTAAACTAGAAACTCTTGTCTGTAATCAAACACGTTTTGAAATAAATACCTAATAATGGTGAACAGAGGAATTGAGCCAATTTCAATGCTGTACATTTTTGAGAAGTGTGACAGGTATTTTGTAACTCTCTTAGGTGCTGTGTCTGTGATTTTTGTGACATACTTACATGTGCTATCTTCACTTCTGCCCTTTTCTAGGTGTCCCAGGCTGGAGACTTGTTAATCGAAGTATTTGTAGAAAGGAAGGAACCTGACTGTAGTATTATAATTCGGGTGAGTCCTAAGGAACAATATAAAGGGTTCTTTTGGAATCCTAAGAGCTGGTGTTCACTGACAAATTTTCTGGCATATTTTGATTTTTAGGTTCTCTTCAGTTCAAACAGTGACTGACAACAAGATTGATCTTTCCTATCAGTATCCTCTAGGAATTTGGTATTTTAATTATTTAGAATAGAGCATCGCCTGTGCATTAGTTAAGATTTTTCTATAGATGCCAGAAAATAAACTGAGCTCAAGTACTTGCTTCTGCCCTTTCTAAAATTTTAACATGAAGCAAATTATTTACCCTGATTTATCCTTCATCTTCTTAACTATAAAATGAGGAAAAATTACAGGATTAATATTAATATTTTATTAATATAAAAGTATGTAAACACATAGCAAATTATTTTCCAAATTACTGTTTAATAAGTACCTATTTTAGTATTATTAATGCCCAGTCTCATTTCCACTACTTCAACATTTAAACTTAAATATTAGGTAACTCTTCCTTTTCTTTGAGCTAAACTAAAAATAGATATTTTTCATAGTATTGTCATCTGTGACAATATTTCTTCTTTAGGGACAGGAGCAGTACTTTTTCATGTGCTTTCTTGCTAAGATGATTTTTCCTCTGTAAAGAGTGCACATTCTTCTGTGTAACAGAAATTCACTTTATTATATCTTTTAAAATCTAAGATGTTAAATATCCTGGAACTACTAACTTAGGTAATTCCAATGCTTATGTATTGTGACTATATGTCATGAGCTGCCTTGCATAGGACATGGAGCTGGAACATGATCATAGAGTCTATGATCAGATCTCAAGGGAGGCATTTTCTCTTCATTAGTCACATCGTAGTTCTTATGCTGAATGTGTAACTGTCATAATAATGAGTATTAAAAACTATTACAGATTAAATTACAGACTCAATCACTCAGGAAAAGTCTATTGTTTAATGCTAGAAGAGATAGAATACATGATTTAACTCTGCATATATATTATAAGAATATATATATATATATATACTCTTTAAAAGCATGTTTTAATTTTGTCTTTCTAATGAAGTCATATTCATTATTACAGTTATGCAAAGTTCTCCCATATTTCCTCATTGTCTTATAATAAAAAACTATGTAATTCCAAACAATCTCAAAAAGCAGAACAGAAGTAACTAACTACACAACAATAATCAAATAATCAGTACCATTTGCATATAACTTTGAGTGAAAAACCACATTGCTGTATTTATACCCTTGATTTTGACCTCAGGCCCTGGAGGCTGACGATATACCAAGTTTTGGGGAATGGAAAATGGGAATTGAAAGGCATCAGGGCACAGTGCAGAGACTTGGATCAGCATAAGCTAACCCTGATGTTCATTACACTGCTGTTTGCATTCTATAAATCAATGCTTTCCTGAGTGTGGAGTTCAAGGCATTTCTGCTGCTTATTTCACACATTTCATTTCTCACTAATTTTTAGTCCTTGAAGAAAGGGCTATATTTCTTTAAGAGAATCTTTTCAAGGCTGAAGAAATTGCTCATCAGTTAGGAGAAGTGACTGTTCTTCTTTAAGACCCTAGTTTGATTTCCAGAACCCACATGGTGACTCACACCATCTGTAACTCCAGTTCTGGGGAATCTGAAAACCCTCTTCTTACCTCAGAGGGCATCAGATGTTCCAGTGGTATGCAAGCATACATGGAGGAAAAGCATCCAAACCCATAACATAATAAAGTCACATTTAAAATATTTTAGAGCAAGGCAGATTGGAAGCATCATGGAATTTTCACCTGCTATTTCCATTGCTACATGTTCTCCACTTTTACTGGATGCTGAGATCCAATGGAAGTTGACAATTCTTTGTGAACCTCCAAATAGAAAAGAAATATACTTCATCGTGTAATTAATATAGTTCATAAATTAAACCCCAAATTTCATGAAGATAGAATAAGTGAGTTACCTATAATGGTACACACACACACACACACACACACACACACACACACACACACACGCATGCACAAAATATGGACAGATGAGCAAATCTAAGAAATTTTTAAGTTAGGATATTCATCCAAACTAAGTTATAGTTGCAGTGTTCTAATTATTAATATGTCTGCTGCTTAACATTATCTCTAAATTCTAACTAAAGAAACCTCTGTTGTTTTTTTAATAATATACAGTCAGGATTGGCAACATCCCAGAAATCCTAAGTCCCTGAAAAGGTGATATGCTCATAGAGTGGCCTCTAACTTTGAGATGCTTGTGGATCTGTGCCCCAGGCCGGCACTGCAGATTCTACTGGATCCTGAAATACTAGCTTGAATGTACTCTGTATGTTGGTATGCCACCATCTGTCACTTGGCATTGCAGTGAACACCACAGGCACTAAAACCCCTGGGCTTCTTGGCATGGCAGATACTGTTTAATCATCTTCATATTATTTAGGGTTCAGACTGAATAATACAAGTAACTATACACTCTTGATTATGGAAAGAAAAACGAAAAGTTTTCCTGTGAGAAAATTATCAGACTTATCTGATGAGGTGTTTGTGTATGTGTAAGTGTGTGTGTGTGTGTGTGTGTGTGTGTGTGTGTAGAGAGAGAGAGAGAGAAAGAGATTGACGATGTATATCTTGTTTGAGTGCCTAGTTGCTTACTAAAAAAAATAATTCTCCCCAATGTTTCTATATTACAATATATCTTTGACTTGACATTACAGTGTGTTTTCTGGAGAAAAAAATATAACTGTTTTCTTTTCTATGTTCTTGGAGAATCATCAGATGGGGAACCTGATTAGCACAAGACTACTTCTGTGTCAGACATCTTTGAAGACATATTCCTTCTCTTACAGATATCTCCTGTAATGGAAGCTGAAGAATTAACTAATGATATATTAGCAATAAAAAACATTGTTCCTACTAAAGGTGATATTTGGGCCACATTTGAAGTCATTGAAAATGAAGAGCTAGGTGAGTGGCTTTCTTACTAGAGATTCTTAAATTCCTTACAGAATGAAGTATACTTCGTGACAAGCCATTACTAACATTTGCTGTTTTCCTAAAGATTCGTATCTCATTGTGAATTCATTTCTACCTCTGTGCCCATTGACATATGTTATCACCACTTGAGGTTGACATCCTATGATGTTGCTCATCAGAATAATTAATTCTTCCATTAATTATATAAATCAGTATAAAGCCTTAGGTATCTTTGTTGCTGCCTTATCAAATAATGGTTTTGTTCATAAGGACAAGCAGTTTGATTAATAACAATATTCTACATGTCACCTCCCCAACACTTCATCTCTGTATGGTCTATATTTAGTAAGAACAAAGGATACATTTTTAAAAGATTATTGCTCACTCCAAATCAAATTTTTTAGCTCTAGCAGAAACCTCTCTTTTGGCTGTTTCAGTCTCTTCTGTCATCAATGTATCACTTTGTCATCTTTCCTCCCAAATAAGCTGAAGAGTAAAGAAACCATTTCAAACACCTTGACTCCCTGGTTGCCAAGTGCTGAATAAGCTTAACATTCTAATGACACCATTTGGTTTTAAAGACCTCTAGGAGACAAAATAAGGTGCAGAATTTCATTGTACCTTGACCATCTGTCTAGCTGATACCTACTAAGGTCTTGGGACCCTTTCAAGTATAGCTGTCAAACTGCCAAAAGGAAAACCTTGCCACCCACAAGCTCAAGATAAAAATTAAAATTCAATGTTGAACTACCCCAGGGTGCATTGTTTGGAATATTGAAGTCAGCATTAAAATGGAAGGGGATTAGTATGCATTCCTTCATCACTCCATCTTGATATTTTTATTCATCTGACTTTTTTCATGCATAATTCCTTAAAAATTAATGGGACTTACAATATGATATTGTCAATATGTCAGGTCAAGATACCGTATCCCCTAGTGTTTGGGTGTCAGTTCTCAGTATCTCCCTTCCTTAGACTCTATCCCCACCGGACAGAACTTCTCTGGCAAGTGACTCCTGTGACCCCCAACTATGAGACTCAGCAGACCTGCTTCCAGCCTCACTCTAGCTGACATTCTGTGCCATCGATTGCTACTGACCTTTCCTTTTTCCTGTGGTGATATCCAGTCTATTTTCGGTGCCGCTTCCGTGTTCTTCTTGGTTCTTCAATTGTTCCATCAAATTTATACTTTCTTTCTCTTCTGTCAGTTGTTACAAATTGTATTTGTTGTTATGAATTTTCTTCCGTTATCCTATTTTTACATATTCTTTGTGCTTGACTAGCATTGGGAGATGGCAGTTTTCACGTGTGTCTTTGTTATTGTCCACCGCAGCCCACCATCGGCCTCCTGATTGTCTCCTTTAGAGTCTAGACCTAGAGAGTCTCTACATTGATGCTCACACTACCTGGCTTAATAAATGTTTTGTGGGGGAGGTAGATAATATATCTTTGGTTTAATTTGGTTTTGCCTCTATTTTCCAACACTGTGCATTAAAAAATAATAGCCTTAATTTTAAAATTTAAAATTTAAATTTAAAATCTTGACTAAATAAAGCATAGTATATAACCATATGATCTATATGTTGCTGGTTGGTCTTTGGTCTGTTTGGGGGGGGCTGCCACCCAGCTCCCAAATAAACCACACATGGAAGCTTATTATTAATTATGAACACCTGGCCTTAGCTTGGCTTAGTTTCTAGCCAGCTTTCTTTATCTTAAATTATCCTGACTACCTTTCTTCTCTGGGCTTTTCCGGTTCTCTTACTTCTGTAAATCTTAGTCTTACTCTGTGGCTTGCTGTGTAGCTGGGTGGCTGGCCCCTAGAGCCCCCCTCCTTCTCTGGCTGCTATATCATAGATCTCCTCCCAGTTTTCTCCTTCTATGTATACTCTGTGCCTGCCTGCCCTGCCTATCCTTTCTCCTGCCTTGCTATTGGCCAGTTCTTTATTAGAACATCAGGTGTTTTACACAGGCACAGTAACACAGCTTCACAGAGTTAAACAAATGCAACATAAACAAAAGTAGCACTCCTTAAAATAATATTCTACTACATCTAGATTCTTTTTTTCTTAAAGAAATCACTTTGATTCCCATCCTCATTATGTTTTTGGATAAAATATGTCTATTGACACTATTGCCAAGATTAACTGGATAAGTCACAAACCGGGTTGTATTGTTCCATTGTTAAAAATCATCTTTTCATCGCTTCCTCATTCCCTGATTATCCCATCATTTTGACCTTCCACGACATTTCCAGACATGGATAAAGTATGCACAAGTTCTTTGCCAGGATGAAGTATTAATACTCCCTGTTACTGTTATCAATGGAGTCCTCACTTCTATCCTGAACTTACAACCTTAACCTATATTATTGACATTTTAAAATATACTCTGGTCTTGTGTGATAGAGACCAAAATGCCTGTTAATTTCTGTTTATTGCATGATAGGTCTCTATTATCCTTCTCCAGACATTTCCAAATTCTCCCCACAAATCAATTCCACAGGCTTCTGACTCATGTGTGAGCTGTGATCATGCCTATGACCCATTTTTTCCCTGTTGAATTTCCATTCATCAGCTTTCTGGCATTATAACAAATGTCTGTGATAAACCATGTAAATGGAGAAGAGAGTTCTTTTGTCTCACCACTCAGATGTTTCAGTGTGTGTTTTGTTGACCTGTGGTCCTGTGTGGGATAAAACATCCTGGTGGGGAGTGTGAAGCAGGGAAAAGCTGCTTGTTACTTGATAGTGAGGAAGCAAAGAGATAAAGTCTAGGTCTCAATCTCTCCTTCAAGAACATGCCCCAATGAGCTAGCATCCTTCCCTTACAGAACACTGGACACAGGTTCCACTATACCCTCAGAGCACCATAGGCCCTGACCAAATCTTCAACATATGAACTTTGGAGTTCATTCAGAACTTAAACTGTACCAGAGAGGTTCTTTTTTTTTTTTTATTTGTTTGTTTTTGTTTTGTCTCCATCAGCAACTGCTCTGTTTTAAACAATGCTGTGTTTTTAGTACTTAACCACAAACTGATCTTACCCTCTCTGTATGTTCTGTAATTGTCAAAGAATTATCTGCTTGAGGAGCTCATTTAAGTAGACTTCACTGAGGATTTTGGTTTTATGAAGCAAGTACTTTCTGTGCAGCAATATGATAGCAAAATATTTCCTTTTCCCTTATAAATACTATGGTATGGAAGATCTATGTGGTTTTATTAATATGATTTCAAGCTCTTCGCCTCACCTATATGTTTCCTAAGTTTGGCCTAAAGAATTAGAGTGGAAATGCCATCATCATTTGTGAAAACCTCTGCTACCAATGGCAGACGTTTAATGACAGCAGCTGTTATTTCCAATGAAAATTCACTAGCTTTCCTATTGAACTAAGTAGATGAGGCTCATTCTCTGCACATGATTTTAAACAGTTGATGACATTTTAATTTTTACTTCCTTCCTTACCTGTTCTCTTTTTACACTGATTTTTTTGTCAATATACAGGAAGTAGACAGTATGAAGTGCTATTTCTAGATAATGACCTGCTTCCACATGTTACATGCCCTATCCTGTGTAATCTGCCATGACGTAAGGCTGCAAGCATCACCATCAACAAACATATATTTGTAACATTTATATTTTAACAGTGTTTGATACCTCAATCCATTTTTGATGCTTTTCATTCCTTTCTTAAATTGGAAATTTGTGTCATTTTACAATTGTAGTGTTTGACGGTCTGTAATATTTAATCTCTTCATTTACAACTCTGTTTTTTATCTAGAAAATTGAATTTGCAAGGTTATCCTCCTCCTCCATTATTTCATACAGTGATCCTGATCAGAAAAAATACACTTAAAGTTTTTGACAAGAATTAATTATCTACCCATTAACAAGCCTATGTGTCTGCTGTAACACATTTCAGTATAGTGAGAACACAGTTCCATCAATATGGAATCTACTTATAATTGAGTGTACTAGTAACCCTCTTTGGTATAAGTCTTCTGAAAATTGGAAATCTCATTACCAATTCTATTCCATGGCTCATACCCTAGTCTAGTAACTCTGTTATACCTGCCTTGTCATGCCTACTGCTTAATCATCATTTTCCTTGGATGTAATGTTGAAACTACTGCTGCTATTTCTTTACCAGTGAAAGGAAGAAAGGCAAACTTTTTTTTTTTGCTTATATTGTATTATTTTGGACTCAAAAACATCTTTATTCCCTCTTACCACCCAAAAATTACATATGAGAAACCATCATGGGAGATTTACATAATTGATGGAAATCAACCTAAAGATTGAACTTAAAATATCAGGGCTTAAAGTGCAGTAGGTTTAGGATTCAAATCTCTGGTTCTCGCCTTAACTCCTTAGATGACTAGGCAAAAGGAGTAAGTTCTGTGAAATGTCATTTTACATATAAAGTAAGAAGATTAATAATGGATACTGATGTTGTTGGTTGGTCTTTGGTCTTTTTTGGGGAACCCTCCAACCAGCTCCCAAATAAGAACACACGGAGGCTTATCAATACTTAACGAATGCCTGGCTTTAGTTTGGCCTAGTGTCCAGACAGCTTTCCTTATCTTATTCCATCTACCTTTTGCCTCTGGGCTTTTCCTGTTCTCTTACTTCCATACATCTTACTCTTACTCCATGGCTAGCTGGTTGTGTAGCTGTGTGGCTGGCCCCTGGAGTCCTCCTCCTTCTCCAGCTCTCAGCTCTCTCCTCCCAATTTTCTCCTTCTATATATACTCTCTTGCCTTGCTATTAGCCAGTTCTTTATTAGACCTTCAGGTGTTTTACACAGGCTCAGTAACACAGCTTCATAGAGTTAAACAAACAACATAAGCAAAAGTAACACACCTTAAAATAATATTCTACTACATACTTGAAGAGTGCAGTTGGGAGGATGTAGGCAATAATTGATATATTGTACATGATACATACACTAGGTGCACAGTGGTTATTCTGGAAATTGACAACTTCTAATGGGATCAGTACTATCAGCCTGCATGTGGTTGAATCAACCGTTGTGTAAACAGAGTACTTACTATGATTAGTTTTATATTTGGATGTATATTTGGATGTATCTATTTTCAACTATATGAGGATTTACTTGTGAGTCCATCTCTTTAATTAGTAATTGAATTGTGACATAGACAAATTATGAGCTATTTAGACCTTTGTCCAATTTTTCAGAAAAGATTTGTAAAAAGCAAAATTAATCTATTGCAATATTCACTTTTCTATCCTTTGTCTGGTTTTACAAAGACAAATGTTTTGTTTATCTGATAAATATTTTCTATTAATTTATGGATTATAAAATAAACTCACAATGGACTTCAGTCCTGGTATAGTTATTGAGAATCTACTATGTAGTCAGCATTGTGCTGTGTGCATGTATATCTTTATGTTACATAGTTAATAGCCATTATTATAACAAGTAGGCATGCTTTAATGGGCACAGAAGGAAGGAAGCATTTTCATGTATGGATAGGAAGCCAAAATATTAATTGCTCTTTTGGGGACCTTAGTTTACTAATGACTTCTCTCGTCTTAAATAATGTAGTCATAGCAGAAGAGGGGTTGATGTCTTTATTGCACAGTGTGCTCATGATTCTATCATCAGTTTCAGTAGGAGGAGTAACAGATAGGTAGGTACCCTTGGCATTCTCTTCTTCATTGGTTGTTAGCATTAGTACTTTAACTACAAACATATTCCAGGGTGTTATGGTCTGTACATTTGGGGACTGAAATAACTGACTGAATACACAGCTGCAGAGTTGGGAAAGAGCTGGGGCATCTTCATATCAGACCTTCTGTTCCATCTGCTTCTTTATTTGCCACTAGTCCACTATGAAAAAGTTTACATATCTCCAGAATATGCTTTTGTGCACACATCTTTATTAACCAATTAACATATTTTAATTCACAAATAGAACTTCCTTATGAAATTTCAATTTTTGTTGAAATTTTTGTGAATGCCATGCTAAGAATATATAATTCAGTTTTCTAAAGCAAAATATATATGGATTAAGAGTCATCAAGGAGATTTGCTTCAGACATCATTTAATTCCTCACTTATAAGCTTCTAATATAGATTAATTTATAATATTGCTACAAGGTTCATATATTTCATATTCTACAGTAGAATAAGAAATGTACTATTCTTATTTTCAAAGATTCTCTGCAACCATATTTTCTGATTTGATATTGATTTGCTATGAGAATACTACCTATAAATTATTCACTATTATTGATTGGAAATTATAAGATTGTAATCTTATCAAGATAAACAAAGGAGTAATTTGTGCCTGTTAGTATTGGAGAAGATTAATCTGCTAGTCCTCTTAAAGTTATTTAATTGCATATGCTAATAGGAATGTTATCTACATTAAAAACAGACTAAGACCCATGGTCATTGTTGTAAATGAGATTTTATCTTAAAGGGAGCACATCTAAATTTTGAAACAATAGTTGGATAGATTATATAATAATTTTGACTGAGTGTGTTATCTGTCTTGTGTATTTGGGTCTCTTGTTTGGAATCCTAGTACTATTACTGTTTAATGAAAAATGTTCATGCCATCACATATCTTTCCATGGGATGTTTTAAAACCTGTAATTATTAACTACATTTCTCAATTTGGTTCAGTTTAACTTTGGTTTGTGTTTGCAGAGCGTCCTCTTCACTACACAGAGAATGTGTTGGAGCAGGTGCTTCAGTGGAGTTCATTAGCCGAACCTGGTTCTGCTTATCTTGTGGTGAAGAGATTCTTAACCGTTGACACAATTAAACACTGCAGAGGTAGGCACGCATCCTTCACGTTGCAGAGGTGGTTAAAAGTTCAAGTAGCTGAAGAGGAGTTATTAAGACACAAGTGGTGTCTGAAAATGGGGAAACGGGAATAGAAAAATACAGAAGTTGATTGCAGAGTATTGTGAAGAAGTTTAGTGTGTGTCACTGTGGCAGTAGCTGACTCATCTGATGGTACACATTCATGTTCCTGAAGTAATGGATTGTGTTTCTAAGGGTCGTTTGTGCATATGCATGTTCTAGTTTTATTTTATGGTGTCTTCTTTAATTAGGTTGACATTCATTTCTGGCCATTTGACAACCACAAACATCTAGCCTCTGAGTTTGAGTGTGTAGTATAAATCTCACTGTTCTTTTGATGATGTTTAGAAATAAAATAGGCACAAATGCAAGGACACAACATTTAACTGGAAGGACTAGAAAAACACTGCAATGTTCAACAAGAAGTCAGCTAGCTTAGCAAACCATAGAACATGGTCTCTCAACATATATGAGATGTCAAAACCTTGGTCTTGAAACTTCTCTCCGATTGTGTTGTCATCCACTGACAATTTAGAACAACATTTCATCTGTCTTATCCATAAAGCAATCTTCAGAGCTGGGCATTAAGGACTGTTAATATAAAGTTGTATGTTACTTTGATAAGTAAGGTCAATAATAACCATTATTACTTTTTATTCATATACAATTAACCAGGCACTAGAGATACCATAGGTCATTTAAACTTCTAAATATTTTTTATTTATCATTGAAGTATGAGTATGTTTGGCTCAAGTCCATCTACCATTTCACCTCCTTCAATATATCTCCTTTCTCATATACCACTTATGGTAGTTTGAGTGAGAACTTTTTTTTTTTTTTTTTGAATGCTTGGTCCCAGTTGATGAACTGTTTGGAAAGGATTATGTTGAGTAGCCTTGGAGGAGGTGTGTCATTGAGAGTAGGTTTTGAGGTTTCAAAAGCCCATGTCAGGCCAAGTTTCTCTCTGCCTGCTGCATATGTAGAATGTATATGCAGAATGTAGCTCAAAGATACTTACTTCTCCAACAACATGCCTGCCTGTCTGACACCATACTTCCTGCCATAATGATTATGGACTAGCCCTTTGAAACTGTATGCAAGCCCCTAGTTATGTGCTTTCTTTTATAGCTGCCTTGATCATGGTGTCTCTTCACAGAAATTGAAAAGTAATTAAGACTGCTTTTCCCTCCTTGCTTTATATGCTCTCCATCTGTCTGACTCTGTCTCTGTCTCTGTCTCTCTCTCTCTGTTAATATTCACTATGTCCATTTAGTGACTGTCTGCATGTATGTAGACATAGGACCATTTATTAAATCATAGGTAGCCTCTCAGGGCCTGCATCCCTGAAGAAAACCAGCTCTCCTCTGCCAGCAGTCATGACTTGCCAATAGTTACTTAGGCAGAGGTAGGACTTGATGAACTCCTCCCTCACCCATACTGGGATTTTGTCTGGTTTGATCTTGTGCAATTATTCTGTCCCAGCCATTGTGAGCCCATGTGTGCAAATATGTTGTCATGTCCAGAAAACATTTGCTGCTGACATCCGCTTATTTTCTTTCTGCTCCAGTCTACCACTGATCCCTGATCCCTGACCCCGGAGAGGAGGGAATATGACATGACACTCTCATGCAGAGTTGCACCCTCCACAGATCTTATTCTCTGTACAGCCACCTGTTGTTAGATCTCTGTGTTGATTGGCTTTACTGCAAAAAGAAGCTTCTCTGATGAGCTTTGAGAGATGCACTAGTCTATGGGCATAAAGATAAGAACTCAGGTGCCATTTATTCCTTTGTCCATTTAACATCATAATAATACTAGGTTCAGCTCTAGGGCCTTTTAAAAAAAGTATTTTAGAACGCCTTGTCAATTTTCATATTAATTTAATTTACAGGTGAAAATTAGAGAAAGTGATTTTTCTCACATCCCACAGTTAGTAAATGTTAGTTTTGAAAACACATTGTTCTATTGTTTAATCATTTTAAAAATTAAAATTATAAGGGGTGGTGGTAGAAGAGCTCTAACATGTTGTGGATGTTCTCATTTGGATTGTAACCTCAAACTTGCTCATCAGTGAGTTAGTTCTTAATTCCACCAAAATTTAATATGATAGTTTCTAATTTCATAGTACTGTCTTTTATATTTTATACTATCTCAAGTTATTTTATCAAATACATTTTTTATTATCAATCACCTAAATAAACAAATATATACTATTTTTAGTATAGGAACTTGGCCTTTCACAAGCTCCACCTTTCTGTAAATCTCTTTACTACCCCCATGTTCAGTTTAATGACATCCTTCCCACATCTGATCATGCAAATGCACCAGGCATCCATGTTATAGACCATTGTTCTAAACTAGAGGAGGGTGTGCCCCCTAGGAACACGAGGGGATATCTATAGATCTTTGTGAGCATCACAACATGGGGAAGTGTGGGAAACTGGGAGTTCCTAATATTTAGATGTCAGGTTCTGCTAATGTTTCTGAAAAGCACAGAGCAGGTCTGTATGTAGAGTTGATATTCCAGAGCAAATGTCAGGGGTGCCAATTTATACCCTCTATGCAGTATCTATCTTTTAGCTTTTTGTATATCTTTCTTCTTAAACGTGGAGTAAAGAAAATATGTTAGGAAATGCTTGGGTTAGCTTTAGCATTAAAAGCAGGCATTTGCAAGGCCATGCATTCTATTTCCAGTTCCACCCAAATATAAATATCAGATAAGAAGTATTTTCCTTATGAACCATCTCCTTTTAAAATCATGGCATGTACCTGATCACTTCGTGTTTTACATAGAAATAAAATTTATTTTGTATCCAGTGTTGTCCTTTCAGTGATAATATTATTCTAATATTGTCTAATTATACACATTTAAAATTTACACCTACATATAATATCTTAGCTGTTGATTGACTCTTGTGTCATGACAATGTGGTTAAAAAATACAAGGCATTGAAACATAAAAGGTTATGACAGGAAATAAGCTTTTGAGCACATAGGGATGAGTCTCCCAAACAGGAATACCTTTAATGGTTGTTCAATTGTGAAAAACAAAACAGGAAGATACGGATTGAGTGAATTAAGAGAAATGGGAGAAACTGTTGTGATCTGCTCTTACAGCACTGGTAGCAAACTGGGTATTGACTTAGTGCCCCAGATATTCCGCAGTATCCTCCTGATGTATATGAGTCAGTGCTTGTGTGAAGGTCTCTGTATACATCCCCTGCAATCATTGCAGAACTCAAGCAGAGAAAAGACAGCATCCCTGAGGTGGCATTTTTTATTATTTAAAATAATTTCTTAATTTAAATATATTTTGCTCTTATTCTTCCCCTCCCCTAAGTCTTTCAGGTCTTCTCCCCTTCTCTGCTCACCCAACTTTAAATTCTCTCAAAAAACAAATAAATCTGAATACAACAACAACCCTCCCAAAACAAGAAAACAAAATAAAACGTCACCACCACTCCCCTCAAAACCTATTGTAAACTGTGACCAAATAAAAGGACGAACACACACACACACACACACACACACACACACACACACCAAAAAAAAAAAAAAAAAAAAAAAAAACCTGTGGTGTCCATTATATGTTGGTCAACTACTCTTGAACATGAGACCTGTCCTGGTTTGTTTGATAGATACACCCAGTGTCACTACATTGAGGAAAAAGATATCCCCTTGCCAGTCAATACAGGTGACAGTTCAGTTATTAACTTTTACCCCAGTAGCTAAGTTTTCATTAATTCACAGTTTTTCCAGACAATTGGCTGAAATATTCTTTCAGAGTACAATGTTACAAACTTTGGTGTTCGTCTTTTATTTCCTACACTCATCTTAGGATGGAAGCCACAAAACAAGTCTCTACTTCTGTACTGTCCCTAGTTCATTTGTCAGTATGACTGCAGCTGTCCATGATTATACTGTGTGTAGCTCATTCTTCCAGGAATTAATATATATCCCACAAAGTGAGTGAGACCCTAGAAAAGTACCAGCACTAAATATTCTGACTGAAGCATTTTCTGGTAGTAGTAGTTGTTATTTTGAGCCCCAAATGGGAATTATAACCTGCTTAAAAACTTAACTCTTTATTGCATAAATTTTCCATTAATGTTATAGAAGAGTTTGATACTCAGATTGTAAAAGCAAAATAGGCTATTTTGTTATAGTTATTTTTACATGTATTACAAGTTGAGATTGTCTTTTTAAATTAGCTATCATATATATTTGAATGCCACACTGAAACTCCAGCTCCTGATTTAGATCATGTGGAAGGTGAGAAATAAATGTATAGAGAAATATAGTTGAGGATATTAATTACAGTTCTTAAAGTATGACTCTGTGGCTTATAAGGAACCAAGCTGTACAGTTTAATTTATGATGGCAGCATCTATGCCTCTCCAGAAAGTACATATTATGCATAGTGGTAAAAAGTATATATATATATATATATATATATATATATATATATATATATATATATATATAATATTCTTATGTCATCTATGGCATTTTTATCTGTATACTTTTTGATGTGATTGTTTTTAACATGCTAAAAGTAATACACATAAAAATATCAGTGTCTTAAATAATGATTTTCACCAATGAGTATGTTTTTCTGTAATCTTAACTTTCTTAATGTCTTCTATATATTGTCATAGATTTTGAATGTGTTAAGTATTCCATTTCATTTGTGTCTGCTAGCAAATGCATTTTTAGTCAGAGTAGCAGCCTATTCTAGGATTATTGTTCCATTTGTGATATCCATTACACCCTACAATTTGTATATAAAAAGTATAAGCATAGCTGATGTGATTTCACTAATAATTTATTAATAGAAAACTTTCATTTAAGAAAAAACATTCTTAAAAGCAGTAAAGGAATGATATTAAAAATCTTTTTTCCCATTCCTAATATTTTAAAAATTCTAATGACCAAGCAGATAGCAGTGCTTTATGAACAAGATGAATTAGATATGACCACATTTTCTCTAAGTAACAGAGAACTGCTCTTTTTAACATCTCATAAAAACAAAGTTGCCACAGTGTATGCTTAGCAAGTGTGAGATTCTGGCTTCAGTCTACAGCAGTTTTAAGGGGTTGCACTAAAGCATCCTTTGCTGACTGTCTCCTCTGCCCTAAGTATTTGACCTATTTTTTTGTCACTGTCTATCTCTTCTGTAACGTTCATTCATTCCTAGATGTATGTATGCATTTGCCTTGCATTTTATTGATTTGCTAGCAGTTTTTTTTCTCATGTGGAATAAGTAAACGAATATGTTTGAAATCATGCTTCTATCGCTTCCTAAGTTTAGACCCTATTGTACAATATTTGCTCTGTTATAAGGATTTTAATATCCTCAGCTGTCCTACTTTACCCAAACCATTTAAAATGTAGATATCATAAGTAGGAATAGATTTTAGATCATGCAGCATTTAATTACTGCTCATTCATTTAAAGAAATGAGATAATGCAATTTACTTTTATACATGGAATAAATAGTTCTTGTCATTACATAAAACTCAGCATGCATTTGTTCAGAAACAGCATTTCATTTCTGAGAATCATTTAGTGTCATGGGCATTGTTGTTATGAGTTAATTAACTTGAAAAGAAAGATAATAATAGTCCTTAGATTTCATTTCTCCCCTATGCGTTAAAAGTTGAAACACTGAGATAAAGAAAGTGAAACATCATTTAAGTTGCTATTTAGACTTTATCATAGCTACTATTCTAAGACTATCTTTTATTTCATTTCATTTGTACTGTTTCTACATCTGTATCACAGGTAAATTTTAAATTTATCCTTCTTTAAGTTTCCAGATTAAATAATTTTATATTGCTGAATCATATTTTAATAAAAATTATTTCAAATTGCCCCAATAAAATTTTACTCATAGAATCAAATCTTAATGATATGAACAGAGAAGAAATACTTTAAACATGTAACATGTAGCTCAACTGCAGATCTCTTTGTGTTTGTTGATTTATATTGCTGTATATGGCAGATGCTTTAGTTTCAATTGATCTTAAAACTAATCAGTCCAAGTCCAATAACTTTTGAAAAATTCACATTTGGACACTTAAAAACTTTACTGTTAGAAGACTTAAGTAAATCAAAGCAAAATTAGGAATATGAATCATAATATAGTTGAAATTATTTGTATTCCACTCTCCACGGAGTCTTGCTGAATCCATATATGTACAAAAGTTTGAGGGTTTGACCTAGTCCACTTCCAGGGGAAGTATTGCCTTGAAGATGTATGATAATGGTCCTTGTAGTTACTGTAGACTGTGAGTGTCCAGATATTTTCTGATAGACTAATTCTGTAGGGAGGAAACCAATTGGTAAGTTTGATTAGCTTTCGTTTCATGCAGGAATCTATAACAGGAAATTTAAAGGATTGTTAAACATCATCTTTACCCAGAGGGAAGAAAAAATCAAAATGTCCAAAACCTATTTAATATAGAACTACAAATATAGAGTGCATTGAACGATTATTGTGGGTCAAAATTCTTATGTAGTGCTTTCAAGCACATAAAATAGTCTCACTGTATCACCATTGACATCTACTCTAACAAGGAATATCTTCTGGTGAGGAAAATGTCATTCCCCTTTGCTTATTCTTGTCTCCACATAGAAAATAGAATTCTATGTTAGATGCTAACATATCTAAATTCTAACTGTAGGTTTATTTATTTTAACTTGTCAGAGAACCATAGTATGCCACAACTTTCTCATTTATGAATTTGATAACATTATATCCACTTTTCTTTTTATATTAATTAAAATTTTTCATTTATTTTACATCCCAACTGCAGTTTTTTCTTCCTCCCCTCCTCCTGTTCCCTCCCCCTGTCTCCCCTCTGCCCCTTCCCATACACTCCTCCTTGTTTCTGTTTAGAAAGGAGCTTGAGACTCACAGGAGGTACAATATATAACACTTTCAAAATACGAAGGGACTATTTATACCTTTATGCTTGTTAAGAGTGTGTTGAAAACTATATCCTGATTTAATATTAAAAAATGCATCTCTTACCATGCTAGGTGTATTTTGGAAAGAGTTTATTGTGATTCTGTAATAATAAACACAGCATAGAACAGTAATTATTTGCTTTCTGCAGTCATAACTTCTAGTATAAATTGGAAAAATCTCTCTGGTACAAATAGCCTAGCCACTTATATTACCATACTGTTTTATTTATAATTTAGGTATTTATATATAATATCATTATAGAGTAATACCATTTCCAGGCAATTAGCAGGTGGGAGAATAGATTCTAGGCATGGCAGCATGTTCCTGCTGTCACAGGTCTTTAAGACTTATGCAGGAGTGTCATAGACTTCAGAACTGACTAGAAGAGTGAGACCTTGTCTCAAAATAATTCAAACATGATGTGAAACATATGCTTGTTTCTACAGCAGTGAGCAACTCTGCCTTCAGAGCAGAAGTTCTGCCTCTGCTCTTATACATGTGATTCTCACCCCCTCTCAACCCATCCCCTAAAAGTAACAGCTTAGGCAGGAAACCCCCAAAGAGAACTCTTTAAAAATTGTGATAAGGATGCTGAAGTGTAGCTCTTCACAGTTAAGGGCTTCTGGTAGGGGTACAGGTAGGGAAGGACTCAGTTTTTTTTAAGGGGCTGGCTACTAGGAGTTTGGACATGGTCCAGTGAGTGAGTACATAGGCAACACAAATTAGACTTTTTTTTTTTTGTTTGTTTTCTTTGTCTTCTTCTATTCGGGGGATGGTCATAAGGGTGGAGATCAGATTTGGGAGGCCTGGAAAGTGCATGTGATCAGGATGCATGATGTAAAATTCCCAAATAATCAATAAAAATACTATGTTGGGGGGGAAAAGTGTTTTTCTAATTGTAAAATAGTAGCTCAATAGAATAAGGGGAATGCATTTGTTTTCGTATCTGAAGTGCTAACCAAACAACTTTCACTAAGCTACAAATAGCCATGCTTGAGTGGCAGGGAAGGTAGGTCATCAGGTGTTGGGATTTGATTAGAGGAAAGCCAATACTAAATGAAGTAGTGCCTGTTAGTGTACGGTCTGGATCGTTCCGTGGGAGACTTAGTGTCTTGGAGAGTGCTTTGTCTGTTCAGACCTGATGCACTAACAAAGGTGAGTTAGATGATTTCCCCAAGTTTACCGCTAAACAATTTCCTCCATTAGAGCAATTCTGCAAAAGAGCTCCTCTTTCCCAGTTGAAAGTAGGTGTGTAGTTAATACTTCTTTCTTTCCAAGTCCCTTTTCCCTGTTCCTCCTTCATGTAACGCTTTCTGTACTTAGACATTTACAGAGCATCATGCCGCCCGTGTATTGATATCCTTGGTCACATTAGCTGTGAAATCCAACTTCTGATTAGGTAAACAGAAGCCAATGAAAATTGAATGATTATCCAGTGAGGGGTGTGGTGACCCTGATCCTCTATGTATCATTAGAAACTTTAGTGCCTGGGCATAAGTGATTAGCATCAAGGATCATTATGCTATGAAGGAATCTAAGGGTCACAGACCTAGTCTAGAGAACCCACATTGGAAAAAAATATGAATGGGTGGATTTCATTTCACTATTGTGTTAGTATATTTTATTTAACATCATGTATTCAAAATATAATTATTTCAGCATGCAGCCAACATTTAGAAATATGATCTTGAGGCTATCACAATGGCCCAGGAACTTAAACTCTCATCTCTAAACCTAAGGGTCCAAGTTTGATCTCTAGAATGCACACAAATAGGAGAGAACTAATTCTGAAAGTTTTCCTCTGACCTCCGTGTATGTTCTATGTCCCCAATATCAATAAATGTAAATTTTGAAAAAGAAATGACATTTTCCCTTTTTCAAACAAAATGGTGAAGATTTTAAAATATATGAGACTAGAGAGATGCTTCTGTGGTTAAGAGCACTTCCAACTTTTGGATTTCAGGTCCCAGCGCCCACAGTAGGGAGCTGACAGCCATCTGTAACTCCTGCTCTAGGAGTTCTAATGACCATACTGGCCCCCAATGGCACCCATACTCATATGCCATACATTCAGACACATGCATGCATAGGCACATGCACACAAATAAATAAAAATAAGTCTTTAAAGCGTGAAAATACAAATGATTTATATTGTGTCCCCAATAAGTGAAAATGGACCCAATTTCCAGAAGTCTGTTCTGTCTTACAGAGAAAAGTATCAAAGAAGGTGCCTTAAAACTCAAAGAAGAGCCATCTAAAATACTATCAGGAAACAAGTTTCAAGACCGTTATGTTGTTTTGCGAGATGGACATCTCTTTCTTTACAAGGATCCAAAGGTAATTGAATAAGTGGGATTTGAGCATGCACGTTATTATTTTGTGTAGATATTTGTCTTTGTCTGACACTGGTCCTGGCCATCTCTCTTCAAAACAATGCTTGAAGTAAAGTGATGACTTCCTTCAGCTTCTGAAAAGTAACACCAAAACATTCAGTAACTTAGTCTAGAACTTACTGTGGCTTTTCTGTGAACCTCAGGTTTTGTTGTTGTTGGAAGAAAATTACTTCATCACTGAAGAGACTTTAAGTATGTTAATATAAACTATCGCATAAATCAGCATCATGGCTAGGAGTGTGTTATATTCTAAAGGCAAAAAGAGGCTTTGAATGAGCTAGTGGAGAGTTAATGAAGAGGAGTGTATGAAAGACAAAACTCAGATTCTATAATGAATGTTAACATCTTCCCTGTACATTTAAATAAATTCACCACCATATCATATTTATTAGCCTCTATTCCCTGTAAGTTTTGAATTTATTAAAGAAATGTGAAGTGGCACGGGAACTAGATATTATAAAAGCAGAGTTAGATAAATAATGTAGCTATAAAATGCTGAATTTGACATCAGAAAATCAAATCTCTGCTAAGAGTTACTGATTGAGTAAGTAACTTAATATCTCTGCCTCTCTTATGAATGTGATGATTATAATGTGATTCCTATAGAGCAATCACATTAATGTTTAAACAAGAGTATGCATGAGTGTTTTTTGAAATGTGAAACACTTGTAAATATATATCATCATAACAGTGTGCTTACAAAGATACCCATAAGAATAGGATTAGGTAAGTTGCAGAATGAACAAATATATTCAAAATATCTATGTCTGAAACAAAAAGATTCATCTAGAATATTATGAGCCATTCCATATCAATAGGAAAGACATCCCAGTAGACATTTGATAATAGGGTTGAGCAGATAGTACATGAAGGAAGCTATAGAAATTACTCATGAGCCACTAAACCAAGTGTTCAACATTATTGGTCATCATTAGTATACCATTTCACAAACCAGTTGTTTTGATGAAAATCATGAGTTATAACTCCAGTTTGGAGAAGGATGTAGAGTAACTGGGGGTCCAATAAACAGTTAGTGGAAAGGTAAAACCCCAGTATTATGTAGGACTCTTTAAGAATTTCAAAATATTTATTCATCCACCTGCCAATTATAACCCCCAAGCACTTGTAAATGAATGTTCTTCGGCAGCTTCATTCACAGATGTGTCCATAAATAGGAGAATAATATATTCATCAATAGAATAATCCTTATGAGATTTCCAGTAGATGTCATAACATGAATGAACAACAGAAGCACAGCAATCAATATAGAACCATATGCCAAACCATTCTGTCCACTCTAAGGGGAAAGAACTGAGAAAGGGTCTGCTTGGCCTGGGGAGAAGAATAGCCGTAGACTTCCCAGGGGGCAGGAAGAAGATGGAGTAGTAGCTAGGGAGAAGCATTGTCCATCTCCTCATTCCACCTGACACACTCAAAAGGAAGCCTTACTGAGTATCACATGGTTGCTCTTTGGTGCTGTGATTCTATTCTCTCTGCAGAAGAAAACTAGACTTTTTAGAAATAAACCACCTACATGTTTTGCGTTATGTGAACAGATTTTAAGGTTCTTGAACCTTAGATTTGCACTTGTGAAAATCAAATCTAAACTTTACAGTTGACTATTTTAGTGATCTAAAATATAACTTGGTTAACCTTGTCTACTTTTCCATAATGAGCCATCCACCTTGTTCTGATCTACCTGATCATTGATCTTTTTATACTTGTAACATGTTAGTGAAGTGGTGTGTTTTCAATTGGATATCACCCTAGGGCTTTTCATAATCAAATTGAATATTTTTGTTCATTCAAGGCCCAGACTCTTTCTGCCATATACCAACAGAAGGCCCATAAAACAATTTATCTTTTAGTATTAATTTCATGAAGGAACAGCAATGTGGCCACACTATCCCAAAATAACAATAGTGTGGCTATTGCATGGCAGCAGAATATGTGGATTGACTGGCTTCATGGCATTTTCTAAAAGCTCCCTGGAATAGGGACTGTTACTATTCCTTCTTGATACATGAAGAAATTGAGCCACAAAGACTTTACATAAATGTCCAGAAAATTTATATCCAATAAGCAATGTAGACAGAATCCATTCCTCCCAGATGTCAGATTACAAAGGGTCTATGAAAGTATTACCTAAGGACAATTAATTAATATTACTGTAGCTCGGTATTTTGGCTGACAATTTATTTGAAGATGATTTGACCTTTTTATCCAGATATTACCAAGTGTGCTTAAATGTGGTTATGCAGGGGTTGGAGAGAGGGCTGAACAGTTAAGAGCACTGATGACTTTTACATTGGACCAAGATTTTATTCCCAGCACCAACGTGGAAGTTCACGAACACCTGTATCTCCAGTTCTAAGGGATCAGACACCCTCATCTGGTGTAGGTTGGTGCCAGGCACTCACATGGTAGACAGACATACATGTAGGGTCATCTGCAATATCTTATAAGCACCATAAGGGCCACAGTTATAGAATATAGTCTGATGTTTAAAATCCATTTATCCCACCAAAATAAATCCATCCAGCTCATGCCTTGTCATCAAGGACAGCAGATGAGAGATTCTTTTTTCTGAACCAAAAACTGCAATTGTTTTCACCCCATGATTTTATTTTGCTCCTTATTTTTTCATACCATAGGCCTGTTAATATTGATTATTATGCCATTGCCAATGCTAACTTTTCAAATGATTTCACATTAAATAATCAATAGCAAAATCCTTATATTTATTTGAATAAAGATTTGGCTCTGGGACAGCTTTCACTAAATGTGAAATGTATGTGCCCTGTATACCATTTGGAAAATTATTTCCTGAGAAGGAAGTAGAAAGTATAAACTGAGAAGTATATTTAAAGCAACTGTTAATTAGAAATAATTTATGAATGTTCATTAACAACAAATTAGGGTAATACACAAGGGAAGATAGATTTTGTTTTCACAGATTTTCCAAGCACAGAAAATGTTAATTAAAATATGTTCAGAACTGATTTACATAAAAGGTGAGAGGTTTCAGAGAATATTGCCATTAGACTGTTAATGGTGTGAAAAACTGAGTAAGAAAAGGTAGAAAGGCAAATGAGTAAGGGAGTGTCCTTAACAGTTGCCTGAACTAATAAGAAGACTCCTTTTAGCCTCAGGAATAATTTTGAAGCTCACTTATTTAATTGACTTAGTTAATGACTTCACTTTGAAATGTAGTAACTCAAGCAACACATTATAGATTTCATAAAAGTTTAGTTTGTTGAATTTTTGGAGGCATTCACCAGGAATAAGGCAAACCAGAGAGAGGGGGGGGAGGGAGAGAAGGAGGGAGGGAGAGGGGGAGGGAGGGAGGGAGGGAGGGAGAGAGAGAGAGAGAGAGAGAGAGAGAGAGAGAGAGAGAGGGATCATGCCAACTGAGATTTACATTTATAGAACTTTCCATTGGGACTTTTACAGTTCCTTGTTATGCACGTTCAGTTAAAATGTCAAAATGCAGAAGAGATTTCTTTTCCTTGCTTCGGAGTTGCCTCTCTACTTGTGACTTTAGGGTGTATGAAGTGATAAACTCGTATACCAGGAGTTTTGTGGGGAATTTCATTACTTTATACTCTTTATCTGCAAGCAGAAAGTCTTTGAAATGCAAGCAGTATTGGACTTACCAATATCCTGGACATGTAAAGACCAGCAACATTGGGCATGGGGATTCTAAGACATGCAAATGCCCTCATTCCTATGGCATTAGGATTGCTGCCTTTCACTCTACTTTGTAGCAAGCATGGTATTGTGTAACAGGCATTAGCCAACTAATCTGCTGGGGAGGATGTTAGCCTCAGTTGCAGTATGATTTAACCTCCTACAAAGGTAACCAGGAATCACCTTATAGCATGAAGGCTTAATGGCCAGCTTCTTCAGTAAAGCCTATGGAGGGTTCCATAGCTGCCATACCTCATGATCACACAAAAGACTTTCAATTTTTAAAAAAAATGTTTGTTCCTTGAAATTCAACAAGTTAGCAAGTCATAAGATCAATATAAAAAATCAATCCTCAGTTGGATTTAGAAGAGAAAATATGTCAAGTATTTTTAAAGGCCCTTAACAAGAAATAGGAGCTAAAAAGGAAACTATAGAACTTCCCTGATAAAAACTGATTTAACCTCACTGATATTGATTTCTAACTCTATTATAATTCTCAAATGTTCAGAGTTATATTTTTAGAACTGTGTTAAAAATAATAGTTTACCTCCAAAGGAAAATAGGTAAGGAAACTAGCAAATACTTTTGGCGATAAAAAAATGAAATAGTCTTGAAGTATTTTTCTAACTATTAATATGTGCAATACGTCAGAGAAACCTCAAGTAATACAACTTAAAATAAAAGTGAGCATAGAGGAATGACACTGTAAAGTCCAGGAAAAGAATTATTTATCCAGATTTAATTTTTAAAACTATGTCATAAAAATTGCATGTATTAACTGTGAATCTTTGTTAAATAAATTGGAATGAAATAATTATTTAATTTAAATTTTCACTTATATTGAAATCTAGAATATTTCAGGTTGATAAAATAATTGAATATTTTAAAATATCAACCATCAAAATTCACAAGACCAAGAAAACAAGTCAACTGTACTGGAATATCTTGAATTAACAAATGTTAAGGATGACTAAACCCAGTGTTGTGGTCCATTTTTGTAATCATAGCACTTGAGAAATGGAAGCATATGGATATAGTTATACTCAGCTACACAGTGAGTTTGGAGTTTGAGTCCGCCTGAGAGCTTTACTGAAAAAAAAAAAATAACCAGTTTGTTTGACCTCATAAAAGAGCAAAATTAAGGCAAACAGCAACTGAAATTGAACATTCTATTTAAAAGAGACCTTATTGCCACATCAATATTTTAAGTGCTAATAAAAATAAATAAGCAAAGACAAGGATGTACATTGTTTGGGATCAAAGTTTTGTCTTGGATTAGTAAAAACAACTTATTCATAATCTGTGCTTCTGTTACTGTTACTGACCCATAATGGCCAATTAATTAATGAAATGTGCCTGCATATGTCTTCAATGATAATGAGAAACAGTGCTAATACTGTGTAGATGGAAGTTCCCTATGTAAATTGTAGGGCTCAGTCACTGCCAGAGGCCACTTGTCAGCAAGGCATTAAGTTCTTGCTTCCCTCTTTGTTACTTTTCCTATAAGTATCTCCTCTGAATTCTCCTGAAATCAGCTTTTAACTTTATAAACATAGCCATAACTCCCACCTTTTACTTTGCAAGTTTGATTTGTGATAAAGAAATGCCATCACAATGACACTTTAATATAGAACACATAGTTGAGTTAGGCATTTGAGATTTGATGCATTTCCTTGCATCCTAGCAAATCGCTGTACTGGAATTTTCACGAGGCTGTATGTTCTATGTTTACGCAAGTAGCTACTTCCTGTGAGTTCGTTTTATGCCAATCCCTAGACTAAGCTTGATAGGCATTTTTGTTGTTATTGAACCATTACAATAACCTTTCACAATAACATTCTGGTTACACATTCACTTTTCTCCCTACACAATCCAGATGGTGAGTAATTTTATTTTCTCAACTTACAAAGGGAAATAGTACAAAATCACAAAACTACAAGAAGCAAAACAGATCTATACTAGGTCTCTCTGACCTCAAACTCCTTGTTCTTATTTATGAATCCTATCTTCCTATCAGTTTAAAACCATTTCTTTGAGAAATTTTAGGATATGGAGAATGGTTCATGATAAATTATTTCAATAGTTATTATTTTTATAAAAATTTTAAAATTTAAATTTTTTTTTTTTTTTTTTTTTTGGTTTTTCGAGACAGGGTTTCTCTTGTGTAGCTTTGTGCCTTTCCTGGAACTCGCTTTGGAGACCAGGCTGGCCTAGAACTCACAGAGATCTGCCTGGCTCTGCCTCCCGAGTGCTGGGATTAAAGGCGTGCGCCACCACTGCCCGGCTAAAATTTAAAATTTTTATAAAATTATTTTTATAAAAGTGTTGGTATCCATGGAATAGGATATTTAAATCAAGTTTAAATTAGAACGTGATACAATCTTAGCCCTGCCAAACAAATGACATGTGAAAAATATATGTAAGCAGCCATGGGGTTCTTTTTTTTATTTTAAAAATATCTTTTTTTTGATTTAAAATTTTTATATATTATTTTGATTATATTTTTCCTCTCCACTTCCTACTGACCAAACTTCATGTTCATTTCTCTCTCACTAAATAAATAAATAAACCCGGAAAAATAACGTGCAAAGAAAGCCCTAAATTAAACAGAAAAGCTCACTTAAAAGTAGGAGGGGGCCAGGTGGCAGTGGCGCACACCTTTAATCCCAGCATTCAGGAGGCAGAACCAGGTGGATCTCTGAGTTCAAGGCCAGCCTGGTCTAGAGAGCGAGATTCAGAACAGGCACCAAAACTACACAGAGAAACCCTGTCTCAGGGGGAAAAAAAAAGTGGGGAGGGGATAAAAAATCTTTAGAGGAAAAAAGAAAACAAAAATAGGATAATCATTGGAAAAAATGATATTCCTTTCCCAGCAGGTATCATTGCAAATAGATTTTTGGTGAGAGGTTGGCCCCTGTGTCTGAAGGCTAGGCGTTTGTCTGGTTTGTTCCTATGCAGGTCTCCTTTGTGCTGCCCCAGTCTGGGAGTGCATGCCTGCATCGATCCTGTTGGATCTAGAAGATGCCGTTCCCTTCAGTCCTCCACTACCTCTCGCTTTTGCTATCACATCCCTTCTACAAGCAACATTTAGCATCCTTTGGTCACTTACTGAAGCACAGATACTTACTTTCAATGGGGTGTGGAGAACATGTCAATGATCCAGAGAAAGCATAAATTCCTTTCAGAATGTGTTTTAACAAGTCATTCTTGATCATTTTCTTCAATGTAACTACTTAGAATCATTTAATATGAGCCCGTGAGTGCACATGGTCTGTTTTCCCTAATTGTAAAATCCATAATTTATAAAATTCTTTTTTTTATTCAGTGATAAAATCTTAACCAAGGCAATCTGACATCTAGACAGATATTTGTACCAATTATGATGTTATACAGTTTCTACTTAAATTTATTTATTTGATCATATTACAATCAAATCAGTCTTTATTTGCTAAACCTTGTAGTATGGTCATAAATGTGGGACAAAATAAAGAATTCTGAATGCATTTATTCATTTCTACAGAAATGTTAAGAATATGTAAAATCTACTTAATTCCAGATTATACTTTCTTCCCTTTCAGAGCAGCAAGCATGAGAAGATGTTTTCTCTCAACTTGATGAAGTTTTATCTTGGTGTGAAGAAGAAAATGAAGCCCCCAACCAGGTAAAGAAAGGGGTAAGAGGGAAGTAAAACAAAACAAGAAATAAGTCTCTTGAAGGGCTTAGGGATAAGTGGCATTAGTTTAAAACCTGTAAATCCTGAATCCTTCATCTGTACCTGGGATCCTTGGGTGGACTGAGTGGCTTTTTGAGTATATGAGAGAGGTGATATTCCTACTGCGGGAAAAGGTTAAGCTCCTTACAGACTGTACTCTGCCTTGGATGAGTCAGGAAATCCTCAGAAGATGTCAGCAACTTCCAGAACAGGATTCCTTGGCCTCCCATTCCTTGACAGCACACAGCAGTGTCTGGGGTATAAGGAGGAATGCTCCAAACCACTAAATAAAAGAGATCTCACACTGCCCGTCCAGCTTTCTGATGCTTCACTTTTAGAGTGTTCTGATCCTGGCTCTGTAATTTTTCTTAGCTCCACAAACATAAACCCTCTTAAATATTGCCTCCTTTAATATTTGATGAACACAGCATTCATTTATACTGTAATTTGTTATCACAGACACTTTGATTATCTATGTAATACTATTATATTATTCCAGAAAACTCTTTAATGACCTGTGGTTCTCAGATTCCATTACTGAAATTTTTTCTTACTTTTCCCTCCATAATTAATTATTAAGCTTAAGACATATACATGTATTATACATGCACACACCTGAATTCAGCTATTTGCATAGATATTTGTCCTTAATATATTCATCATATATGTGTTGCTATTAAAAATACCTGAGACAGACTACTTAATGATAGCACAAAATTTGTTAGTGCACCAAATAAAAGCATTAAAGATTAAGTTTCAGAGACTCAAGGTTGTGGTACCTTATTGGCTGAGTTCTGTTAATGGGCCTTCTCTAGATGTCTTACATCATGACTTATGACAATGGCGGGGATGTGTTTAACATATTGTTTGTGTTTCTCTGATGCAGTTGGGGATTGACCGCATATTCTGAAAAACACCATTGGTAAGTGAACTGGCAGCTTTTTGATTTTGTAGAATATTGACAACTTTGAGTAAAGAATGACGTCATGGCATAGGCAGAACTACAGATAAGAACAAGGAAATAAACTTGTATTCAGTTCAGTTAAATATAATCTCACATACTTGCCAATGTCTCTTTCAAGAAACTACATTGGATTTCTTTCATAGACAGTAGATAGTATTGGAATCTAGCTTTTAGGAAATAGACAAAGTTAAGGTTTGCATTTTTTTTAAAGATAAAACCTAAGTTGAAACTTTAAAAAAAATCCATAGCCTATTTTCAAACCTGTTTTCTCCTTGTATTTTTTCCCATTCTCTCCCTTCTCCTGCTTGTCTCCCAGATCATATCGAAAGCCTTCTCCTCCTTAACCTTCTGTATCTAGCTAGTCCCCAGGTTGTGTTAGGTTGGACACTTCCTCGGCCCTTCTTCACCCCACTCCTAGGGGCCAGAGCTTCTTAATCTGCCTGGTTTATGGGGAGTACATCTACTCTTACACTTGTGACTCTGCTTTTCTACTGTGCTCTCTACTCAAACACTGCTGATGTCTCTCAAGTGACCACATAAGATGATTTCACATTTGCCTGGAGATGAAAAAAGACAATGTCTTAACAAGACTAATGAAAAAGAAAACAAGCTTTAGAAATGTCTTTTTTTCATGTTTTGGTTGAGAGCCTAGCCTTTAACGGCTGAGCCATCTCTCCATACCTGTCCTTAGTGGATGAACTGGCTTTCTGGAACCTAGGGCCTATGCTGAGACATTTTGCTCAGCCTTGGTGTAGGGAGGAGGGGACTGGACCTGCCTCAACTGAATCTACCAGGCCATGCTGAATCCCCAGAGGAGACCTTGCCTTGGAGGAGGTGGGAATGGGAGGAGGATTGAAGGGAAGGCTGAGGGGTGGGAGGAGGGAGGACAGGGGAATCCGTGGCTGATATGTAAAATTAAATTAATTATAAAAAAACAACGAAATGTCTTTTTTTCCAATTTTTTTCAAATTAATTATTTTTACTTATTATTTGTAAGTCCAAGAATATGAAGAATATAAGTTCATTGAAATGTCCATTATTTCATTCTAACATCAGGTACAAAATCTACCTCTTAAAAACTGAACTCTTCTCATCCCCTCCAGACTCCCTGTACCTGCATCTGCTATTTCTGTGTTTTTCTATAGCAGGTCTCTTGGTTCTCTTCCTGTGCTATTTATTTGTTTGCACGGCCAGCTTCCCTATTGTCCTCTGCAAAGCTTGAGAGCAAGAGCTGCTTTATTTAGGGTTTTAGTAAAACATTACTGAGTGACTGCCAACAGACCCATAGTGATATTTATCTGACGAGACCTTGTCTAAGCCCTTAAAAAAAAAGTCTCCACCCCATGAATGCACACATATGTTCCAATCTAAGTCTCTGGAGAAAAGTTGTGTTACTGCCATATGCATGGAATCACCCAATGACACTGACTTTGCCTTCCCAAAATATTGCTGATCATTGGCCTTGGGCCAATTTGAGGTTTACTTCCCAGAAGATTGAAACCACTTCTACTAACATAGTCTGAGTTTGATTTCATTAAACCATAAGTTTGGAAGAGTTCAGAAATATTTCTGACTATTAATATTACTGCCCACAGTGTGGAAGAGCAACTGTCTTTACAAGTATTTATTATATAAACATTGTTTTGTAGGCACTTGTGTTGTGACAGTTTACAAGCCCAGATGGAGTGGATGGCCAGTATCTTTATTGCCCAGGTATGATATCTGTTATAACCATCTAATTTACTGTTTAAAGGAAATGCAAACGTGCTTATAATTTTCATTGATTTTTTGTTTGTAGTGTACACAATTGGCACACTTTCACTTGAATGTATTTTTACATATATGGAAATCCAAATTTTCCATTGCTCTTTGAAAGAGGAGATTATGGTGACTGTCTAGCCTTCTTGTTCCCGCCAGCACAGCGGCCCTTAAGCTTAGGGAGAAGTGCTGGTCCAGATAATAGCCTTGCCTGGGTTCTCACTGCTCTGCAATAGCATGCAGATCTTCATACAGAAGTGTATACTCTGTCTTCTTCTCTCATCCTTCCTCCTCTGTCGTTGCAGAAGGAAGGCTAGGAAAATACATTTCTTTGATACCTCATCTATGGTAAATACTTTGTAAGAATCAAGTTTTGTATCCCATAGGATGCACAGTAGAGCCTGAGTTTTCTTGAAACTGTTCATTAACATAGTGCACGCTTCTCAGTTCACTGAGACCTATAGACCCAGCTTCACACTCAGTCTTCCACTTGAAGACAAGTTCTTTTGACAAAGGGTTAATAAGCCTATTAATTGAATTTTTTTAACCTTTTCTAGCTGAATTAGCAATACTGCTTCTCACAGAGCATTGGAATTCATGGCTAATGAATAAGTTGTCTCTATTGCTGTTCAGATCTGTTCACATTTCTTACAATGAAAATGTTAACTCACTCCCTCACTGCCAAATCTAGACCTTATTTGTTTTGAAAAGCATTTCTCTGTGATTTAGTTTCCTAATTTTCCACAGATGAATATAGATGCCACTTTTAACCTCTTTCACTTTATCAGCAGTCTCTTGCTCTGTAATGCATTGTAGGGAGGAAAAAAAAATGGTGAATTGCTAACATTTGAGTCCTTTCTTCATTTTGAAACATCAGATACCCATACTGTACTTAAAAACCAAAACTCTAGACATGAAGTGCTTTGTTTATAGTTGGGAGCATACGGTCAAAAGCTACTACAATATCTGTTTACAGCTCAATTAAACTGATGTTTTTGTTTTCAGATTTGGAGTCAATAGACCTTCATGTTGACAGTCATGGAATGAATAGCACTTCTCCATTGTAGCACTAATTAAAAGCATATGTATAATTAGTTGTTTTGTTTGTGCCTTTTCTGCTATAGTGTAAACTCAATAAGAACGACTCTTCCTTATTTGGCTCTCATGTATATCTGCCTCCTTGAAGCCTATTGTGCTTCCCAAAATATATACTGAGTGTTTCCAAAATATGAAAACAATGACTAAAATAAACAGGTAATTGGATCAGAGCTGAAATGAAAAGTGTGTTAAAACAAAGCAAATGTCAGGAATTGGGAAAGGAGGTGGAATACATGAGGTAAGGGAGGACACAGGTTGAGAGTAGTTCTCAGGGAATGGATCTCTGAGAAGGTGATAGGTGAGCTGAAGTCTGTGTAAAGGAGGGAGAAGGATGTTCCAGGTATTCGAGGGTGGGGTTCTGTGGATAGGACCCACAGCTTCAAGACTTGAGGTGGCACCACAATCCATTCATTTCGCAAGTATCCTAAAGGTCTCACTGGGAAGACAGGAGACAAGGTGTGAGAGCCCTGTTGAGAGCTTGGAACAAGGAAGGATATAACTGTAGTGTTTTTAACTGGAAAACAATTATTGAGACACCACTATAGAGTCAAAGGAGGAAGCGGGAAGAACAGCTGTGTGGCAGATGTTTGCCCAGGCTTGGGCAGAGGCAATGTGCAGAACAGAAAGACTGAGGAATCTTCTTGAGATAAAATGAAGGGTTTTTTTTGTTGTTGTTGTTGTTGTTGCATGGGCTGTTTAGTTTGAAAGAAAGAGTAGAAATTAAAGAAGACCCTGATCCTTGTGTTTGTTTGTAACAAGACTTTTATTTCTTCTGTTGAAGTAGGCTTTATTGTTTTTTTTTTTTTTTCATTTTCATTTGAGTTTCTTTCTAAAGCATATGTCTGAAGCCAACTTCCCATTTTCTGAGATGTTGTGCTTTATACTAAAGATAAGTACAAGGGTACCATGTCCATGAAATTGGCTTCTCTTTGCTGTATATCTATAGAGAGGTCTGTCTACCTTCTATTAAGTTCACTGGAGAGCCTCCTAGTGGGTCAGAATAGCTCAATCTTTAAGTACAATATCAGTAAATTACAATTTTGTTCTATTTTAAAGTCTGAATACTTCATGGTTTCAGTTTCAATAATTACGAAAATTTGCTGCATTTGGAATAGTGATATTATAGGTTCATATTTTTAAGTAAGTGAAATTTTAACACTTCCTACAAAACTTGAGGGTGTAAATAAACACAAGACTAGGTGTGCCTTTTGCGGATAATCGGTTTTTCAGTGTGTGTTTCTTATGTTTTTTTTTTCTCTTTTTTTTAATCTTTATTTAAAATAATGTTAAGGACCTAGGCAATTGATGATTGTACAGAATGTTACCAGAGCTATAGAAGGAAGCCAAGAGTTCTGTTAGATCTATGAAATACACAAGTGAACATGCTGAGTTGTAAATCTGACTTTAAAAATTCAGGCAAAAGTTTGAGGTTAAAATGTGTATGTGGGACAAGTTGGCATTTGGATTGCATTGAATGCTGTAGAAGTGCATGGGATGTTAAAATAGAAGATGTAAGAAGGAATGACAAGAGAAAACACAGGTAGAGTTTGTGACTAGTGTGATTAGTTAGGGATATGAGGCCAACATAGATTTCGTGGTTTCAATTGGATTGACTGTAAGACAGGATAGCATATATTTTTTCAAATATGCCAATGGAGATAACCCAGGCCATGGCCAGACACAAGGAAGCACTGTTGTTCATCATTGCTTGAAGTCATTATACATCAGAGAGAATTGTAGATTTTTCTTTTCCTCAGATGATTGGCTGCAGCCTACTGCACCATTTAAGATATCATGGAGAATGGTTGCTTGCAATCAGAACAATTGCTGATAGCAAAGAAAAAGGAAAACTCAGTTACATTGCTATGGATATAGGGAAATTAGTATATCTTACTATGTAAAATTATGTATTGAAGTGATTAGTGATTTAGATCAGTGGGTTGAGCACTTGTGAGGCAGGAAAGGCTGTTAGAAGTTTTAGGATGAAGGAGTAAGTAAGAAATAATACTCAAATAATGAGGAAACAAGTTGTCCTATGGCAGTGTTTGCTAATCACTATTAAGTTTAAAGTTAACTTTAAAGTGAAATGGATCTACAGAAAAGTCCTCTGTATTTTTAATCCACCAATTAGTAGGTTCTATTGAAACAGGCAAATTATAATGAAGTCCAGGGCCTCGAAGGAAAAAAAATGTAATAGAAGGAAAAGAAGCACAGGTCTTGAGGAGAATTATAAGGAAGTAAATTTACTAATTCACCATGAAACCTAAGCCAGGGTTTGAAGAACAGGAAAAAAGGAAAACTTAGAAGAATGATGAGGGTAAATAACTTCAAGATTCAAAAGTCAAAAAAATATCTACAATGGGTGAAATGAAGTCAGCAGAAAAGATAGAAAGGACTAGGTAAGAAAGTGAGAGGCAGAATTGGAGATTGGCAGTGTGATCATCGGCCATGATGTCCATAGTACAATCCCCAGTTAGATAATCCCTGTTATATGACTTCTGAGATCACTTACCAATAGCTTATAAATGGTAAGGGAAAACACTCACTTAGACCTCAAACACCTCTCACTTATAAACTTGTACACCATATATATATAACATATCCATTTATCTCAAGAATTTGCAGACCTAATTTACAAAAATTACTGAGTTCCTGCTCAGCCTGTTTTCTCTCGACTTTACTTGTTGAGAATATCCCAGTTATAAAACATCAAAGGTACTTTAACTGTGTTTGGAACTTTTTCAGTGATTAAATATTATGTAATCTACCATTACAGCTTTTATTAATTGAGATAAATCCTTCCATAATTTCAAGGGATATTTATCAAGTCTGATAATAACTGCACTTTTACTGTAGAATTCTTGAGGATTAAATAAATGTATGTATATTAGTAAAAACAAAATATGCCCCTCATTATAAATTAGCAGTACATTATAGTCACAGGGTCAATACTTCTGGAAATGAATTATTTGCAATAAAGCAATATATTAAAATACTAACTACCCATAAAATTTTGCTGATGTATCTTAAAATTTGAACAAAATAAAGAGTGGTGTTTTAGTTACATATAATTACCATTTGTTTTTATTTCATCCAACATCTGTGAACTCATTTTAGTTTGGTATTCACTGTTTGTTTCTTTGATAGATTGCTGTCTGAAAATCAATTTGCCTTTCCCCACTTCTAAAATGTTAATCTACCCTAGGAAATAGAATTCTTTAAATAACTTTTATATATGTGTATTCTGAGGATTAAGCACTTAGAGCTTACATTTTTACCTGTGGGCACTTATCCTCCATTGCAAAATTAAGTTTTTTTTTTTTTTTTCTGGGCATGGCTATGATGGTTTGGTGGACTAGAATTCCGCCAATAATTTGAGGAAAAATGCACCACTCTTCCTGTTATAGAGTGATTTTCATTATAAATGTGTGTGTAAAAGGGTAACATTTCTTTGAAATTAAATTAGATGAAAAAGTTTTATTTTTCAAAAGGTCACAACATAGGGCTAATTTTTTTTTCAGATATCCATGCCTTAGGTCATTTTGGGATATATATATATATATATATATATATATATATATATATATATATAATTAAATTATTTTCATATTAAAAATCACCTTGGATATAAGCAAGAAATAAATGTTTAGTTACTATGATTACAGAGCCTAGAAAATATAGACAAGTACATTATTTTTATTTTACAGAGAGACTTGCCATTTTCCTCCAATATTTTCTACCATTTGGTTTGATAAGTAGTACAGAAGGCATGTGTTTCAAACTTAGAAATTGAACTGAGACCTCAAAGCTCTGTTCACTTAAGAGTTTCACGTCCTGGAGCCATGTGCCTGCCAGAGTCAATGTCTAAGTAATTACAAATGGCATTCTCACAGAAAGTAGCTTATTTGGTGTGGATATGTGGGGGAGCCAAGTGACTAATGTGGTGTAGCGCATAATGAAATCACACACCAATGGCACTAAACTGTTTTTCCCGCAGCATGAGAATGATATATGGCCACCAGCTGGAAAAGAAAGAAAACGTTCAATAACCAAGAATCCCAAGATTGGGGGTTTACCTCTGATTCCCATCCAACATGAGAGAAATGTAACCCTGGCCCGGAAGAATATTGAGGTTGGTTATGATTTCATTGTTCTTATGGTAACCTCCACCATTTATTTTCCTACCACTTAACATGGCTGAGTAAATCAATTACCTCACTGGCTTCAGCTACATAGCAGTAATCACTTCGCACAGCTCAATAATGTCCATAATACATGAAGAAAACCGTGACTGTAACCCTCTGCCACTTATGTGAGTACCACTGACCACATGTTACATATCCATGACACCATTCACAGTCTCTCAAGGAGCCAAGCAATTTTACGTATTTATCTAGACACCCTGGTTGCAAAGCCGGCCTCAAATCAATTTCACAAGGTTACTCATAATGTCCTCTGAGTGAATATGGAGTGAAAAAAAAATGCCCAGATCATGTCAAAGATACCCACCTCTAGTGTCACAATCACAATCCAGGCTTGGAAACCTGAGAGATTTTAGAGTAACCACAAGATGACCTCTGAATATTAATATTAGTGATTTCACATTTTTCAAAAAAGTGACTTTTTTTTTCCTTTGCCATCAATTGTGACATGAAGTTCAGTCTCTTAGGAAAGAACATGGTTGCTTACTCTCAAAACTCACTTTGGAATGACCCTTGGCATAGTACCTTAACTGAATTTTTCAAAGACAAAAATTAAGAAAAAAAATAAAACCTATGTAAAAGATGATATAGATTACATATTCTTTGGACTTTGATTTGGGCTAAGCTGTTAGAATCATTCTTTGTAAACACTGTAGTGAGCATATCTTATACAACATTTTTCTCGTGTCGGAGTGTACTTGAATATTGGCCTACACGATATTGCCTAACTGATGTAATAAGAGGAAAAGTTGTCTCTAAGAATCTATGACTGCACCTCTGTCCATTCTGCCCCTACAGCTTTTGACAGGAGCCCACTTTGCAGGTCTTTGGATACCTTAGCCAATCAAGAATTTTAAAATTCCAAAGTTGTTTCTCATAGGCACTTGCGCCAGGGAATCACAGTTTGATCCAATGAACCCATTATAAGTGGGCATTTGCCTTTCAGTGACCACAGCGTCGCCTGACACTGCCTGTGACCAGTGGAGGAACAAACAAAAGATACAATTTTAAGATAAAAATACATTAACCAGTATCAACTATAGATAAATAAACCTACAACATATTTCTTAATCCAAAAATCACAGTTTTAAGTATGATTTTTAACATGCCTAAGATAAAAAACAAAACAAAACAAACAACAACAAAAAAACCCAGATGAACTAAAACTGGGAAGAAGTGTTAAAGGCTTTTATAATGATTCTAAGAAATATTAATTGCTAGAAAATATATTTTTTATAAGCCAAACATTTTTGTAAAGATAATATCATTCAATAAATTTGGCAAAGGGATTTTTAAATGTTCCAATGCTTTAAAAATACTAAAACTGACTTTAAATTGTATAAAAGCAACAATAATTAAAAATAAAGTTTTTCATAGGAATAATTAAGAATTTTATTGTAGAATTAGAGTAACTTAATTACATAAGAAAATATAGTCATAAAATGCCTAAACACTTCTTACTTTTGGTTTAAAAATGAAAACAATTTAAATTTACCATGTAGGATGTGTTGTTGAGAAATAATGCAATCATATCATGACACATGGTCAGGAAACATTGCTTTTCAAAGTAGTTGGCATTCTGAGATATGCTGACTTGATTTTTTTATGTTCTCTTGGAAGCTGTATGAGTGCCTGATTCGGGCAGGGAAGGCTTCCAGGAGCCTTCTAACATTAAATTGGTAAATTAGTTGTAAGACAACTGAAGAAACATAGAAATGAAAATTGTTGGCAATGGAAACTTCCCAGGAAAAGGCACATATAATACTTAAGATTTTATAAGCTCAGTACTACCTGTGGCACACCCACTTCCAATAGATGGTGAACTCCTTTCTCAACATTATGTCCTCAATTCCTTTCCCTATATGGAACTAGTAATCCCTTCTTTGCAGGGTTATCAATGGTGACTAAGTTCTACTGCACATCAGAATTTATTAGGATGATGTCTGCCTCGCGGCTAATACACATCAAGACAAAGTCACAAGGAGCATGGAGAGCACAGTGGGACGATTCATTCATTCCCAATACTGCATTCATAGCTGTACATGGTAGTGTGGACCTGTATTTCCAGCTATTCAAAGGGGTGTATAGGAGGAGACTTGAGCCCACACGTATAGGCCCATCTGAGCAGCTTAGCAAGATCTTGTCTCAAAAGAAAAAAGATCTTTGAATAACATCTGTAAAATAAAAATAACAAAGAGAAATTACTCACTTATAATGGAGATTTTTTGTCTGACTCTGACAAATGTTAATGGAATAGATATAGGTTAATGTAATTCTTGACTGTATATATTATATATACTTATTGTATATACTTTATATTAGTTATAAGCTTCTTTTATTATTTAGACAAATAATAAACAACAAAATGAGTGGTAAATTAGAATCCCAGACTGTCTCCCTGTCGTCACCCTGCAGCCCTTTGATGTGATGGAAGAGAACACAGGCCAACCTAACATCCTGTTCCCCTCACCTAAGTGTTCCTGTGCAAGCCACTTGATTCTTGAGTTTTTGTTTGTGCACCTTAGAAAATAAGCAGTGAGTAATCATAGAAGCTCAATCATAGAAGCTCAAACATTATTTCAGGACTTAAACTTCATGGTGTGACTATCCATTTTAAAATGTGGATATTATTCATTAATGTAGGAGTTCAGCAGGGAAGTCACTTAGGAGTTTCCCACAATTGTATTTATACGTGTTGGTCACTTGATTTTTTGGCATCATTCGACCATGTCAGTGAGCCCCATATCCGTAACCCCCATGTTTGACTTCAGGGTGAAATCTATGAACACCAGACTAAAGATTTGCTCTGAGAACCTGTTCCCCATCTGTTGCTCTGGCTGTGACAGTCGGAGCTGCTGTCTGAAGCTGGGGGAAGAGCTCTATTTCTGTTAAACTAAGGTGACACAGACTGCCCTGCCTGTGACACGCTACTTCCTGTTTACCTTTGCCTCCTTTGTCTCTCTTTTGAAATAATGACCTCATCATTTAACACCAGCACACCAACCCCCTTTTCCTCATGTCTTTCTTTCTTCACATCATGCAGCATGCAGGGCACATAGTACATGCCCTATGAGTTATGCAAAGCACATGTGATCTCCTGTTTTTGCTTTCCTATTCTTTGACTTTGAACGTGTTCCTTCCATCCCATGTTCCTGTCTTCATAAACAATGATAAATCATTAATGCTGTCATAGGTTTGAATACTTTGCCCTTAAATTATGCATCTAAGAGAGCCAAAGTTTTTGTCTATTTTGTTTTGGTGTTTTTACTGTTTGATAGTTGAAAGAGTGTATGAATGATTACCGTAAGAGAGATGATGGTTGGATGGATAGATAAATATTAGACAATAGATACAGATAGATAGATAGATAGATAGATAGATAGATAGATAGATAGATAGATAGATAGATTGATGATAGATGATGGATAGATAATAGAAAAAGAGATAGATGATAGAAGATAGATAATAGAGATATAGATGATAGATGAGAGATAGGTGGAGAGATTGATTGATTGATTGATGATAGAGAGATGATAGATGGAAAGATAATAGAAAAAGAGATGATAGAAGATAGATAATAGAGATATAGATGATAGATGGAGAGATGGATAGATAATAAAAAGGATAGATGATAGAAATATAGATGATAGATGGAGATATAGATGATAGAGATATAGATGATAGGTGGAAAGAGATAGATAGATAGATAGATAGATAGATAGATAGATAGATAGATAGAGCTGTATCCTATACTTATTGAGTTGTAATACTCTGAGAATCTGAGGCAGTTTCCCTCAGATAGATATTGCCAGCCAATAGAGATCATGCAGTCCACCTTTCAGAATCCATCCTTTATTCATTGCAGGTGATTTACAGTCTGCTTCCAGGACCTGCCAGTCCTTTCTGTACACTTAGTAAATGTATACTCTAACCCACTGATACAAAAGTGGGTATTAACACACACATACACCATAGTCCAGTGACTTTAAAAGTTGACTAGGAAATCAGACCAAGTGTTATATGGGGAAAACTTCCACTGGTTAAATATGCTGGGAGATAAGTCAACCAGCAAAACAAGTTTAACAGATTTCTGTGCAACACTTCCTCTCAATTTCTTTATTATACTGACTTACATTGTGACTCTAAAATCAGGGGCTATAGCTCCAAGACATGGACATAAATCCAGACATGCAAAGGTCAACAATAGAACTGTCATTTCTACCTGCTGGGACAGGGAGAAATCACTTTTCTCCAATGGAATGGCACTGTGTATATCAACTACTCTGGGGCAGATCTCATGCTCAGGAGTAGTTGACCAACAAATGATAGACTACACAGTTTTTATATGTGTGTGGTTATTTGATTATAGTATGGTGTTTGTTTTATCATTGGGTGATGTACTTCGTTTTCTAGGTTTTGTATGTTTTGTTGTTATATTGTATTTTGGGTTTGCTTTTTGAGAAAGAACTTAAAATTTAATTTGCATGAACTTGGGGAAGGAGAAGAATATGAATAAAATATATTTAAATTTAAAAATGGTTTTATATAATAAAAATTAATAAGAGTATTAAAAGGAAAAATTCAGACATGTAAGCTGCTTAAAGCAAAGTAAAACTAGAGCATGCATCATAGATAAAATAAACTATAGAATGGGAAGCATCAACTGTTTGCTTAGTGTATTTTCTAAATATCAATTGTCTCAAGTATTGTTTTACTCTGACATATTCTGTTTTCCACTACTTTTAGAGTGCAAGAGCAGAACTTGAAAGGCTGCGGCTGGGTGAAAAGCAGGATCGAGACTTCATGGATTCCAGCTTAAAAGACAGAGCCTCCATCATAGCCCACTGCTTGGAGCACAAAGATGATAAACTTCGAAATCGTGCCAGAAAACATCGCAGTTTCAACTGCTTGGAGGACACAGAGGCGGAGGTCCCACACAGCCTACCAAAGGGCTTTAAAGGTCCAAAGACGCTGAAGAAGACTGAAGACAGAAACAACAAGACTACTTTAGACCCTGATCACAAGCTGCCATCAAAAGTCATCGAGGAACTCAGTGTGGTTCTCCAGAGGTCAAGAACTCTTCCTAAAGAGTTACAGGATGAACAGACGTTACAGAAAGAAATAAAATAAATCATCACACAAGTTATTTTTTTCAACATTGTATACAATGTATGCAAACCAGAAATCAAACTGTAATTCTTGAGTTCCTCTATCTAGACAAATTTGTCTGTATTTAAGAAATTTGTTTATCTATATCTAAGCATTTAAGAACATTTTAAAATATGTATATATGTGGTTAAGTGTAAGATCAACTTTATTTTGGTCTGGAAACTTGTAAAATTCAATTGTATTAACTGTAATAAATTTTTGGGTTACTGTAAGTGGCCAGAACTTTGAAAATAGATGTGTAAGTGGGGGTAATTTATGAGCAGAAATCTGTACTGTATTGTATAAAATGCTGTGTGTACATGAAACCTATGAAATTGTATCATATTTTGCACTTTGAGAAGGCTTGTATATTAAGTTGCCATGTGTTTTTAGGTTTACATAAGGTCCATCTTAAGGAAAAGAAAGGGAAGTGAGTTCAAAAGGGGAAAGACATTGCAGTAGCTGTTTAACCAACATTGGGAAGAAAGGCAAGAAGTTAAAATATATTCTACTACCCATGGAGGTGACCCAGAGTTCATTCTAATTCACCAAGAAACAAAGCATGTTATGGAGAAACTGCTTGTTATGAAAAAACTGTCAGTGTCTGGAGTGTTTCCAATAGTTATATACAGCCAGCACACATCAGTGGTGGCACTGGCCACTGTCATTTATGGTGTCAGTAGACAAGCCCCAAGACATATTAGTACACCAGAACTGTCTGTCAGTGTCTGCTCAGAGGAACTTACATTGCACTGAAGAGTGTGTGCATGGACCCAGAATGGATGTCATTTGCACTGTTACTGTATACAGGCAATTCTTTAGGGCTCCCAACTGTATTTCTGGTACGAACAAAATTCAACACCACATCTTTTGCTATTTTTTTCCTTTATTCTGTGTTTGTTGCTGTTGTTATTTCCATTTTTAATGTAACATTATAATGCTTATTAATGTAACATTATAATGATTACTTCTGTATCATCAGTATCAACTGGAAGTATGCAATATGTGGCCACTTGAAGGAGCCAATGGCTGCTTGTACAACACATTTGCAAGCAGGCATGTCACATTCCATTTAATCTTTCTTTCTACCTGTAGAAATGACATATCTCTGTATTTTCGTTGCCACATAAGGATCACGTACAGATTTAACAGTTTTTCATTAGTCAGACTACACTAGCTTATAAATCATTCGTGTCAAGGACAGTGCTTTATATTAATTCTTTTCCAAGTTAAGTTGCGTTGATGTGTCTTACAACAGGAAGTTATATACTGGATCTTTATTCCCAACGCTTCTTTGTCCTGTCCTGTATTTGGGGTCTTTTCTATTTAAGACAAGTCTATGTGCTAAAACCCTTGTTTCAGTCACTCTTTCACAGGTAAGCAACATGCTGTGAAGTACGAGGGCTGTCTTCCCTCAGATATGCTAACCAGTTACATTTGCTGAAGATAGCAGAGTTTATTAGGAGTAAGTGGCATTTAGTCTTTAAATCCAAGTAAAATGTTAACTGAAATAGTAAGTAAAACTGCAGGGCAGTTTTATGAGTTGGTGGCACTATTGAAGATGCTCCCTTCAAAGCAAGATATTGTGTTGTTTGGGAAGAAAAAATTAATTTTAGTAAACTTATTTCTGATAAGTAATGATATTTATATTTTTTATGAAATAAAGAGATATATGGCCTTGTTGAGGAAGTGTCACGCTGTTGGACCTACCTTACTGGAATTTCTCCTGAAAGTTGAGATTAAATCTGATCACTTCTGTTTTTCTTCTTTTTTTCCATGAATAATTGTCTCCATTTTTAAAATGTAACATAAGGGCTAATGGTTACATCTCACCGATTTTGAGTAAAAATTAAAATAGTTTTACAAGTCCACTAGAACACGACTCTTCTCTTTTTTCATGACTCTCAGAAGTTTAAAGTTATTCTGGTGAAATGAATCAAGTGCTTTATTTATTCTTTTTTTTCTGTTTAAAAAATCAAATAGGATGCATCTAACTGTCCTTTTTGTAAAAACACATCAAAATAAATCTTACTTTATGCCAAAGGCTGAATACAGGCAGGTTTTTCCTAAAAGGACTGATGGCACTCAGTTTCATCTGCTCCCATAAACTCAGTTATCGGCCACCATCTATAACGCCATTACCTGGTGGTTCATCAAAATGGTTCTGAGAACCACAAGCAGGAGCAGTGGAGGCAAGACTCTGACTTGTGTACAGATCGGCTGCTGATTGGCACTGCTCCAAAGACAAATTTTAATTCTAAAGTACTCAGAAATTGCGTATTGCAGAAGGGGATGCTTTGGAAAATGAGGGTTGCTCTTTAACATCTGATTATCATGTATGGAGATGACTCACACTCTTACCAGCTTATCTGAATTTCCTTCAGGATACATCACTCAACAGAAGTGAGACTTAGGTTTAAAATGTGAACATTTTGCCATCACGTGCATCTATATTTATCTCTAATTGGAAACCACACACTAATGAGTCCTACAGATTACTAAAGTGTATCTTTTTAAAGCATATGGTTATTTTAGCTTAGTAAACTTTAAAGTGTTCATAACTACATTGCCTTCACATTCTCTACCATGACTGCATATGTAGAATGTCAACTTTTAATAACTCATGGTGTCTCCAAGTTAAAGACTTTAAAGTTATTTGATTAAAATATCTTTATTTAAGTCACAGTAATGACTACTTTGTACATAGTCATTTCGTGATTGCTATTCTATACATATAAATTTATCCATGTACATACATGCATTATGAGTCAAGTATATAAGGCAAATAGGTAAATAATATTAATAGAATGTGGATAAATCACTATTAGTTATTAATGTGTCTGTGTAGTTCTCATTTTATCTAAATAGATATTGCTGGCTTTCAAAGTGCTTCTAGCTGTTTTCTTTTCCTTTTATGCTAAATTACGTACTAATGAAATCGATTTCCACATTGTATTGGTTGAATTGTCCTAACAGCTCACACTTAGCCTTAACCTTCAAAATTTCAAAAAGTGACTTACTTTGAGATATGTTCTTTTAAGGGTTGTTTGCGTTAATAGGAGACCATGAGAGTGAGCTCTGTTCTGTTCTGAGAAGTGCCCTAGGAGGACACTAGGACATGCAAAAAAAAAAAAAAAAAGTGTGGATTCATAGCCAACAGAGGACCACTGCGTCTCCCTCCCATCCATGCCCCCACTGACAACTCCAATATATCTCAAACTCCTTGTTTCTTTTTCTTTTCACACGACCTCTTCTTATTGCTTACCAGGTCAAAAACTTAGGGGAGAAAGATGAAGCGAGTCATTTAGCTCATGAGTGACATACTATCTGTATCCTTCCAGTCTAGCACAAGAATGCTATTAAACCTTCTAAAGTTGCAATTAGTGGAGAAAATGAGTGTAAAACTTGTAAGACACTGTCGTAAAGCAAGGATGCATATAATATCTACACAACACCTGCTTAAAAAATAAAAATGGAATATATATATATATCATGTGTATATGTATATAATATATATACATACTGTATGTTATGTTACTATTATACATATTACATGTTATGTTATTAACATATGCTATATATTTATATAAAATAAACATTAAAACAGATGAAACTGTAAACAACCCCTTCAATACAAAATAAATACTCAATTCACCACCAATTTTTTTTCTGCACTTTAGACATATGCTTTTAGTTTAAAATGGGAGTTTAAGAACTTGAAGTGAATATACGCATGCTATAGAGACACTAATTTACAACAAAGCTGATATCACCAAACTCCCATAATACAACACTCTTTACAGTCAGAAGCTGTGTTTCAGACAAACACATTTTTTTTCCTATGAGAGAGGTCAGTCCTCCAGAGAGATATAAATGAATAAGTTCTTTTATCTCCAATATAAATAATTATAAGCTTCATGATGCCAAACCCAAATACGCAATCATAGGGGAAAATGTCACCACCCTGGACAGGTGGAGGTGCTGAAAAGCATAAACCAAATTTATAAATATGGCACAGCAAACTATGGACCACCCCACGGTTTCTACCAAGGACTCTCCTGATGAAATGGTTTTTATATTCATACACATAATCCTACAGGACAATGGACATAACCAGTATTCTTGAATAAATCTGAATCAATCCTGTTTTTTAAAGGTTTTTTATTCCCCAGCTACTCTTGCCATATAAAAACAGTGAGCCACCTTTAAAGAAATATTTCTTCTCTAATTAATGAACTTAGGCTCTGGTCTCAAGGAATAGTATGCTAAATTAAAAACTTTTCTCTTTCTCTGAAATAAAAGTGTGGAATTACAATATGGTTTTGCAGAATGTGTTGGTATAGGTTATACATAACCATGAAAGTTGTATATATTTAAAAGCAAAGTATATACACTTGTGGTTATATTTTATTTGTGCTCTAACAAATAAAACTTATCTGGGGATCAGAGGACAGAGCCAGCCAGTGCATTAGACATTGAGGCTAGACAGTGGTGGCACATGTCTTTAATCCTATCACTCAGGAGGCAGAGATCTGTCTGGATTTCTGTGAGTTCAAGGCCACAGTCAAAACAGAGCCAGGCATGGTGGCACATATTTTTAAGCCCAGCACTTTAATCTCATGTCTTTTCTTGGGAAGGACACAAGCCTTTAACCCCAGGAAGTGATAGCAGGAAGCAGAAAGGTATATAAGGCTGAGGACCAGGAACTAGAGGCTTTTAAGCACTTCAGCTGAGATCCCTTCCAGGTGAGGATTCAGAGGCTTTCAGTCTGAGGAAACAGAATCAGCTGAGGAGTTGGTGAGGTGAGATTGGCTGTGGCTTGTTCTGTCTCTCTGATCTTTCAGCTTTAACCCCAATATCTGGCTCTGGGCTTTTTATTAATAAGACCATTTAGCAATTCATGTTACATACACCCGACAGGTAAATAAGAAATTATTCCAGATTTTTAAATCATTACATATTAGACTAAGCCTCAGTCAGTGATACATGATGTGCCCATGACTCCAGAAGGCTTCAGTAATATTAAAAAATATTGTAAAATACTTCAAACAATATAATTCAAACACTAGAAATGCTTAATTTTTAGTACAGTTAACTTCAAATGACAGTCAAAACTAGGAGTTATTACATATGTTAAAAATGTGATCCATAATCACTTAATTTCATTAAACAGAAACAGCCTATTTCTATTAATATATATTTCAAATTACTACTGCAAACCAACTCCTGTAACCAATCATTTTAAATGTGTTATAGGCACCCTACAGGCCTTCAGAGTTGTGGTTTTTTTTTGTCTCAGGACATAGTACATAAATATTTCTTCTGTAACAGTATAGACATGAGCAACTACCAGTTTTACGCATAGTGGGATAATACTTCTATATTTTCATAAATGCTGTTTATATGCTACACTGTGGTAGTGGAATGATACTTTTGTTTAATGTTGTATGTGTTTTCATGCTCTTGGTGTAGCTTTTTTTTCCCTTTTCCCATAATATTTAAGTAAAAGATTGGGAAAGTCTTTCTTAGTTTCTCTATGTATGTCATTTTATCCTGGATTCCAGATCTGGTATCTTTCCATTCAGACTAGTACTCATTTTTCAGCTTGATTTTGGAGATGTGTGTTTTTATAAATTCTACATGTCATTTCCAAAATTGATTAAATCCAAATGCCTTTAGTGAGCAGCACTAGAAATACCTACATTTCACTTAGGAGTACTGGTTGCCTTTCTACTTACCAATGTTGGTAGAAAAAAAATCATCCTGAAATAAAGTTGGAATATTTGTAGTTGAGAACTCATTGGGTACTAACTGACCAGCAAACTGCAATGGTATACCATTATAAAATACATTTTTAATGGTTTACTTTTAAATTTTACAGCTTTGTGGTTTTTTTCATATTCCCTTCCTCCATTTAATATCAATAAAGTTACTTTAGTATGGACATTTTAATGACTATTTTTTCTTTCTCATTTTCATATGGGAATGTATTGAAGTCTTATTGCTCTCACCATATAGTTGTGAATTGAGAAACTATACTATAACAAAGAAACTGTACTACATAACAAAGAGGCAACTCTGTTTTCATGCAGTACTAGACCTTAGAGGATCATTGGGTCCATTCTAACAAGAAAGGAGAGCACCAATTAGTAAAAAAAGAAAAACAAAACAAAACAAAACACAAGTGGGGCACTAAATAACTTTAGAAAACCTTGCAAAACAATGTTCCCCAAGATATCCCTGCATATACTACCTTGATGAATGAGTCAAGAACTGGCTATTTATATTCAAAAGCATAAATACTCTAGATATTAAGAAATATAAAATTTGCAGATAAATGGATAAAGCTAGAAAAATTCATCCTGAGCGAGGTAAACCAGACCTCAAAAGGACAAATGTAGTATGCATTTACATATATATATATATATATATATATATATATATATATATATAATTACATATAATATATGTAATTATAACATTACATATGTGAATGTTATATGTTAAGTCTTTGATAAGAAGACTACATATAACCATGGAGGCTAGATATAAAGTAAGGGACTAGTGTGGAGGAAAGGACCTCCTAGGAAGGGAATTAGAATAGGTATTTATAGATGTATGGAGTGAGTGAGGAAAACTGGAATGGGAGGAAGAAATAAGGACTTGGAAGGAGGAGGGGATAAAGGAGCGAATAGAGGGAGGGACAGCTTAATTTAAGGGCATTTGAGGGGTCATGTGTAAACCTCTTACAGAAGAGTCTTAAATATATACACATATGATAGAAATCTAAATAGAATCACCAAATAATGGAGCAAACATAGCTACAACTAGACATCTCTCAACACCAAATGAAACCTTCACTGCTGGGAATGGGTTGCATCTATTTGAGTTGCTGAACAGAGGAAACCCCCCCAAATAAGCCAGGCTATTAGTTGCTTTTTACAAGCTAATGGAGACAGCTTCCAACATCTTCAGGTATCTCCTTATATCTGAAGACAACATCTACATAATTCATTGAAAACAGAGAAAATGAGCTGGTACCTACATAGAGCTGTTACCCCCTACAGAATAGTGTTTGTGGTACTAGAAGATTCTCTGCTTTCTACCAGAGAAGAAAGATAACACTAATCCAGCAAAAATCTTTCATCAATGATGTGACCTGCCTATAAGATACACCAGTGCAATAAGTGGCACAAAAGTTGTGGGAATAACCAACCACTATCTGATTGGATTTAAGGTCCTGTCTTAGGATTTCTATTGTTGTGAAGTGACACCATGACACAGCAACTCTTATAAAGGGAAACATTTAATTGGGGTGGCTTTCCAGATTTAGTCCCTTATCATCAAGGTGGGACATGGTGGCATGAAGACAGACATAGTGCTGGAGAAGGAGCTGAGAGTTCTACATCTTGATCTGTAGGCAACAGGACGTGAATGTGTCACTAGGCATACCCTGACCATAGGAGACCTCAAAGCCCAACTCCACTGACATACTTCCTCTAACAAGGCCATATCTACTCCAACAAAGCCACAACTCTTAATAGTGCCACTCCCTATGGGGGCCATTTTCTTTCAAACCAACACACACAGGCTTATAGCCATATCATAATGAAAAAATGCATTCAGTACAACTTCAAAAGTCCCCATAATCTATTACAGTCTCAAACTTATTTAAAAGTCTAAAAAGTTCAAAGTTTCTTCTAGGAATCATGTGATATGTTAACTGTAATCTCCTGTAAAATCAAAAAGTAGATCATATACTTCCAATACATAATGACATAGGATATACATTACCATTCTAAAACAAAGGGAAGAGAGCATAGTGAGGAAATACTGGACCAAAACAAGACTAAAAACTAGCTGGATGAACTCCAAACTCTATCTCCATGTCTGATGTCAAAGGTATTTCAGATCTCCAAATCTTTTCAGCTTTGTTGGATGCAACATGCTGAAAAGTCTTGGGCTGGTTCCACTCCCTGTTAGCAGCTCTCTGTTGGCAGGTATTTCATGACTCTGGCATCTCCAACATCCTGGGATTTCCAAGGCAATCAAGGCTTCATCTTCACAGCTTCACAGAGTGGCCTTTCTAAGCCTCCATTCATAAATACCTTTGACATATGCCTGGCCTCAATGACTTTCCTTAGTCATGAAGGGGGATTCCATATGCCCTTTCTTCTATCTTTGACCATAAAGCTATAACTACCTGACCAAAGATGCCAAGTTCTGTGGCTTGCTGGGGCTAGAACATGGCCCCTTCATTCAATGACATCTTCACCAGCTTTCTGTTTTCCATGGTTTCCTTCACTGCCTAAGCTTGGTTGTCCTGAAACTGGATCTGAATACGAGGCTGTCTTTAAATTTAGAGATCTGCCTGCCTCTGTCTGGTTCTAAGCTTTTCTTTAATTCCTTTTCACAATTTGGCAACTTAGATGGGTGTGATCTTGCCCTGAGTTTACTAGTCCCTCTATTCCAATTTGTAATTTCCTTAAACACAGGACTTAGCTCCCTGCAATTTCCTGGTGCTCTTTTTCTCCTCAAATTATACATTTTATAATTTTCCTTGTAGCTTGCTCCTTTTCATTATATATGCTCATTAGAGTTAACACTAAAAACCACATGACAAAACAGACTAGGCTGTTTTGAGATTTTCTCTACCAACAGAATTAATCCAAATCACTTCACTTATCCTCAAGCAGACTCTTCTGACAATGGCAAAAAAGCAGCTATATTCTTCACCAAAATATCACAAGAATTATCTCTAGGTAACATACTAAAATTTTTTTCTTCTGAAAACACTTGAGCTAGACCCCCACAGTTCAAATCTTCCATGCTCCCACAAGTATGGCTCATTCAGCAGTGCTTAAAGCATTCTACTGCTTTCCTAACCCAAAGTACCAAAGTCCAAATTCCTCCAAACAAAAACAAGGTCAGGTTTATCATGGCAATACCCAAGTCCCTGGTACCAACTTCTGTCTTACGGTTTCTACTGTTGTGGAGAGACACCATGGCCATGGCAACTCTTATAAATAAAACATTTAATTGGGGAGGTCTTACAGTTTCAGAGGTTTAGTCCATTATCATCATGGTGAGATATGGCAGCATTCAGGCAGAAATGGTGCTGGAGAAGGAGCTGAGAGTTCTACATCTGGATCCATAGGCAGCAGAAAGAGTCCATCTCCATACTGGACATAGCTTGATCATAGGAGACCCCTCAAAGCCAACCCCACAGTGACACACTTTCTCTAACAAGCGCATATCTACTCCAACAAGGCCACATTTCCTCATAGTGCCATTCTCCATGTGTTTATGGGAGCTAATTACATTTAAACAACCAAAGGTCCATTCCATGGGATGGAATCCACACTGTTCAGGTAACCAAGAACCTGAGTCTAGACAGGACATATGCCAAAGGAAAACCAAATACTATTGTTCTGCTAAAGGAAGCAATAATATGACTCCTAACAACATATTGCTATACTTATAGATCAGTGTCTTGCTTAGCCATCATCAGAGAAGTTTCTTCCCGTAGTAAATGGGAAATACAGGGACCCACAACTGGACAATATAAAAAAAAATTGAGAGATCTTGGAAAACTAAATCTTAAATGGGATGTCTCCATCAATCCCTACCCAACCTACCACTCTAGACTCAGGGAACTCTTTGGAAGAGGAGGCAAAAATATTGCAAAAAGCCAATGGGGATATAAGACACCAAGGAAACAAAGTCTTTATGACACAGCAGAGCTGATGTATATTTGAACTCATAGAGAGACTATGGTAACATGCACAGGGTTTGCATAGGTCTAAGTCAGCTGTCCCAGTGTTGAGAGTAGATGTGGACACAAAACCCCATCCCTAATCTAGAAGCTATTTCCAATTGATGAATTCTCATGAAGGAAAAATTAGTTATTCTGAAGGAGTCTCACTGAGTATACCAATCACACTTAAGGGCACCATGCATAGCAGTAAATGGCCATAAATAAACAAACTCAATGGTATTTTGGGGGTTTATTTGTTTGTTTATTATTTATTTATTTGGTTTCATAAAATTTTTCTGGACATTTTTGTTTGTTTATTTTTCACCTACAGTTTCTTTTTACTTGTATGTTATGGATTCAAACGTTTTGTTTTTGTGGTTTTTCTGTGTTTGCAAATGTGTCTGTTTTACATCTGTATGTGTTTCTTCTGCTTTAGTTCATTCCTTTACTTGTTTTTTTTTTTTTGTACATTTGTATGTTTTGTCTTATTCAGGGTTGTTTTTATTTTATTTTGTTTCTTTTTTTCTACCTGTTTTCGAAAGGGAGAGGGCAAGAAAAGGTGTAAATTCTGGTGGGTGGGGAAGATTGGGGACACGTTAGGAAAGGGAAACCTTAATCAGAATATATTGTATGAAGAATAAAACTATTTTCAAAGAAAAAGAAAGAAAGAAATGCTAAACCATAGATGTGACTCATTTGATTCAGTGCTTGCCTAGCATGTTTGAGGGCCTAAGTTCAACCCTTAGAACCACAAATTGCAGGTGTGGTGATTCATATCTGTAAATCAACACTCAAGAAGTGGAGGCAGTTCAAAGTATTCCTCAGCTACATAATGTGCTCAAAGCCAATCTAGGATGTTGAGATCTTCTCTCTCCCCCGTCCCTCCATCTTTCCCTCCCTTTCTCTCTCTCCCTCTCCCTCTCTCTCTCACAGACACACACACACACACAAGAAATACTAAATATATAGGACATAACAATTAAGAAAACCACTTACTGATAGTAGTAGAAAATTCTATAAGAACAGTTCTCTCTCTCTCTCTCTCTCTCTCTCTCTCTCTCTCTCTCTCTCTCTCTCTCCCTCTCCCTTCCCCATGTGTGTGTAAGAAGAAAATGACTAGAGTTTTCTTAAGCTATTCCTTTGTAGAATAGGCAGGTACAACATGAGGATGTAAAATGACTAAGACTATGTCAGGTGATTAAACCAACTTTCGTTGTACTGTGCTTGATGATGAAAATATTAAAGCTAATATTTACAGTGCATAATACACTTAAGTGGTTGTAATAATGTATTGAGCACTTACAGTGTGCAGTTATTACCAAAGCATGCAATACATTGGAAAAGATAATTAATATAACATATAGAATTCTAATAGTATTGGGTCTTAAGCACACAGAAAATGTTAATTTCTTTCTTCGCTCTATTGTTCTTTCATTTTCTCTTTATTCCAAGTGACACATCTTTGCTGTGTTGCTGATTAGTCAATAAATAAAACACTAATTGGCCATTGGCTAGGCAGGAAGTATAGGCGGGACAAGGAGGAGAATAAAGCTGGGAAGTGGGAGGCTGAGTCAGAGAGACACTGCCAGCCGCCACCATGACAAGCCGCATGTGAAGATGCCGGTAAGTCACGAGCCATGTGGCAAGGTATAGATGAATAGAAATGGATTAATTTAAGCTGTAAGAACAGTTAGCAAGAAGCCTGCCACTGCCATACAGTTTGTAACCAATATAAGTCTCTGTGTTTACTTGGTTGGGTCTGAATGGCTGTGGGACTGGTGCGTGAGAGAGATTTGCCCTGACCATGGGCCAGGCAGGAAAACTCTAGCTACACATCTTTTGTTGTGTATCTACTATGTAGTCAGTATTGATCTACTACGATATTTTATAATTGTATCTAAATTTGTAAGATTATCAACCGATTCTAGATTAAACTTGGTTGTTATTCATTCAAAATGTAAATAATTTGCCAACATGTAGATCTGATTGGAAGTTTCAAAATCCAGTGCCCAAGTAAATAGACCTTCCTTTTAATAGATTATTATTTTAAAAGTGCTCAGATCTTATTCAGCTGTTTCAAAGGTGTATAAGTACTTTTCATGAACAATTTGAAATATTGTTTTCTTTAATGATTAACATATCATTATTAATGTCTTTGGAAACTAGTATGCCTAGTAGTTGAGTATGCAAGGAATGCCTTTTCCTTAAATCATCTGTTTTAGAGAAGTGCAGCATTGTGATTGGAAACATCAAAAGAGAAATTGCCTAACGAAGATGGGATGTGCTGCTCAGAATTCATATCAACTTGACACAGAGAAGGGAAGGGAATCTCAATTGAGAAAATGCCTCCATAAGATTCGGCTATAGGCAGGCAAACCTTACCACATATTTTTGACTGGTGAGTGATGTGAAATGGTCCAGCCCCTTGTGGGTGAGGACTCCCATAGGTCCTGGGAGCAGTAAGAAAGAAGGCTGAACAAGCCCTGGGTAGCAAGCCCATAAGTAGCATTCCTTCATGGTCTCTGCATCAGCTTCTCCTTCCAGGTTCTTGACATGAGTTACTACTCTAAGTGCAGTGATAGAATGTAGTGTGGAAATGTAAGTAAAATAAGTCCCTTGCTCCCTGTGCTGCTTATGGACACGATGTTACCACAGAATTAGAAACACTAACATAGAAATTAGCACTAGGGGTGGGCTATTGCCCTGACAGACCAGACCTTGTTTGGGGAGAATTGTGAATGTACTTTTGAACTTTGGGCTGGAGAATCCATAGACAATCCAGAGATCAGCAGGCTGTTCTGTGGGATCTTAGAATATAATGCTGAGATCAGTGCAAACAATGGGGAGCTTCTGAAGGAAACTTTCGCTCTCTGCCTGCTTGCCTTCGCTCTCTTTGTCAAGTTCATGCATGTTGCTGCTGAAGTATTATCCTTCTTCTTTGGGATTTCAACCTAGACTAAAGACCAGCTAAAATATCCATCCTCATGGACTGAACAACTACTGGATTCTTGCCTTTTCTGTGAAAAAACAGCTATTGTTGAACTAGCCAGGCCACAGTCTGTAAGCCACTCTAATGAATCCATTTTAATGTATATAGATTCATTCTATCAGTTCTGATTCTCTAGAGAAACCTGACTAATAAGGACTGTGGTAGAATATACAATATATTACAAACTTTAAAAGTCATATAGTCATCAAAAATTCAAACACCTCCAAGGTTCAGTCTCTTTAATATATTCAGTGACTCTCTAAACTATGCATAGTCACTTATCTGTGTGCTCCTATAAAATCAAAATTATTAAGTACTTATTTTTATTCCAAGAGGGAAAAACCAGTACAAAGTCACAATCAAATCAAAGCAAAACCAAAATTCAACAGAGTAAATAACTCAGTGTCCAATATCTAGGGTTCACTCACAATTTTCTGGGTTCCACCAAAGAGCTTGGATAGTCACCCACAGCAAATATAGCTTTTCTCCTAGAGTCAGGCCAGCTCTAGTCCATAGATGCCCTTGGAGATCAGCACATAGGACTGGAACCTCCAAAATGCTCACATCTCCACTGCAACTTGAACCTTAGCCTCTCCTGGGCTCCCTTCACTGACCCTGAAGCATGATGCCAAGGCTCAGCCTCTCTTCTTGACACCTTCAATTTTGTGACTTACACTGCTTTTGAGACTGCACCTTCACCAATGGCCTGACTTGGCCTCTCACAGTGATGGACTATCATATGGAAGCATAAGCAAAATAAACCCTTTCCTCCTCATGCTGCTTATGGACCTCGTATTTTATCACAACAATAGTAACCCTAAGTAAAATAAGGATATTAACTAGTAGGATAATGACATATTTCTCTGGAGTGGATATTTGTATTCAGTACTTTGATCAAATTTTATGCTGTACAGACATATGAATATATCATCATTTGAGGTGGACACAACCGTGATGTATATATTTCATTTTATGTAAATTTTATTTTCAAAGAACTGCATTCTGAAATATTGGGGACATTTTGAGGATAGTTGCATTGCACCTTAAGTGGGTAGAAACAAGGTGAATTTGCTGACAGAGAGACAGGATAAGAGAGAGAGCATGATGGAGCTAGCACAGTAAAATGGCTGCTAGAATCTGAGTGGTGGACTCCGGCTGATTAACTAAAAGTTTCATTCAACTTGGCTGCGTCTTGAATTGTTTACATAATAAAAATTGGGGAAGAAGAAGAAGAAAGCATTAAGGGCATACCTAATTTATTCTATTTTGTGTCAGTAGATGTATTCGGCACTAAATTACATTATGTACTTTACAGCTGCCTTTTCACATGTCCTCACTGTTCATAACAGGACAAGTTGTTTTTTCCATGTGTTTCTTTTATAATTCAATTAACTTGATTTGTCCACTGCTGCAAATTGCATTAACAGTAACAACGTAGAATAATTTAGTGTTTGCACTTTATGAATAATTTCAATAACTTGCTGTCTTCGTTTCTTTTTTGTTGTTGATATGCTCTAATTAAAAGCTATTAATGCCTGTGTTTCCTAGCAATATGGTTTCAATATTCATATTTAAATTACTACATTACTGATATGCATATTTTTTCCTAATAAATATCACATTTTATTGTTTGTTATTTCTGTTTAAGAGTTTAATGACCATGCTTGGATGTACAACATTTAACTTCCAAAAATTTTTATTACACTTCACACATTTAACATACACTGTTTTCAGTATTTTAATGGTAAACACCAGAGTAGGGGTCCAGAAACTGCTCAGATTCAACAAAAATATTATAAGAATAAATAAATATTATCTACATATACTTTATTTTTATAAATATTTAGCACAGATTTATGAAAACATTTTTGGGTAGTATTTTTTTATTATTTGTTTTTTTTTTTTTTTTTTTGAGACAGGGTTTCTCTATGTAGCTTTGGAGCTTTTCCTGGAACTCACTTTGTAGCCCAGGCTGGCCTCATCGGTAGTTTTTATCAGTCATATTTTACACAGACAATTGAATTTCTGAAAGTAATAGTGGTAGTTTTGCAATGGTATTGAGTTAAAAATTATCCTATACATTATTTTAATATTACACTATGTTCTATTATAATAAATATATTGTTTTCTTGACTGAGATTTATAGCTAGTTTTCAGTTTTAACTCTTAGAAAGTGAAACTATTTGATTTAGTTTTATGCTTTTAAGTTCATGCCTTGAGACATAGATTTATAAATATTTATTTTAATTAACTCTCAAAAAAGTACTTCATTTAAAAGATGTTTCAATTAGACAAGAAAAGAAAGGAAAACAAAATGAAGGAAGGAGAGAAGGAAGAGAAAAAGAAAGACAGAGTTTAATGAGTCATAAGGATGTGAACTAAGAGAACAAGGGAATTACAAAATAGGATTTACTCCTGACCACAAAAGTTTAAAGTCTTTGAGCCTTGCTGTCTCTTCAAAAGAATGATTTTCTGAAATGATACTCTCAAAATACTCACCTAAAATCAGACTCATCAAAATTAATTGAAATTTTATTCATTAGCCTTGTCTCATAGTGGTGAAAATAAATTCTTCATGGTCAATGACAAATTTTAAAGGCATCGACAAATTAAGACATATCTTCCATGTGAAAGTAGAGACCTAAACATATGGATAATATTCCAATCCATGCAGTTTTGACCAAATAAATAGTACTTAAAATTAATTTTGAGTTATAGTTGTGAAAATAAAAAAAAATAATTGTGTAAAAGCTTACTCTTGCTTCAAATGTATAAGATACCTGAATTTCTCAGAAAGACAAAAGGCATTTGCTGGGAAAAGTGTGAAGGATGAAGTGCTTTGCAGGAAGTGTCATATTCATCTGATTAGAGTACCTAAGCAAGTCCCAATTAATGACATTTTCTTACTTCCATATCAGAGCTATCTTGATGTGTCTCATAAAATGTTAGGAGAAAGTAGATTTTCAACAACTTCTTCAACAAAATCAGCATTGACTTCAGACTTGTTTAAATCAAATGCTCTTGAATTCTGATTTGACAGAAGCAGAGAGAGAGTTCTAGTTTGAGAGCTGACCCTGAGGAGTCATTCTGTTGGCATTCAGGGTCAGGGTTTCCCCAGATTTGCTTCATTGACAAAAGTCATTCTTTCATGGAAGATATCAAAAGCTTTACTAAGGAGTTACATAATGTAGAATGTACACCTATTGTGAGGGTGAAAGTTAAGCATCACCAGTTGAGAGTGTCAGGAGATGAAGGTCTTGAGGTTTTTGTTTCAGCCCTTTACCTAGATCCTGGCTTCAGTCAGTATGAGAACATCAATTCTGTGTCCAGAGCTCAAAGTCAATGGTTGCATGTAGCTAGAGTTTTCCTGCCTGGCCCACAGTCAGGGCAAATCTCTCTCACCTGCCAGTCCCACAGCCGCTCAGACCCGACCAAGTAAACACAGAGACTTATATTGGTTACAAACTGTATGGCCGTGGCAGGCTTCTTGCTAACTTTTCTTACAGCTTAAATTAATCCATTTCTATAAATCTATACCTTGCCACATGGCTTGTGGCTTACCCGCATCTTCACATGCTGTTTCTCATCATGGCAGCTGGCAGTGTCTCTCTGACTCAGCCTTCCACTTCCCAGCTTTATTCTCCTCCTTGTCCCGCCTATACTTCCTGCCTGGCCACTGGCCAATCAGTGATTTATTTATTGACCAATCAGCAACACACTTGACATACAGACCATCCCACAGCAGTTGCATAAGTACATCATAGTGGTAGTTAAAGTTTTTATATAAAGGATCTCTAAAATAAAACAAGTTTTATTAGTATAAACATCTAAACATGAGACCCCTTTCTGTGTATATACAGGTTTACTTCCATACAGCTAAAAAATTTTCTGTAGAGTTACTTTTAAAATATGTGCTGAATAAGTTACATTAATGCACAAATATTTCATATATTCCAACACAAGCTCAATGTTCTATAATTTGCTTTCCATTAATATTGTTTTAATAATGCATAATTAATTTTAACAAGAGCAAGATAACCATGAAATAATTGAAACCAGGATATTTGTCTATATGTTTGTGTATACTCAAATGAAATATCAATAATTATGTTCTCTGTCTTAGGCTTTTAGTATATTTTTCTACAACAAAATTTTTTTATTCTACATTTATTGAGTTCCTAATGTATACTAGATTATATGTTACATTCATATATTTTTCTCATTTTAATCAGATAAAATGCTTCAATTAGACTAATTGCTAGGTCTATCACTTTGTATGCTTATCTCCCCTTTAGAGAGGGAATATTTAAAATTTGTTATTCTGCAGTTCAAAATATATACTGCATTGTTATTGAAAATAGTCACTATTTTGTGCACAAAGTGGCTAGAATTTACTTCTCTCACCAACAAAACATATTTTCCTGCTAACATTGCTAACATCTCTCCTTCCCTTGCTCTTCTTCTGGCTGCCAGACTCTGCTAGTTAAAATCTGCTCTGTATTTCTGTAAGGACACTTTTTTATGCTTTGTATATAAGTGATATCTTGCACTATATGTCTTTTCTGTGCCTGGCTGACTTCAGTCAGTATTCTTTATCTAAATTTATGCAATGATTAAATAAATGACAGTATATATATAGTGGAAACCATTTATATCACTTTCATATGTTGGCTAATGTCAAATTGTTGCAATAACTATGAACATGCAAATTTCTCTTCAAAATAGAGATTTCAATATCCTTTTGGGGGGTTTCTGGAACATTTTGTAATTCTTCGCGCACTTTTCTGAGAAGCCTGTACCCTCCATCCCATTATAGCTTCAGTAATTTCTGTTCTAACTATGAGATAACAAGGTGCCCCTTTTCTCTATATCCTTGTCAATGTCTTCCATCTTTCATCTTATCCATAACACCCTTCAGAATTCATAAGATGCAGCATCTTATTATGGAATTGATTTGCATTTCTTGAGTGATTGGCAGTGATGGGTATTTTTTTTTCCTCATGGAACAGTTGGTAGTTTCTATGTCTTCTTTTGAGAAATGGCTATTCAGTTCATTTGCCCAATTTTAAAAGTAGGAGAATTTTTTTTTTTAATTTTTATTTTGCAATACAATTCAGTTCTACATATCAGCCACAGATTCCCTTGTTCTCCCCCCTCCCGCCCCCCTCACCTTCCCCCCAGCCCGCCCCCCATTCCAATCTCCTCCAGGGTAAAGCCTTCCCCACAGACTGAGATCAACCTGGTGGACTCAGTCCAGGTAGGTCCAGTCCCCTCCTCCCATGCCGAGCCAAGGGACCCTGCATAGGCCCCAGGTTTCAAACAGCCAACTCATGCAATGAGCACAGGACCCGGTCCCACTGCCTGGATGCCTCCCAAACAGATCAGGCCAATCAACTGTCTCACCCACTCAGAGGGCCTGATCCAGTTGGTGACCCCTCAGCCATTGGTTCATATTTCATGTGTTTCCGTTTGTTTGGCTATTTGTCTCTGTGCTTTATCCGACCTTGGTCTCAACAATTCTCGCTCATATAAACCCTCCTCGTTCTCGCTAATTGGACTCCCAGAGATCCACCTGGGGCCTAGTCATGGATCTCTGCATCCAGATCCCTCAGTAGTTGGATGAGGTTTCTAGCACGACAATTAGGGTGTTTGGCCATCCCATCACCAGAGTAGGTCAGTTCGGACTGTCTCTCGACCATTGCCAGCAGTCTGTTGTGGGGGTATCTTTGTGGATTTCTGTGGGCCTCTCTAGCACTTTGTTTCTTCCTATTCTCATGTGGTCTTCATTTACCATGGTCTCCTATTCATGCTCGCCTTATATTTAAGGCAACTTTTATAGCGCGGCTCGCCCATCGGTTTGCGTCGAGGAGAATATTTTTATTGAGAAGTTTTAATTCCTAATATTTTAATTTAATTCCAAATATTTTCTTCTAATCAGCCCCTTGTATTTTCAAGCTATTAACCATTTCTTATGTGTGAAACTTTCTAGTCTGGTGAAAACTCAATTATCTATTTTTGTTTGTGTTGCCTGTGGCTTTGGTGTCATTACTGTGAAATATTTATAAGCCTTTCCCTCTGTTGTCATCAAGTAATTTTAGTTTTTGATGTTTAAGGTAAAGATTTAATACATTTTATGTCAACTTTTATATGTGGATTATGAATAATGTCCATATAGTCTTTTGTAAGAGGACAGTCAGTTGTCGCCAAAGTACAAATATGTTCTGGAAGCTTCTGTCTTTACAAAGTAATAGTGAAATATAGAAAGTACACTATTAATACTTCACTGTCCTCTTGTTCCCCCGATATAGCAAGAACAAAGTCTTCAGAAACTTTGCTTTTCTGTACCCCGTTTACTGAACTTTCCTTTGGATTGACTTCAGTCAGATTTTCCACACATAGCTTAACCGAGTCTAGGCAAGGTCAGGAATTACACACCTCAGATAACAAATTGGCTGGACATAAATTTGACAATGTAGCATAAGATTATTTCCTTTCCAAACTCTGTCCCTCTTACAAAATGAGGCCTTGCATGCTACTTAAATGTAAACATTAACCAATAAATGCTTATTTGATCACTCTTCTAGACTCTTATATGAATTTCTTGAGTTATTTCATCCAGTATAAATACCTTAACCATACTGCATATTTGCTAGTTAGTCCATTGTTGTATCTCATATGTTTCTTTATCTTCAAATATAATTTTTAGTTAGCTTCTAAGAACATTATATCTACCCACATTTTAACTTTATAAGATAGTTTCTGTTAGTGTAAACTCAAAGTCTGAGCATGCTGGCCTAACGGGCTTTATGAGAGTATTGAAATATAGGAAAACTAGTTTTAATGAAAACCCAATAATTAATATGTACAAATGAAATGTGCGGATGAAAATGAAATTTTCTAAGTGTTCTTTTACATGTTTCATATTAGCAACAAGAAGTGAATCACAATAATGATTATTTCATTGATATGCAGAGATCCCTTTGGGACATATCAACATAAAGGGGCTGCATATCTCTTTGTCTGGTTAGATTTCAAGATCAGACAGAGGATATCAGCATCTGGGAATCCATAAAACATTGTGATTGAAAGGTTTCACTGAAGGCAATGTATCCATGACTGTACACATGAATGGCCAGCGCACTGCAGACTAGGATAAGCCAAAATGAGTAAGTAGGTGTCTACTGAACTGCGTGGGGAAAGTACTCTAGCAAGAAAAACAGTTCTGTTTAATTTTAAGTACTTTCACCAAGCATCTGAGCAACAGAAAGAATGTAAGAAGTGATAACAAGACATTGCAATGCATTTAATAGGCCGGAATGAACTTAAAGCAGTTCAAATACCCAATCTCTTAAGAAAATGAATGCAAGAGTACAAAGTAGATTGGAGCAGTCCCATAATTGTGTTAAATCCCTCAAGGTTAATGTCCAGTAGATTAAACATGTTATAATTGAACTGTTGAGAAACAAATTAAAATTTTAATGATCTTTTCTCCCTTTGGAAGTAAATGCAGTTCCCTATTACCAGTGCTACTAAAACACCAAATATCATAGTCTAATCATCACTTAATAACCCACTCTTAGTGCATCCAATTATACATAATTAATATGTATGTAAGGAGACCTTTAAGTGATTTATTTTTATGTACTATATGTTGGAAATATAAGCACCATTATTTGGAATTACTCAAGAACTTGTTTGGTGTTTTATTTTATTGATATGGGCAACATATGTGTTCTCTATCTGCATCGACAGATTTTCAAACTCTAATTGTTTTCTCCTGTGTACCTCAATCCTCACCCAAGCCTGTTGTTCATTTATATCATTGAAAGGATAAACAAAGCAAACAAAATGAAAATCTAATCTATGAGAATAATATGTGTTAACTTGAAAATGTTAAAAACCACCAGGCTTACCTATATGACATTATTTTTTCATTGTTCTGAGTAATCACAGAAAAATTATATATATTATATTATATATATTTCACACATATGTGTATATTCTTCTTATCTTCCTTCTTAAATGAAACACCTCTATTATCTATAATGTCTTTGAAAATGGCTTTCTCCTTAAACAACTTACTGTAAACGGAAGAAAATTTCCTTCATAACTTTGTTTTCTCTCCTGGCTTTCATCTCCTGGCTACATATAATTCCTCCTACACAGACTTCTCCTTTTAAACTAGTAAATGAGTGAATTTTAGAATGTACTATTCATCCTCTGGTCTCCTCTGTTCTTATTTGGACTTAGACTTTCTGCCTTTCTTGAAGAAGATTCCTCATATGAGCTCTATAGTTTTCTTCATGGTCACGAGCAGCCAAGTCAAGCATGCTTGCAAAAGCTTAGCATAACTTCAGTCTAAAGGACCCAGGCATAGATTCGTTATACACTGGCTCAAGAAAAGGAGGTTATTATGAAGCATGGAATGAAGCAGAATAAAGTGTGTTGAGAGTCCAGCTTGGAAACATGAGTCAGATTTTTTTTCAGGCTCAGTGTTCAGGCCAGGGATGACTTCCAAAAGCCCAAGCCAAACAGGGCATGCAGTAGCAGGGGAGGACTATGTAGACCATGGTTGCACCAGTAGCCCGACTCAAAATGAAGTTCTAGGCAGGGACTTGCCAAGCATGTGGGAACAAATCCAGTATTCAAGATATGCCTACAAAGCAGGTGGCTGTTATCCAGATGACTGTGATAGATGTACAGAATATGGAGGCAATGTGTGGAGTTACACAAATTCTGTGGGACAGAAACTCTGCAGCGGGGATGTACTTATTCTTGTCATCACAACCAGGTTGTGCTTTGTTTTGTTTTTTAAGTGTGTGAATAAGACATGGTAGGTCATGATGCTTCCAGGAGAAGGCAGTGCTGCTGTGAACGTAGCTGAACTGTTTGTAACAGTGAATGGAATCTTCAGAATTTTTTTCTCCCTTATTTGTCTGTCCTTGACAAATGTCTTGAATCCCTCTTTTTCTTCTTTACTTGATTTTTCTTTTTCATATCTCTACTGAAAAAGACAGAGTGATAATTATTTAAATAACATGACTATTTGTCAAATGCATTTACACATAGTAATTTTCCTCTTTAATGAGGTAGGAGTGATATCGGGGAAATTTTACATTTAGTTGGCATAAATGTTCCCAGAAAATTAAAATAAATGCAAAAGATGACATTTTACAAGATTGCTTTCCATTCTTAACATAATGAACAATTCAGTCACTGTTGAATAGCCCAATCTACTTTATTTCTTTGAACAAACCCATTGTAAGAGCCAACATCATCCCTGTACTTCCAAAGCAGAATGTAATTATCATCACAATTAGCTTTTAAAATGATACACATTTTCCTTATAGTGTTGCTACTCATCTTCACCTTCCTCTCCAATTTGTATTCATATATTGAAAATGGCTGCATTAAAAAGATTGCGCCTTCTGCATCTCCTTATATTGTTCTGTCAAGAAAATCTGTAGAGATGTTATAATACACATAACTGTTACCCAAGTGAGTTATGGAAGGCACAATTTAACCAATATGTAAGGTCAAGTCATATTGTCATTTTTTTTAAGTTTCCAAAGAAACTTTAGAAATGTAGGTGTTATTTTACACCAAGGGGGAATGTTCAGAGAAATTCCTCTTTCAATATTTGCAAAAAATATGAGACTTTTAAAGCACTTCTCTGCCCTTCATTAATCCTTTGTTCTTGATAGTCTTTAGAGACAAATGCTTTAATTATAATGAATTATATCTTAGAAAATAGGAATTTTGAGAGATAAGACCATTTTGTCTTAGCTATAAAGATTTGTGGGCAGGGAGGTCCCCATCTGAGATCTCAGTGGCTCCCTGTGGAATGTCAGGTCAGCCAAAAGGTTAAAGTAATCCACTTGACTCCTATTATCCAAGTATCTAGAATCTATCATGTCTTCCTTAAATGATGACAGAGAATGAAGTAAGAAAGTTCACTGCAAGGGTGGAGCATATGAATATGATCATATTGTCCCAAGTTTCATTGTCGCTGGCCACATAAATTCATGGGGTGGTAAAGAGAAGCTCTCTCAAAGTTTGCAAACCAAATAGATAGGATTATTCTCTAAAAGTTGAATAAAGATCTCTTTTTAGAGCACACTATTTGTGAATCTAACCAGAATGGTTTGTAAGACTAAGAAATTGAGAATCATATAATACAACATGGGGGGGGGGAAACAGCATGGACTACTAGACAACCAGTGAGAAACTTCCTTCCTCCATACATTTCTAGGGAAAGAGTATGTGCATTAGTAGAGAGATTTGGTCTGCCTATTTCTTATGACATATATATATATATATATATATATATACTCGTTGGCAAAGTATCTGTTAAAATCCAGAATGAATTAAATATTAAAATGCTGAACTAATTCTCCTTTTCCTAATTCTATGCTAACCATTCAATTTTATGAGACTAATTTTAATTTGCTAGAGTAAGCTTTCCTTCAGGGAAATCAAACCAGGTAGAGAGCATGTAGGGCTAATCTTCTCCTTCAAGCTTAGTTAGTCTGATTACACACCTAAAATACAGGTCTCTATTGCTGCCAAAGTCAAGCCACAATCCTGGAAAAAAATTAAAGAATTACAGTAGTTAAATCAACAAGGCAAACAACAGTTTGAAAGCTGCCCTATGCCTACCTACCCAGCACAGAGATGATGATGATTGACTGCAGCTCCCCCTTTGTATTGATGGGGGTAGGAAAATAAAATCAACCTGAACCTCAAATGACAGGTAGTACCTTGCTGAGTGTGAACCACAGGTGAAACTCTTGGTGCACTATGCTGAGTGGCCAGAAACCACTTTTAATGGAACACAGGGTAAGACACTGAACCCAGAGACAAGAGGTGGAAGTAAATAAGGACATTAGATCTGCCTTTGTAATCCAAGTACTTATCATATAGGAAAGATATGAATCGGTTCTATATGGGTATTAGCTAAAAATAAAAGCCAAAGTACAAGTTATACACAGAGAGAAATTTGTGGATAATTATTAATCTTTAATAGAGAGTACTTCTCTTTGGTCTGTACAAGAGCAAATTAATTTTCTGGATTTTCCACATTCTAGCCAAGCTATGGTCCAACAACTTGTTAAGGATATTGAAAAGATGTTAAGAATATTTGGGTACAAAAAAACAATATTCTTCTTCTTACTTTAAAATTGTGGTTTATTAGGCTGAGCTCAGGGAATCTTGCTGAAGAGAGGGAGGAGGGATTGCAGGGGCCAGAAGTGTCAAGGACACCACAAGAAAACTCACAGAATCAACTAACCTGGCCTTATAGGAGCTTACAGAAACTGAACTGACAACCAGGGAGCCTGCATGGAACTGACCTAGCCCATCTGCATATTTTTGACAGTTGTGTAGCTCGGTCTTCTTGCAGGACTCAACAGTGGGGGCAGGGGCTGTCTCTGATTCTTTTGCTGGCTTTTGGGGCACTGTTCTTCATTCTGGATTGCCTTGCCCAGCTTTAATACAAGACAAGGTGCTTAAATACTTAAATTAAATACTACAACTTGGTATGTCATGTTTTCTTTACATCATGAGAGGCCTGCCCTTTTTTGAATAGAAACAGGGTAGGAGTGAATCTGTGGTAGGGGAGGCAGGGGAGGAGTTGGGGAAGGGAGTGGGGGGAGAGGAGGGAGGGAAAACTGTGGTTGGAATGTAAAATAAATAAATAAATGAGTAACAAATTTAAAAAATTGTGTTTCCTACAATCTCACAATTGCTCACTTCTATTCTTATAAATAAAACTGATAAATTAAATTTTAAATAATTAGAATATTTAATACATTATTAATGAGAATTAGTTTTAAATATTTTATATGAAATGATGAATTTGAATAAGCTGCAACCATAACATGAAAAAAAACCTCCAGATAACTGGGAATAAATCTACAGGAAATATAACACTACTACATAGAAAACAGTAAAACCTAGAAAATTAGTGAGGAGTGAAATAAGAAAAGAATATACCAGTTTCATAGATTGCAAAGTCAAAATAGTGAACACACAAATTTTCTCAAAATTACTGAGTGTCCCTTGAACTGTACATAAGATCCCCTTATCTGACGATTAATTATGGACCAATGTGCATGTGTGTGGTGGGGTCAAGTTCTTGAACTTTTGGAATCTCAAAAAGCAAAATTTAATAGTTCAATTTTAAAGATAAGCCTAAAGATGAAGGACTTATAAAGATAGTGTGCTTAAGGTAATGTGGTATTTTAACCTGAGAAGAATAACAAACAAATGGAGTGCACAGTTCAAAAATGGACTTCCAAAGGTTTGCCATCTGATGTAATAAAACCAATATTGTGTAGTATTAGAAAAGGATGGTTGACAGGTGGTTTGAGTCAAACTGTCCACCCCATCCCCACGATTTTAGTAAGTCTCTATAAATATTAGCAAGTGATAAAACAACAGAACATATTTAGAACACTATTATCATATAGACAGAGAAAATAAAAAAAATTAAACAGGGAAATAAAAATTGCTGTTAGTGAACAAGTAGGTGAGTTGGACTCAATGTATGTACAATGAAAACCCCTGAAAGTACTGTGCTGGGATTCGTGAAGCACACTCCAGAGGTTGAAATTAGCCTGTGACAAGGCCAAACACATTTTATGTGACATGGTAAATAATTAAATAAGGTATCTATCATTATTGCTGTAGTGATGGTGTTGGTAGAGTGCATATCTGCCTTTTCCCCTCCATAGCTATGGTATTTATGGTATGATATTTATGGAAAGGAGGATCAGGAAAGTCTGACTTTTTTACTGTTAGAGGTTGCTTTGTAAGAAAGTAATTTTTCAATGAAATCTTGAAGTCTGAGTTCAATTAACTTTGAAGAAGTATCTTGAGGGTGGAAGAAATGGCAGATGAAGAGGCATGGAGGGAGACCTGCAGTTGCCTGTGGATTTTCAGGAGCAAGCATGGAGGTTAGATGCATTAGTTCAGATGGACTCCAGTTAGAGTCTCACATCAAGAGCTAAATAACCAAAATAAATAAACAAATAATAAATAAATAAATAAAGAAAGAAAGAAAGAAAGAAAACCCGAACAAACAAAACAGTCTTCTCCCATTGTTTTGATTCCTTTTTTTTTAAAAAAAATTTAATCTTTAAAAAGTTGAAATGTGCTGGTGTGTAGCTTGGTTGGTAGAATGCATGACTATCCTATGCAAAGCCCTGTATCTGATGTCAAAGACTGAATCATCAGGTAAGGTAAGCTCAATTCTCAGGAGTTAGAGGCAGGAAGATAAGAATTTTAACATTATACATGCCTACATAGTGAGACTGAGTTCAGCCTGAGATAGAAGAGACCCTGTCTCAAACGAAAACCAACGAACCAACACAACCAGACATGGTGATATGTTAAAAAGTTTGTGTATCTTCATTAGTGATTTAGATTTCAAATTCTTTTATGCTTTTGAAATATTTGCCTATACATAATGAGCTATCCTGGGGATGAGACCTAAGTCTAGATAGGAAGCTAATTTGTGTTTCATATATACATAAAAGTATAGCATGAAAATAATTTTACAGTTATTGTGCTCCCTTGTTTTCATGGAGAGCCCTCACATGATGTTGGCGGGGGGCGGGGGTGGGGCGGGATTTTTCTGTATATGATGTCGTTGGTGCTCATAAAGTTTTAATGTTTAAAGTTTTGAGGATGTCAGACTTTAAGATTAGGAATGCACCAACTGTGCCTACTGCCTACATAGGTACATGAAATAAATTAATGTACATAAAGTATATGGAAAACTACTTAACAGAATGCAAATGACAAATAAGTGATATATTATTTTCTGTAAAACCATGTCAGATAAAGATTTAGAAAAAGTGGACAGGGAGCCATCCTCTGAAGGCTGAATCTGCTGTGCTGAATGCCCTGCCCATGATCCTTTAGGCAGTGGAAGACCATTAAAAGTATGCAAGCAGAATTGTGACACAATCTGACCTGCTCTCTAGAAAACTGTTATGACAGTGTCAGAGAGACATGAAGAATTGTGAACTAAAAGCTGACTTCCCATTGCTGTCATCTACCCCATGGCACACCTGACAAGACAATTTCAGTTTCTACTGTGAGCAATACTCAGTGCAAAGCAGATAATTTTTAGCTCAAGAAAGCACCTTCTGGTCAGAGCCTCTTTCCCAGAACTGTACTCTAGTGAGGCTTGGGCATAATTCCCATCACAAACAGGGTTTCCACATGCACTAACAGTGGACATATACTCTAGACCGACATCTTTCATCATTTCTTTCCCAAACAAACTCCAGTCTTGTGAAGCCACAGCTAATCTCCCATGAAGCGTACTCATGGCAATGCCCTTACCCTTTCTGAGATCTGCCAGGGCATCTCTGGATGCAGGCCTGTCAGAATCATTGTCATTCACAGGAGATGTAATGACAGTCAACAATGTTTATTGAAACCCTACTGTGCTCGGAGCACATGAATAAGGCTACAGAAAACTGCCACGGCAAGCAAAGTAAGAGGAGAAAGTGTACACACTTCTTGTGTAGTACCTGACATTCCTGTCAATAACATCAACTTTTCTAGGCCATTAGAGATTGCTCAATACCACCAGAAATGTGACAGTTTTCCTCTCTGCCAGTTTCTAGAGTGTCTGAGAGACAAGAACTCCCTAGACATTGAACAACTCTATTAGAAAATTTTGAATTGTCTTTGTAAATAATCTCTCAATTTTCATGCGTGATCTCTAGATTGCAATTATCTTAATTTACTCACTGGAGTCAGTGTCAAGGCAAATACTACTTAAAATACTTGAGAAATAGTTTCTCAGGTATTATACTTCATTTAAGAATCAATGCTTAATATATTATTTTCTCCAGAAGCTTGGACTATTTTGCTTATGTTCTGAACAGAAACCATTTTGAATTTTCACAGAGGGAAAAATTATAAAAGCATGCATATCATAAAAGTACAGTTGGAAAATTTACTTTAATATAATTTTCTTGGAACCTCTTTTTCATCATTTAAGTTGTATTTAGAGAAAAAAAGAAATCAATGCCCTAAACACTTAAAAACAATCATCATTATCTTTATTGTAATTTTCCCTGTGCGTCTCAAAGCCCTTTCACGTATCATCTTCTTCCTGTCAGTTACTAAATAATACTGAGCTGTTGTGGGTGGTTACCTTCTGCATCTTGAGTTTTATTTTTTTTCTGTAAAATATAATTCTCCATAGCTACTTTGTGTTTACAAAGATAGATGAAGGGTCCTGCTAGAATCCCAATGCCATCCAAGAACTAAATTGAACGAAGTGTCAGCTTGTTTGACTCCTCAGAAAGAAAAACATTTTGAAGATCCAGTTTGTGTGTCAACAACATGCATTTAACAAAACAAAAATTAATCAGATCCATTCCAGTGACAGGAGGTGATTCAGTTAGCTGGCTGGCAGTAAAGGTTGCTTAACAGGTTTCAGATTCCTAATTGGGTGTCTAGCTTGCTAAGTAGCAGCTGGTCTTTAATTAGTTGAAAAATTATTACCACTAAGAGTTGCTTTAAAAAGAAAAAGAACAAAATAATTAAAATGTTAGAATCCATATGGTGAGAGCTTATCCTCACTTGTCAATAGCTGTTTGCCTAATAAGTTTTAAAATATTCCTATACCACTTATAGTTAAAAATATAACACGTGCAAATGTAAAAATCTCAAAATATTCCCAGAATGCAATAGTGAAAAACAAGAACCTACTTGCCATTTCATAATTTTTGATTATGAAATGATCTCTAATACCCCCTCCAGACAGAATATGTGATTGCTAAGTAAGTCTTTCAACAGACCTCATTATTGAAAGGCTTACCGAATTCTCTGACTTGATTTGTCATAAATACAAAGACACTACTGAGAATATCAGTTACCTTACAGATGAGAGGAAAATTGCTCTTGTACATTATCTCCTTTTAAAGAGTAGCAAGAAGTTAATTTTATCTATAATTTCATGAAATCCATTTTGCCATGATTGAGTTTAAGTTAAAGTTTTATAAACTTTTGATACATCTTATTGTGGTAAACAAGTTGATACATGAAATAGGCCATGAAATTCTAAATAGAGATAAATGATAGATAGATAGATACATAGAGAGGAGAGTGAACAAATTATAGAGATATATCCATATCCGTGTAGACATGGATATATAGAGATATAAGACAGTGCTCTTACCTCCCATGTGAAAAAGCTAGTGTTCCATAGATCCAATACCATTCTAAGAAGCATTTACTTCTACATGTTTTGAGTTGGGAGTGGTAGAAAATGCATGAGTTTTGGTGCTAGCAGGATAGAAGCCAAATAAAAGCTCTGTTTTTACTAGCCTAATATGCTTTAACTCACTTTTGCTCATTGCTTTCTTTTATTAGATAATAACAATAAAATCCAACTCATGAGTGTTGTTGTGAATGCTGCAAAACAACCAGTATGATTTCTTCAGTGCATCACTAATTCAGTATTTGCTTTTTATACCTATTTAAGTAGACTGTCAGTGATGTACTTTGTCTGGGAAAATCAACTATTGGTTAGATATTATGCCTTTATAGCACAGTATTAATAACTAATGCTTTTTTTGCATTCATCACTATTCTTAATAAATAAATATGTTATTTGTTCATGAATCCTGGAGACTTGGACAACTGTTTGAAGTAATAACTATCTAAAGTATATAATATTCACCTTTCAGTGTGTAGAGTCAGTGAGATACTTACATAAATGAATTTTTCAATAGGATAGTTACTTACCCAATATTCTTCCGACGATTCTAATTCCATGAAGATGAAGCATTCTTACATGCATTTCTATATGTCTTTCCCTTTATACTGTGTTGCCATATAGGTATTTCACAAAAAGAATAACAGTCACACCTATCCCCACTACTTATGTGACCTCCTTAGGACACCATGCCTTCTCTCCTGAAAGAATTAGAAACTAGTCTATTATTTAGGTGTGTGTAAGTGTACATGTGTATTCATTTGTATTCATGTATATGCAGGTGTGACTATGTATGCTTTTTGATTTGTACATACATATACATATGCTTATACATTTGTAGTGTGGATGCAAGGAGTTACGTGCCTTCACCTACTCTCTTGAGACAGTGTTTGCTTACCTCCTATTGATTAAGCAGTGAGAACCTGAGAATCTGCTTGTCTCCATTTCCCAGGCACTGAGATTTGAGCATGTGACATGATGCCTGGCTTTTTACATGGGTTCTGAGGATTGAATCCAGGTTCAACTAAGCTATCTCAGCCTCGACTATTCATTTTTAAACTTTAACTATGTTAAATCATTATATTTCCATATTTTAACATTGGTTCTGAGAATTCATCTTAGGATAATAAAATAAATACTTCATAATTAATTTCTACATTCACCTTTGTCATACTGTCCTGCTTAATTTTGAACACTAAGGTCTGTGCTGATGAACTCTACAATACATCATTATGTTTTGCACATTATAATATTTACTGTCAATATTAAGTAAATATAAAATTATCCTGATCAGGCAATGCCAATTGAGAAAAACACTAGCATGTGGTATAGTAAGATGCAAATCAGCTAATATATATTCATAACAAACATTTGGTCGGCATTTCTCTTTCACATGGGTGGAAATAAATTCTAGTGCACTTCTGTATGGTCTTCTATCTTGCCTGCTGCTTTTGCTACAGATGCTCTCAACATCTGAGGAGCTGTGTGAGCATCAACCCCCTGCTGTATATGAACAAGATGCTGATGGTCTCATGATGATATTTTCTCTTTGCAAGACCCAGCAGTTGATAGAGCATGATAGAAATCCTCATTGTTATACACTGTTAACAAATATCTGTAATTACCACTGCTGACCAAATAAATGGCTCTGCTCACCCATTTCATAATACAGAAGGGTACCCCAATGACATTTTATTTTCCCTGGCCTTGTTTTTCAGCGTTTCATGACAGATGGAAAACTCCTTGGCCTGATCATGGATGGCCTAACTATGATACTTAACATTTTTTTTTGTCTTGTCAATGAGTGACATTGCATTTGAGCAAATTAAGAAGAAACTATAAACAATAAAGGGGAGTACTATAGGAACTCTCCAGAATAAATCAGGGAGTACAGGAACCTACAGCACTGTGCTAAATGCAATCCTAAACAACTGTGGAAAAAGAGGCCTAGCAGAGAAGCAGGTAGTGACCCTCCTTTGAAGACAGTTCTTTCTGCAGCTTTCTTGAGAAAAGGCATCTTTCTACAGTACATTTTGAGATGTTTACTAGGTGGCTTTGTGATTCTCATATTAAGTCTAAATTGTTTTGCCTCTACTTTCTTGTGAGTGTATTTGTTATTTTGAGTCCACATCAGGTTCCCTTTCATACTTTCATGCCTTTTTGTTTCATGTTATGCCCCTCTCCTTTTAGTCAGGACCATCCATGTAGCTTTGAGTTCAGAAATATCCACTGGATCTGGCAGGCTCACTATCTGATATACTACTGAAAGCAGTCCGTCAGTTGCCAGTAGTTCAGCAAGGAGAAATGATTCCCTTAAATGCCCTCTCTGATCTGTGATTGGCTGTTGACAGGTTCACTCCTGCACAGGTCCAGAAGAAACAACTACAGTTGCTTTGAGATTATGTTTTCAATGGTGATGCCATTCTCTGGACATAGCATTTAACATCCCTTCTCCATATTTTTTGGACTCTCAAATGTCATTCAATTCTTTTGCAGTGTTCCTCAAGCATTAGAGATGATGTTATAAATGTCTTGTTGAGGGAAGAGTGCTCATGAGTCTCTGGGTATCTGTGAGTTTCTGCATTCACTACTTTTCACTGCAAAAAGAAATTTCTCTACTAAATACCAAGAGTAGCTTTTGTTTGTGAGTATAAACATGAACAATGAGAATGTAATTTGGTGCCATAACGATTTAGCTAAACCACAGTAGTGATGTCCCTGCAAGGGTCTATAACCTCCCATTCATGGGGTTTTGACCACGTTTACAGAACCAATCATGTATTCTCTGATGTATATCAGGCCTCAATTTCAATCACAGAGCAGTCAGTTTACCTCCATAACAGTCGTACCACTATTTTAGCAGTGGGCACTATCTGTCTGACAGGCTGGCGTTGTAGTTTCCAGGGTTCCAGCTGGTTGAGATTATTGATGTTGTGTCTTCCCAGCAGCTTGTGTAGCACCTTTTGTCATCACAAAGCTAGCTAGTGGGGAGATAGCTTCCTTCTCCTTCCAACTTTCATTCTCTGTCTCCAAGACATGATGTATGGTGCCTTCACAAATAGGGCTTCATCATCTAGTTTCAGAATGACCAAGAAAAAATGGCATGAGTGTCGGCCCTTTGGAGGGCCTATGGTGCTTCCCTGACCAAACACTCACAAGGAAGTACTCCTTACCTTGTATTGAGAGTTTTGTTTGATAAACAATGGTTTCCTGGAGTACCATCATTCAGTCATGCAAGATATCTTCCTTTTAATTTTTAAACATATATTTTTATGAGCTTGCAAAATAATGAGTTTTGATATAGCTTTTTTATATATGCTTCATTTTGGTTCACTTTTTCCTTTTCCCTTTTCTTTCATCCTTTTTTTCATCATGCCTGCTTGAACCTTTCTATCCCTAATGTTCCTTATTTCTGCTTCTATTTACCAGTGTTCTACTGTGTCCCTTCCCTTAAGACATCCCCTAGCATTGGCCCCTTTCTAGTTTCCAAGCTTCTACAGATGCTCAAAGTAAATACATAAAACTAAAGCTTTGAAGGGTGCAAATGTGCTGTGTTTATCTCCCTGGGATTGTGTCACCTCACTAAATACTAATTCACACACACACACACACACACACACACACACACACACACACACACACACGTGCATGCATGTATGTATATGTGTATATTATATGTGTGTGTAACTGAACAGAGATTTCTCAGAACAAAATATATTAATTGCTAATAAACACTTTTTAAAAACCTGTTTGACATCCTTAACCTTCATCCAAATGCAAAGTAAAACCACTTGAGACTCCTCACCCAATAAGATTTCTTGTTACAAAAATAATCCAATAAAATAGATACTAGCATGATTTTGGGAAAAGAGGAATTCTTTCTCATTGTTAGTGGGAGTATAAACTTTTGCAGTCATAATGGAATCAATGTGGTGGTTCTTCAAAAAGCTAGAAATAGGCTTCATTTTCTCTGTATTGTTCACCACAATCTGACACATCGAATGTTGTAGTGACTGTCTCTGTTAATAGTGTATAAGATGCAGAAATAAAGGAAAGATCTTTGTTTTGTTTAACCAAGTCTCACAAATGCCAAGAAGAGTGCTTGGCAAACAGGAAGTTCTTGCGGTATTTGTTAGCTGTGTAAATGAATGATTCATTTCATTTAAGATGCACCAAGGATTCCATAAGAAATGAGTATCAAGTTTTCATGCTAACTGCAACACGACATTAAATATATATTAGAACATAAGTTTCATAAAATTATGCATTTTTTCCTCTAAGTTTTCAACTGTTGCTTTCTGTCCTGAGCTTAAGGCATTTCAGACTTGTGTGATTTCGAATCGCACATGGTAAAACAAATGAGCATGGCATTGACACAGCCTGACCTTTAAATGACAATGAGAGCGAAAGGGCAGAATGGATGTGGCCTTGTCAGACTCTTATGAGAATAGAAATTTCTAGCAGCCCCAGAGAAGGTCAAAAAAAGTGTACCATAAATGGAATGAAGAGGCAGCTGAAAGTTTTTTATTGAATGAGGGTGACAGGCAGAGGTCTCTCAAAGAATATGTAATGAGGATCATCTAAGTCATTCAAACTGAACAGTGACCAAGAGGTTATCTGATTTATTGCACATTTTAAACAAGGCATGATCATTAAGGAGAAATAATATATTTTTAAAGGCAACATGTGATCATCTTATAAAAATTCAAAAGGTATCAAATGGCAGGACAAAAACAAAATTCTGTATCGTATGTTCTCCTTAACTCTCTAATTCCCTTTCTCAAAATTATCATTTAAAATTAATTAGATTTTATACATTTGCAGAGATAGTCAATACAGATATAATCTGAGTAATATTTCATTTAAATTTTTGTAATGGTGAAGAATTTCAAGTCAGTAAGAATTACAATAAAACTATGGATGAAATTTATGTATTTGATGTATATGGTTAATATTTGAACAAAATTCCTTGGATACATTGGGTTCAAACCAGAACCAATCAGTGCACCGAGAGTGGCAATTGGACACGGGGTGCCACCCCTAAACAAGAATCTATTTGTAGCTGATATCTGCCAGCAATGGGAAATTAGTTTCTCCAATGAAGTGACGTTGGATATATCACTCACACACCAAGGCAGGCCCTATGCCCAGGAGTAGTTCGCCAGCACAAATGAATGTCATGTTTTGTGTCTCTGTTTGTTCTTGTTGTTGCTGTTTGTTTGTTTAGGTTTTTTTATATTTTTTGTTTTCTGAGGTTTTTTTGTTGTTGTTGGGGTGTATTTTATTTTGGCTGGGAATTTTGGCTTATTTATTTTTTGTTTGTTTTGATTTTCATTTTTGTGAGTTTCATTTATTTTGAGAGTGAGATAGAGAGAATATAAATTTTCAAAGGAAGGGAGGTGGGGAAGATTAAGAGGAGTTGGGAACAGGGAAAACATATCAAAATATATTGTATGGAAATAAAATTGTAAAAGAAGAAAAAGATTGAAAAAAAAACAGCAATTTCTCCAATGCACAACACAAGGTACCTTTTATTATTCAGTTTACTAATATTTGAATTATTGAGTTTACAAAGGTTAAAGAGTAAATCTAATAAATATAGTTTTGGCTCATTTTTTGTTAGTTCTTATCATATATATATATATATATATATATATATATAAATTCATTGACTAATGTGATTGTTAATCTTGATTAGCAACTTGATTGTATTCAGGAACAACTAACAGGGTAACAGGGCACCCATTTCAGTGCAAGTGTGAAGCTATTAGGTCATGGAATTTTCTATCAAATTAGCAGTGTGTCTTGTTGGTGGACTAAATAGAACACACGATTAGGAAGTGGTGGAACTGTAGAAGATCAGTCTGATGCGGAAGGAGGAGGTTACTGGGAATGTGTCCTTGAGGTCTACGTCTTTTATTTGTTTATTTTTTAAATCTTTTACTATGATGGCTTTCTTCTGCTACTTGTGTGCCATAAGCCAGCACCCTCTATCATCTGCTCCTACTGTCATGACCTACTGCCACTATATAGGCTCAGAAACAGTGGGACCAAGTGACCATGGACTAAACCTTCTGCCTTAATCGTGAAATTCAATCCTTGCATTAAAGCATTTCATCAAGCATTTTCGATATAGGTATGCAAATGTAGCTAGCATAGCTAATAATGCCATTATAACCTTAAACACACACACAAACACACACACATACACACACACACACACACACACACACAATTTTCCCCCTTTAAAATGTGAAGTATAGAGTCCCTAGGAAATATTTCATGACAATCCCTTCAAGATCTGTAAAAATGAACTGATGAACTGCTTTCTCCAGCATTTTCATATATAGAATTATTATTTTGAGTGAATTTTTATTACAAAAAAAAGTGTAAATTTTGGCTTAAGAAAACTGTCACAGATAATTTCCACTTCAAATATTTTTCTCTCCCTTCAAAGTCTAATACTGGTAGGTAATTAAAATAATATGGCTTAGAGGGAGGAGAGAGAAAAAGAAATGCTGTGATGATATAATAATCCCAGAAAAAAAACCTAATAATATCATTTGTGGAGAAAGTGTCATTAAACCACAAATGTTTCTAATGCATAATACGATATATAGGTACTGATACTTTTCAATCCTAACATGGATCTACACATTCTGTTGCTTTTAAATGCTTTATACTCACAAAACTATAGTATATGTTTATTCTATATTTTAATTTTTTACAGAGATCTTGCATAAAATTTGGTAAAGCAAGGCATTACTGTAGTGCACTAGTGATATATCAAAGCTTGGTATATATAACATGACAGAACTCTCTGTGTCCCCCACAACACAGTGCTAGGATCGTAATGAGTAAAAGAAAATCTCCAAAGAGCTGTGAGCATCTCAAACATGAGTTACTTGGCACCTTCTCTGTTATGCAGGCCTGGAATCTCCTTTATGTGGAGGGCACTGGGTGAGTAGCATAAGGAAGCATACCCTTTGAAACTGAGAAGGGTACAGGGGAGGACATCCTTTGAAATGGGTCTCTGATCTCTGGAGCTGGGTACTTTGAAAAAAATATGAGTTAAAGAGAACTTAGTGTGGACTTCCTGTCCTTGAACTATAAATGTTGTGGGTTTATATCAGTCTAATCAAGGTACACAGGAAAAACCAGTCAGAAAGTTTGTCCTGTATGTTCCAATAGAAATATATGGGTTCATTTAATTGCATATGGACAAAGCAAAGGTTATTAAACACCAATAAAAGATGAAAAAATGATCAGCTTTAGAAAGACTGCAACGCAGACAGCTGTGTAAATGGTGTACTTGAGACAACATACTTAGCTATGAAAAAAAAAGTATTGCAGCAGTCCAAGACGTAAGTTTCACCTGCTAAAAATGGAATTCCTTGAGATCATGTGATTAGCACCATTTTACTTCTCAATCTGCAGAAAATTCTTAAATAAAAACAGTGACAGTTTCTACTAAAAAATAACCTTAAATATAGCAATTCCCACATTCTAAAGTTGGGAACTCATGCCCCGTACATAAACTGTTTAATAATGATAAGTATCTTGAAAATTTACTCCAGACATATTTCACATAGAATCAATCACACTACCATCATTTGGATATTCAGAGTGACTGAGACACATAATACAGAATTTCTGTAAGTCATGGAAAATATAATATATTTGTGTAATTGATAGAATCAACAATGCATTAAATTTCATTTATTTAGTTTATTTTGGTGGGTGTTATAAACTTGATGCCCATTTATTTTTCTCTTAGAAATAGAGAAATTCAGTTCCCTTATGCTTACTTAATATTGTTCCATTCCACCAACATATCATAGTTACAATTTTTTAAAAATCTAAAACTTGTCATTTAGTCTAAAGGGATGTGTGAAGTTATGATACAGTTCAAAGTATATTATAGTAATATCTGTTCAGTAGTTCCCAATATAAGACAGACAGTAACTGTATAGTTGAAGATCCTATATCTTCCTAATTATACTACATTTTCTGCCTTCCTGAAATGATTCCTAGCACCTGAAATTAAGATCCTATCAATAGGGGGCTCTGTGGATGTGTCTAAGTGTGTTCCATGGTAAGACGGGACTGCGAAACTGAGTTTGGAAACTAGGTTTTAAGGCAGAAGAGACTGCTTGCTGAGGCAATTCACAGAGTTTTGCTGTGCAGGCATTTGTATCTACATGCAATCTTATTTTCTATAATCGTACAATAGAACACATTTTAGGAATATTGAACTAGGTAATTTATCAAATTTTTGCATAACTCATAATGAACCAAAAATCAGATGAACACAGGTATCTTAATAGGACATGAGGGATCTTTAGTGTTGACTGAGCACAGGTATAAGAGCAAGGTGATATCTCACTAACAAATCAAATCTAAGTAGCAAGCAGAAACAAACGTTCATTTCTACATATAATATATGTCCATCATAGGTTTGCTAAGTAATTGTAATGGCTTTTCTTGGTTGTCAACTTGACTATATCTGGAATTAACTAAAATCCAAGCTTCTGGATACACCTGTGAGGGATTTTCTTAATTGAATTATTTGAAGTGGGAAGATCCACCTTTAATCTGGGCCACACATTCTGGTGGCAGCCTATGTAAAGAATATGGAAGAAGAGAGCTTCTGCTCTTCGTTGCTTGTGCTCACTCTCACCGGGAAGTTCATTCCTTCACTGGTATTAGAGTCTGTTTCCTCTGCATTCCAGCATCTACTGAAGGTCAGCTGAGACATCCTGTCTCATGGACTGAGCAGCTTCTGAATTCTTAGACTTTTCGTTGGACTAGCTGGACTATGACATGTAAGTCACTCTAATGCATCCCGTACACACATACACGCACACACACACACACACACACACACACACACGTATAGCATTTCCTCTGGAAAGCGATAACATAGCTCAGTTATTGAAATATGCTATTTGTGTATAATGTACACCACGTATATTTGACAAATCCACATTGCATAGAGAAATTTTTTTTCTCTGAAAATTGTCCCTTCTTAAATGCTAAGATATAAGCCCTTGTCAACCTTTGGAAAGGGAGCAAGGAGACTTAAGGATGATGCACACAAGAAAACTGATTGGATGACAGATGTCAAATTGATAGAAAAGGATAAACAATTCTCAAAGTATAGAAACATAATAGAGGGACAATCCAGAATAATTTATGAATAAAAATAATAGCAATGATAATAACAGTAATTAACAATAATGATAATAATAGAATATATGTATGTTATTACCTCTACAGAGTCACTACAGCTACTATGGCACATTTTGGTTCTCTATTTGATTGTGTTAAGAGATGTGTAGGACTGCTGATAGGTACTGTTGTGTCCATGAAGTATTTCTAGGAAAGACTGACCTGAGGGAAGGTAATATGTATAACTGGAGGGACCTGGCCTGAATGTGGGTGATACTTCCAATGGAATGCTGGGATTTAAGAAAATTGAAGGAAGGCAGTGTGCACATGCATGAAAGCTTCATTTTCTTGTTATGTCTGTGACCATTGACATTGCTTCCTAGGGTTCTGGTAGATCTTCAGTACTTAACTGCATGGCTGAGATATCGAGCTTCTTGTATTGATTCTGACCCTAATATGCCATCTCTCTTTTGGATCCATGAGAGTACCATGTAAGACTCTCAGTAAGTAGAAAATTATCTGCCTTAAGATAATCCTCTTTAAAGTTATTATTCCCAGTAAGTTAACTTCTATACTTTCATTATTACATTTTCAATTAAACAATAGTAATACTTTATCCATATGTTCTTATGTACAAACATTACTTTTTCTCATTTCAGCCTTTTTATTCCTGCTTACTAAGTGAACAGAGTATTTCTGACCTCTAATAAAATTTCATTTTTTATTGAGATTCACTTGTGAGTTGAAATTGACCTTTTATCAGAATATTGAAATATCTGTGTAGACAGGTACTATGTTAGCCTAGGGCTGCTCAAACAAATTAACCTTAAACTTGATAGTTTTAAACAACAGAAATTCATTCAATCATGCTTCTGGAGGCCAGAGGCCCTAAGTCAAGATTGGCAAGACTTTGCCCTCTCTCTCCAAGGAACCAAGAGACATTTTTCATTGTTCTTCTCATTTTCTAATAGTTGAGGGGATTAGCTTGTGGAGATGAATAAAATTCTGATTTCTGACCTCATCGTGTGGGAACTTTTGCTCTTCCTGTCATGCCTTCTTTTCCTAGGAAGACAATTTTCTTTGGATTAAAGGACCATCTACAAAATCCAGGAAAATTGAGTCTCAAGTTACTCAAAGTAGGTAATTCTAAAGTGATAGTGTCAACATCTCTTTGCTTGAGTCAAATCACATATAACTGTGTTCGAAGTGGACTATTCACTTGGAGCCCAACTATTGCCACTATAGATACCAACTATCTCCACTGTACTTTGACATTGTCCCTTTATATTTAAATAGTTTATTCAATTTCTATTGACATAACATGTATCATGTATATGATGTATATGTAACATGAATTGCTAAACGGTCTTATTAATAAAAAACTCAGAGCCAGATATTGGGGTAAAAGCTGAAAGATCAGAGAGGCAGAGCAGCAAGCCACTAATTCTTATCCCTACGAAATCCTCTGCCAAAAGAGAGCAAGCTCCCCTCTCCACCCCACCTTATCACTTCCTCTCTCCACCCAGCTCTATCACTTCCTGTCTGTCTGTACAGACCTCCAGATCTCTATGGTTAACTAGTGGTTAGCTCCTCCTTCTGATTTTCAGGCAAGTTTTATTTGTTAGAGCACAAATAAAATATTACCATGTAGCTATAGTTTTCCTGCCTTGCCCACAGTCAGGACAAATCTTTGTCACCCGCCAGTCCCACAGCTGCTCAGACCCAACCAAGTAAACACAGAGACTTATATTGGTTACAAACTGTATGGCCGTGGCAGGCTTCTTGCTAACTCTTCTTACAGCTTAAATTAATCCATTTCCATAAATCTATACCTTGCCACATGGCTCGTGGCTTACTGGCATCTTCACATGTGGCTTGTCATGGTGGCGGCTGGCAGTGTCTCCCCACCCAATTTCTGTTCTCTCAATTCTCCTCTCTGTTAGTCCCGCCTATACTTCCTGCCTGGCCACTGGCCAATCAGTGATGTATTTATTGACCAATCAACAACACATTTGACATACAGACCATCCCACAGCATTACCACATAACACCAATTTTATTTTTATATTATTCAGTAATTTAAACTTTTATGGCTCTGAATTTTAATAATGAACATTATGATATACATGCAAAAATCAGTTAATACAGTTTGTCTGTATGCTTACTATATTTTGTTATTGTTAAATAGTCAAGGCCACTTTCTTTTCTACTTGCTAAAGAATTCTGTTTCCTTGCAAGTGATAGGTTATATGACTGCTCAAATATTCTCCTCTATATAGGTCAACTAACTTTTCTCAGGCATATAAGAGTAATTCTAAATTATCCTTTTTATGCATTTGCAAATATGTTCATTTTGTGAATTCTAAGAATCACTTTACAATACTTCATTTTTATACAGAGAGCACTGCACTCTGAATCCCATTCAGAATTTGCAGCCAAGAATTCTGAATTTCATTGTTAGTCTCAGTACTTACTAGCCATATGACTTTGGACTTCTTTCTTTTCCTTTGGCAAGACTATATAACCTTGGCTAGCCTCAACTTTACTATGCAAACCAGACTGGCCTCAAATGCACAGAGATCCATCTGTCTCTGTTTCCTGAATTCCAGAATTAAGAGTATGCAACACAATGTCAGGCCAATATGTTCATTTTCAACCTGTAAAATTCCACAACACTGTCAGTCCAAGAGTAGGTGCCCCTCATGTGTTCAGGAAGGTGTGACATGCTAAAAGTTTCTCATTAAATGTTCATCATAATGACCATCACTGTTATTAAAGATGGTATTTCATAAGAAGCAAGACAGTATAAACTTCCTCTTTTCCTCTATAGTTTAGAGTTCAAACAGTCCATTTCTCTGTTAAGTAAGACTCAAAGTTCTTGTGTAATGAATCTGAATCCCAATGTAAGGTGAATCACTCAATTTCCCTGTCAGGTGGATGAGTATGGCCCTCCCCTCAGATCACACCCACACTTGCTCCTCGGCTTACTAACTCTTTTCATCTGTCAGCTAACATTTGCTCTTAGCAGCTAACAGGAGTGTTTTGTTTCTAAATTTCACTTGGTATTGCATTTTTTATTTCCTGGTACATTCTTGTCCTCAAAAGGTCATCAAAGCTACTCAGCAAGTGTCACCTGTTGCAGGAAAGTCTGCTCTGCCAATGTTGGCTCTTTCGTTTGCTTGGATTTTGTTTTGTTTTTATAAATGCTCTTGTATAACAGGAGGAAAGAAATCCTGGAGAACTGAATGTGCCCATTCTAGCACACACACTTCTTGTTGTTGCTTTTCCTGGAGACTCTTAGGAAATATTATTATACTGATAATATTTAAAATTATTTTTTATTTTTCTGGGTAGTTGGCTTAGTGTCTATCTTAATGGAGATTTCAAATATAGATTGCCTGGGATTCCTGCCTCTGTTATCTGTTAAAGACCTGGTAGTTGACATTATATTCAAACTGTGGCAAATTTGTGTAACAAATTTATGGTGTGATATTTTTATTGACTTCATATTATACTTGATTTTGGTATTTATACATGTCTTGTAATCATTTTGTTCAACTTATATTTTATATTTTACTATATTTTTTTGAAAATTATTTGAAATTTTGGGATGACCAATTCACTTATTAATGACTAACTATGTACTATTGATAGCCAAGTATAAGACCGATTTATAGTGTTGTAATAGTCATTAAACACCATCATATAAGACAGGTAAAAAGTTAATGACTCACATAAAAGTATTAAGCTGACAAGAGAGGGAAATTTTAAGGTGTGTTGGGGAATAACGCAATTCTAACTCATTAGTTATATCATAAAATATAAACATAACACTTTTTTATTATCATAATAATTTTAATATGCACTGAATGATAAAAATTTTAAATAAACATACTAAAATGTTTTGGAATATAGGGGGAAAGAAAACATATATTAATGACACTGGGATTTTACTTTGATAAAATTTTGTTTCTTCAGGCTACATACACTTTAAGCATATAGCTGAGCATATTTTTTTCTATAGTTTTCTTAGGAAAAATTCTAAATGTCAAATGATAAAAATAGGTGAGGCAAATCAAACATAATCTACTAGAAAACTGCTCTTCTTTCATAAAGTATGTTTCTTTAATTAAATTTTATGGTACAGGATTTTGAGTTAATATCAGGTGAAAGGCTAAAATTTGCATATTAATAGGGAGATTTTATAGTAAAATTGAGACTATACAATTTCATGACGTTTCTTACCCGTTTTGACAAAACACTAAATTAAGAAATTCAAAGATATATGCCCCTTCAAAACAACATTTACCTGAAGTAATGATATAATCTTCCTCTTTATGTTATGGGAAAGTATTAATTTTTAAAAATTATGACAAGCAAATGAGAGAAAGAGGTAGTTTCTTATGTTGACATATTTTTGTCAAAAGAAGCCATCTCTCTTGTAGATCTTGCCCTTTGAGCACTCCAAAATGACAAGCATTTGTTACCCATGTTCTGCCGACAACGAAGGTGCGTTTTGTAAAAGACAAATGGAAAGAACTGGATTAATTCCGTTATAAAGCGATTTGCATTTTGCTGTTTCCAACATGTCTTTTCGAGATTGATGAATAAGAAATGAGCTAAGAAAGCCCCTCTGAAGCCGCTATTGCTGAATATGGTAGAAAAATTGCTGTGGCTGAAAGATGGATCAAGTTCCTGTCAGGTAAAGCCAGAGAAAATTCTCTTGTGTTATCAGCAAATCTTACCCGAGAGGGAATATTACACAAGATGCATGGTCTAGCTTTCCCCTTCTCCTGGAATCCAGGTCCCTGTGCACTGGAGCAATCTAACAGAGTTTCTGCATCTTCATTTTATTAATTTACCAGTTAAACCATGAATCTGAAACACATAGTATCTCATCTACCCTGTGGATTGAATTTCCTCTGCAAAAATTCACCCTTTAAAATTAATCATTAAATCTTTCGTGATGACGATAAAGCCCAATTAGTGGAAATTATTTGGTTTGCTCTTTTTCATTTTGAAAAAAAATCTTTATTAAATTTCTACCATTAGGGATAAAATAATCAATGCAAATTCAATGAACACATGTTTTTGGTTTTGGGTTTGCCTGCTTACAGTTTTTGAATTTCTTATTCTTCTGTTAACTATATTCTCAATTTCTTTTTTTCAGTGGCCCTTATAGTCACTATTTATAACAATGCAAAACAGTAATAACAAAATCACAAGGTGTAATTCTTCATAATTCTAATAGTCTATGGATTTCACTACTGTTTTTGCCAAACACTAGTATTGTAATGAAAATCAACTTGGTGTGAAAACTCATTCTAAGAAAAATATGTAAGACCCCTAGGTATAGGTATTCTAGAACAAACAAATATGAGACAAAAATTGTCTATTGTGAATATCTAGAAGATTTCTTGAGAACTATCCACTGCCATACCTTAGTGTCCTGACATAATGTCCTTTGAGACCATGTGGCAAAATGTGGATACTTGTAACAATTTATCCAAAAATGGTACATTGGTTGGGACTGTATGTTCAAATAATTTTTTAAACTTAAAAACATAAAAATGATTGTGATTACATCATGTAATTCGTTGTTAGATAGCATTGAAAGATTCTTTCAGAATAGAGCCCATGTTGGTAACAAGGATATCTCCCCTGCCATTATCTCCTAGTCACCGTCCATTCAGTCTTCACTCCAAAGCTTCTTAGCCTAGTTCAAGGCATGCTAGACCTATTCATATTTCTTTAATATGCCAAGTACCAGTTTTTATGCCTTTGTATAAGATGTTCTTCCTGCCTAGAATGTTCTACATTGAGATTCTGTACCTCACTTGCCACTTTCAAAGTTACAATCAATTAAAATATCATCTCTTCAGACAGTTATTTGATCTTTAGATTTAAATTAGATTTTCAACAGATCTTGCTGATATTTGCCTTTTTTATTTATTTGTATGTTTATTTCTTTTTAAGGAAGGAAAGGTTTATTCTGGCTTACAGTTTGAGGGAATATATTCTATCATGGCAGGGAAGGCAGGATGGCATGAACAGAAGGCTAGCTGTTCATGTTGCATAGGCAATGATGAACCTTAGAGGTATGGATGGCTCTGCTTGGCCTGCTTGCTTCTTGTGACAGAGTTCAAGACCAGCCCATGGAATGGTGCTCCACATACGTAAAGTGTATGTTCTCATTTCAGGTAATTTAATTTAGGCAAGTCTTCAGAGATATCCCAGAGTATGTTTCAAAAGTGATTCTAGTTCTTATAAAGTTGGCAACCAATATTAACTGTCACAGTTCCCTAGTACACTTATAAAAACCCTAACCCTGTCTATTTACAAATCTATTCTTAGCTCTTGCCCTGCTGTTTACTCTGTACTTTAAACAGATAGAAAGCTACATTTTAAAAATTAAAGAGACAGTACCGTATTGGACAAATATTATTCACATAAAGTCTAACTGGAAAATTAAGCTTGTTATCAGAAAGCAATAAGGCAAATTTCTTAATGGAAGGATTATTAGAATGAAGGAAAAAGAAAACGCCATGAAAGAACAGTCTAATGGAACAACAGAAAATAAAAGCCTACCAGCTTTCATTTTTTATCTTAAAATTAGTGTTACAATTTAAAACCTCATGATTCTCTTCATATTTCTTGATATTTTCACCACTGAGATAAGTAGCACCAGCTTCATAGTCCTCTTTCAGCCCTACGGAAGGGATGGATTCATGACAACAGGGCGGCTTTTGAAGAGGCAGTAGTCTGACTGTAGCTGAACTATATAGTGAAGTCATGTACTGCGCTGGCAGCTGCTTCACTCACGGTGGCTTGGATCTGAAAAGTCCCCCACAGGCTCATATTCGGAATGCTGGGTCCCTAGCTGATGTTACTGTTGTGGGAAGCAGTAGAACATTTGGGATGCCAGCTTTGCTGGCAGATAGAGGCCACAGGGGCAGGTTTTTGAGGATTTGAGCATGGCGCCTGGATTCTGTTTCACCTTCATTTCTTCTGGGCCACCGTTTTTAAAGGTCTCTGCTTGGTGCTTTTGCTCCCACAAACTCCATGAGGCTTTCTTTCTACGATGCAACCAACACTTCTGAAAACAGGAGACAAAGGGAACCTTTCTTACTTGGAGTTGTTTCTGTCAGGACTGGTGTCAGAGTGACATCATTGCAAGTCACAACTCACTTTCTGCTGGTGCACAGAAGCTCAGAGCATCTATTACGAGGGGATGTTTCAGCAGGTCTCCTTTTTCCTCTCTAAATATGGAACATCTAAGAATTAGAAATATTTTAATAGTTATCTATCCCTTCCTTTCTCCTAAATGTTTGATGCACAAAATAAGGTACACTGACCCAGGCAGAATACACGCAGCAAGTATAACTTAAGATGACCCAAGGGATAAAAGTTAGGGAAGCATGGCTGGGACATACTTACTTATTAAGTTTGTTGTAGAGTCAAGCTCAAGAAGTAGCTCATAAGGGTGATGATGTCCTTGCTTAGAAACGATGGTAACAGTAGCAATTGTCAATCTAACTTTACCCTGACTTCACTTGCTTGTTACCTATGACCTCTTTCCTATTAATGTCCTTCTAATTATTTTTTTTCTTAACGTAGTGACTTCTTCATGGGCCATGAGAAAAACCTTGGAATCCTATAAACAAGCGTTTCAGTTTGCAAGTAACAGAAGCAGTTTGATTTGAAGAACTTTACAAAAACAGTGGCTTGTTATTTTCTCTACATTGTGTGCCATCATTACAAAAAAATACCCCTTTCTTCAATTTTCTATATTTCAGACCATTAAATTCTTAAAGCATAGAAAATAACGCACTAGTTTCCATCGAGTTATTACAGCTTCTTTAGTTCTACTGGTTGTGCTAATATAATTAAATGTAACTGGATTTAGCAAGATCATAAATGTATAAAATCATTTTCTTGTGGAAATAAGATGCCTAATGTTTGTCAGTGAATATATTCACTATTAGGTTGATAGTTTTGTTTTAGGTTTTGTCATTATGGTAAAAACAGAGCTTATATAGCCAGAGAAATAATATTAAGTGAGATAAACATAAAAATGAATTTATTTTGTTCCATAGTGAGTAATCAAATTAGAAAGATTTATTTCACAAAATGAGTTAGTTCTGGCATACAATGCATTGCTTCAATATAAGCTCAGAGACTTGTCTTTGTCTAGTCTATATGACCCCTGTTATGCTGTGAGCAGTGATTCTAAGACTTGAGTGTGAATCAGAACCACCATGATCAATTATGAATATAATGATTCTAGGCCTGACCCTATGAATGTCTAGATATCTGGGGCTCAAGACTTTGCATTTCAGATGACTTCTCAGGATGTTTCTAATTCAAAGAACCACAGTTTAAGAGAATCTACCTAGGATAACCATCTACTTTCTTTTTCTGCAGGTATTATGTCTGTGAAAAAATTAATGGTCATTCAACAAATATTGTTAAGTTACATGTTTGTACCAGGTACTCTAGTAGGCCTGGTTCCTACCCTTGGAAAATCATCAAGCAGTGTCTTGTTTACTTTTCTATTGTTGTGATAAAATACCATGACCAAGGCAACTTCTAAGATAAATTACTTAATTGGCTTACAGTTTCATAGCATGTACCTGTACATTCATGGTCGGGGAGCATGCCTGCTGCTTGAGCAATAGAGGAGAGCTCATATCTTGATCTGTAAGTAGGAGGCAGAGAGAACTAACTTAAATGGCATGAGCTTTTGAAACCTCAAAGTCCTCCCCCAGGGACACACCTTTTCCAACATAGCCACACACCCTAACCCTTCCTAAACAGTTCCATCAGTTGTGGACCAAGTATTCAAGTTTATGAGCCTATGGAGGCTTTTCTTATTCAAAACACCACAAGGATAAAATGACTAGTTCTTCCAGTGATCAAAGGATACAGAAACTCTTTATAAGGAGATAATAAGCTCACAAGTAAAACCAGTAAAATGTGTGTAAATATCTAAGGATATGGCTCAGTAATATGGTGTTTGTGTCAATCAGGAGAAGCACTAAATTCCATGACCAGCAAAACACATACATACAATGCACACACATACACACATGACATCAAATTAAAGGAAAAATACTTCTTGGTCTCTATCCCTACCCCTAGTCTACCTCAAAAATGACTTCAGACAACCAACCATGTCAATAGTTTTATTTAAAATCTGTCAAAATGGTTCCATGTCCTCCATCCTCCTAGAATGTCTTATTAATTGTGTGAATGAAATATCATAATTTCTTGTTTCAAGGGGTGTCTAAATGCATAACTGTTATTCCTGCTCTTTCAGAGCACTGGAGTTCAGTTGGCTGCGCATACATCAGGCAGGTTACAAATGTCTGGTATCTCCAGCTCAAAAAGATCTTATATCTTCTTCCAGCCTTCATGGACATTTTTACACACATGGCATATACCACACAGACACTATGTATATATGCACATTGAGATATAGCTCATATATATATATATATATATATATATATATATATATATACTTGTGTGTGTGTGTGTGAGTGTGTGTGTGTGTATCTCACATGCTCTATAGCCCATATAAAATGGCAAGTTGAGCAAATAATGTCAAGTATTTCCTATAATTCCCTCTCCTATAAAGGGAGTTTTACTATTGTTGATGGCTCTGGATTATCGATACTAATTACATTCTTACTATGTTTGTGCTCTCTGAGTTGCTTTTGTCTTTGTTCTGCATTGCTTAATGCAAAGCAACTTTATATTTCCCTTTCTAAAATGCCATTCAATTAAGTCTGTTGTTTATACTATATTATCTAAAATATTTTGTGTTCACTGAAGACAATTATAGCAGTGAGAAATAAGCAGTTTCTATATAAAATGGCAGGTATTATACCTTCAAAAATGCCCCCAGAAGGAAATTGCTCAGTTTGTAAAGCAGTTGCACTATAAACATTTAAATTCCCAAAACTCAGTAAACTAAGTCCAGTTTGGTGGTGCACAGTGTGCTTCCAGCACTGGGGAGTTAAAGAGGTAGACTTCTGGGACTATCTGACCAAGTAGCCTGTTTAATGAGTTCCAGGCCAGCTGGAGACCCTGTTTCAAATAACAAATGGTGGGAAGTGCCTGAGGGACAATATTTGAGGTTTTTCTCTTGCCTCCTCATGGAAGCACAAATATAATGTATTCTCCAACATGTGTACACACATACACACACATGCACATATAAGCACACACACATACACACACATTCATATACAATGCTCCAGAGAAGTTCCATAATAGACAATCTATTACTGGCTGTGCATGTGTCTTTAATATGAGAGACAGTATAACATGGATAGGAATACTGTCTTCCTCTCTCTAAGTTTTCACAAATGTCCAAGACATATACCTCTAATAATGGAATAGTGGCAATCTCCAAATTCTTGTTAGTCCATCATTCTAGGCATATTTTATTAGGCTAAGATTAAATAACTGCTTAGTTAAATGACCTTGGGTCTAATATTTTGTACCTTACAGTCATTATTCTCTTAAATATCTCCTAAACCCTTAAACAATGAGGAAACTGCCAGAATGTATTTTTCTGAAAAATGATATCATGTTTATTTATGTGTCACAGTTCCATGCCTCTGTAATGTTTAGATGATAGACAATTATGTATAATATATCACTAGGGGTGATGGTACTTATATCATTTTCACTTTCTCAAGTATTATTAATATAGCAAAGCTGAATATTTCTGAAAGAGCCATGAGTTGGCCCTTTGGCTAAGTCTCTGGAAAACAGTGTCAATTGTTTAGATAAGGAAGTATAACAACAGCAGGGAGTAGTAAAAATGAACATGAGCTTTAGAGTCGTGATACATGTAGAAAATTGAATTGCTGACATATAAAGAATGGAGGAATGACCGTTTGAAGATCTGCTGATTCATTACTGACTAGCCAAATGCCTATATTCCAAACAGTGTGATCTTTACTATTACATTCTTCAGGCTTTGGTTCCAAGTCAAGTATAACTTAGAATTGATAATGCCAAGGAGTTGGTCATAAAAGCTAATGAGATTCACTTGCTCTAAGTACAACAGAGCTTGTAAAACATAAAATTCACTTTTAAATCATATGGTCAGGGTACTATTTATTTTATATATCAGAATATACAGTATCCTGCCAAAACTTTCATCTTTTTTTCTGACTAAAAGTAGTAAACATTTGATAACAAAGCTCATGTACACCAAGGATAAAACATTTTCCTCATAATTTGATAACAATAACAACAACAACAACAAAAGACAAAGTGGATGATAAAGAGATGAAATTCTAATATAAATGAGAGACAGTACACATATGAGGAGATTGTATACAGAGAAGAGGTGTCTGCAAAGACACCAGGCAGTCTACTACTGCTTAGGAAAACAAGCAGAACCTGAAAACCAAGCAAATCAATGGTTAAGGTCCAGGTATTTTCACACTTCTGTTATTTGATTAGAATTTCAGTCCTCTATGGGTGTAGAATATATCATATGTTGAGGTTTGAATGACAATGTTCCCTATCAGCTCAGGTATTTAAACACTTGGTTCCCAGTTGGTGGCACTTTTTGGGGATTGTTAATAAATTTGACCTCGCTAGAGAAAATATTTTGTTTGGGGCAGGCCTTGGGTGTTTACAGTTTCACCCCACTTTCTGCTCCTTGTCTCTGCTTCTTGCTTCAATTGAGCTTGTGAGTTCTCAGCTTCGTGCTCCTGCTGACATGCCTACTGCTCACCCCTGTGCTTCCCAATCATGATAGACTTTATTCCTATGGAACTGTAAGCCAACACTGCTGGGGATGTCTTTCTGTATGCTGTGAATGTGTTGCTCTGATTGATTGATAAATAAAACACTGATTGGCCAGTAGTCAGGCAGGAAGTATAGCATAGGTGGGATAAGCAGAGAGAAGAATTCTGGGAAGTGGAAGTCTGAGTCAGGAGATGCTGCCAGCTGCTGCCGCCATGAGAAGTAAGATATAAAGATATCGGTAAGCCATGGGCCAAATGGCAAGGTATGGATTAATAGAAATGGGGTAATTTAAGATATAAGAACTACATAGCAAGAAGCCTGCTATGGCCATACAGTTTATAAGTAATGTAAGCCTCTCTGTGTTTACTTGGATCTGAGGGCCTGTAGGAGCTGGGTAGGCACAGGAAAACTCCAGCTACACAACACAAACTCTTTCCTCCCTATGTTGCCTTTGGTCAAGATGACAGCAACAGAAAAATGATTTATACATTACATGTTCTTTCAACACATTTAAATCTATTGCAGCTTTTTAATTTCTTTTAATACTGTCTATCTTGCAGATGTCTCATAGGAAGATGAGAAATTTGTTTATTTCTCTCTTCTAGGTGAAGTGATCCATAGATATCAATGAAGTATAATTTACAGTGTTCCAATGCAGTATTTCCTTGATCTCTCTATGATGAGAAGTCGGTTTTTAAGTCTTTGTTATTGGCTTCAGGGTATGGCTCAGTGCTAGAGTTGATGCCATCTACAAAGCCCTGGGATAGTAATGGGGAAAAAAGAAAGTCTTCATTTTTGAATTGTTCATTTCTTCTAATATTGTTAGTTTTTGCTTGATGTATTTTGATACTTTTTGTTGGGTTTTATATTTTTTGAAGACTGAAGCTGGAATCAAGTGGTGTTCTTTAGTGCTACCATTGTATCCTGGATTCTACACTTGTTTATCAGGTGTTGCATAGAGGGAGTGGTTGGCTTGTCTTAGTAGGATGTCTCCACAGGTGGGCAGTCTCGACCTGTAAACACCTGGAAGTAGGCTGCTGCAGTTGTTAGTCTTTGCACTCCTCAAACAATTGTTCCTAAACACTGATGCTGGCACTCAGCATGGTCACTATGGATACCTGCTTTGTTAGTTTCCCATGGGTTAGTTGCTCTTGAAGTCCTCCACAGTCAGTGCCCTTTTCAAAATACACATTGACTCAGAATGTCACTCACTCAGGGCTTCTTCATCTCTCTACAGCTCACTTTTGCTTATTTCTCAGATGTTCAGAATCAATGATCACATTTAGTCCAGGGTGGTTTGCTGAAGTGATGGACAGCAGACTGTAAAGCTTATAAGAGGGAAGATTATCCCAGCTACTATGCCCAAAAAACAAAAGCAATGTTTTAGCAAATTAAAGGAATTAAAGCCTTGAACTGTGTTTTTTTTTTTTTTAATTTTAGCAAGAGAAACCATCTGATCATAGGCCTTTTACATTTCTAGATGTACTGACATAATTAGACCACATCCATGTGGGTTCAAACCCAATTACTTCCCAATTATATCTGCTCTCATTTTAAGGACTTGCTGTCACATATACCTGTTGGTAATCTATGTGACATTAAATCCATTCTAAATCTCTGTTATGTAAACTGCCTCAAATATTGGTTATGCAGAAGAAACTGGAAATAACAAAACTGATGCTCTAAAGGATTTACTCATAAGCTTGCTTATAGAATATTAAGTTATACACAGTTGAATTTAGCTAAATGAGTGCTGCCTCCAGTATGATGAAAGGTGAGTAGTGCACTAACCAGGCCAGTTAGAAACCGTAAGAAAGAAGATTTTGTGCAAAAATGAAAGTTTAGGATTGGTGAGAAATTTCTAATAATATTTGTTCAACCAATATTGTCCTTCAATAAATCTCCATTCACATATCAGAAGGAGAGAAGGCTGACTTAGGACCTGCCATTAGGCCCATCCCCATATCAGAGAACATGCCTTTAACAGGCAGCTCAGGGAGGCAGGATGGGGTCACAGGCATCTTTAAGTCCTGCTCTGCCATTAAATCTCCTGTGCTCTTATCAGGAAAAGCACAATGCTGCTGGATGGGCAGGATGAACCTGGGTAACAAGTATTCAAAAAGAACAACCCTGGTGCACTTAACAGATTATTCATTGCTTTGTAAATCACTCATCTACCCAAGTGGCCACACTTTCAGCCTCCTGTCTGCTTAAATGGTTCAGAGTGTAACCTGGGGCCAGGACCTGAAAGAGATTTAAGGGTGAGAGGGTATGTGGAATGCATAGTGTTCATTTATTTGCGGCGCTCTTACGCTGCGAGGACATGTCAGGAAACACGACAGAATCCACTAACAAGAGTTTTATTAAGGTAAGGGAGAGAGACAGATGTGCACAGGCCTGTGGAAAAGACATGTGAGTGAAGTGGGGCAGGGAATCATGGTGCCGGCTTATAGAGGCTGGGCCGCGCCTGCGCACACAGGCCCATGTGGCTATTCCACGCATGCGCATAGATCACATGGTTGCCCTGCGTGCTTTATGCAACCATGCAAAGCCATGGGGTCCTGGTCACATGAGACATTTTGACCAGGAAATGACTAGGCAGAAGTGACTAGGTCCCGCTGGGCATGCGCGACCATGCCCAATCCATATCACATAGGCCCAAGGTGTTTATAAGTTAGCAAAACCTTCTACTAAGGGTGAGAATTAGCCAAAGCCAGATGCATGCTATTAATTCAGGAGCTTTGGCTTTGTTGGTTTCTAAGTGTTCAGAGTGATTTTTCAATGGGAAATATATTATTTCTATAGCAATGTCTTTTTGTGTGAGTCTAGTTTTCTGCCATATACACTTCACTGCACTTTTTGAAAATGTAGACTACTGTTTTAAATTAATGTGGGGGAATTTTTATCCATTCTTCACATACTTCACATACTCTCCCCCTCTCTCTTCCTTCCTCCCTCCTCTCCCTCTAACTGTAGTATTCCCTTCCTATGCTTAATTCTGTGCCACATTTCTTGAGCTACCTCATCCCGCCACCTCTTCTTCCCTCCTTCTTCTGTGAATGACCATTTATGAGTTGGCTGAGTGGATAAGAATGCTGGCCTCCAAACCTGATGACCCCAGTTCATTTCTGGGACTCATATGGTGAAAGGGAAAAACTGATGCCCTCAGTCAGACCTCTGACCTCCACACACATATCCTTATACATGTACTGTCCCCATAATTAAATAAACAAACAAATGAATAAATGTAGTAATAAAATCTACCATTGAGCTTCTCTGATAATATATTTAAAGTGTTTTTTTATTATTTTCATTTTCCACTGAGAATTTGTATGAAGATAGTTGTCAGTCAACAGACAATATGATAAATTTGTTTACATCAAGACAACCATTTGCTTTTGTTATCAAATCTGTTATTCTAGTTTTCAATATACGCAGTGAACCCAGGGCCATGCACATTATATGTAAGTCTCTACTACTGTGCTATGTCCTTGGCCCTTGAAGACCATTTTTTTTTTTTATAAAAGACTTGTATTTTGAATTTACATCCCTATACATATACAACATGTCTCCAGTCTAAAAAAAATTTGAAATAATAATACAACATATTTCGATGTATTACCTTTACTTTGATTTCCAGTCTATGTTTTTATGAGAAATATTTGACTGCTCTAAAAATAGTTGGTTGTAGCACTTTCTAAATTTGAAAGAATAGTAAAAAAAAACTTGAAACTTGAAAAAAAAATTGAAATAATAATACAACATATTTCGATGTATTACCTTTACTTTGATTTCCAGTCTATGTTTTTATGAGAAATATTTGACTGCTCTAAAAATAGTTGGTTGTAGCACTTTCTAAATTTGAAAGAATAGTAAAAAAAAAAACTTGAAACTTAATAAATCTTTGAATTGTTCTATCTTACTGCAAGGAAATTACGATACATATTTATCTCTTCCTAATATTTTAATATTGTTTAGGAAAATTATAGGTCTTCTGAAATATAATTTAGTTTAAGAATGCGTTTCCATTTTATTTAAAATTCTAAAGAAAACCATTTGAAGATAAAGTTTATGCTATCCTAAGTAGAATCAAGTAATAAGTACAAGAATATGAGGGAAATTACTTAGGGTTATTATCACAGGATTATCTATTTTACCCTTAATTTACTTTTATAAATTTTAATAAAAGTATAGTTATTTTTGCCAGATGTTTTAAATATTATTTCCTGTGCTTACAAATATGCTATATTATGTTTTTTAGATTAGAAGTATAGTAATTAAAAATGTTGATTTTAAAAGGGGGATTTCTATATCTTTTAATTTTGATGTGTCTCCTGGTTTCTAATGGTAACACAGTGTGAAAGTCTCACTGCTTCCAGTGGCAAATATGGCAAGGTAAACTTGATATGCAGCCATGTTAATGACCAATTGAATAATTTACAGTGCATTGTAAAAATGACAACTTCTGTATATTTAATTATTTCATTGACATTTTCAGATATTCAAGATACAAATTTCTACAATGAAGATTTTGTGCAAGGGCTTGTTTAATCTATGTCAAATCAAATTTCTTTTAGCTAGGAAAAAAGTCAGCTTTTTGTAGTTGTTTCTTACTATCTTTATCTCATGTTTACTCTTCAAAAACATTTAAAATGAAAGAATCCCAAATTAAATGTCTATTAGAAGCTAACTCTCCAATGAATGTTAATTGGCATAAAACCAAGAGGAATATTCTTGTAGTTCTCTTCTTTAGGGACATACTGTTAGATTGCGAGTAGAATAAAACATAAACTGTTATCAGTTTAGTTTTCTGTTTTTAAACCGTAGTATCAGTGTGACCTTGGAAATGATCAACATTCTAGAATTCTGTCGTATCAGCTGCCAAACATGTGAGAGACATTAATTTTTCTAATTGTGATAGTCTCTTCTGGTCTCAAATCTAAGTTTCTTTGACAATCTGTTCTCTGTGTGTGCATATGTGTCTGTGTTCATGTCTCTTGATGATGTATATGTCTATTTTTATCTGCATAAAATGTTGCAGTAAAATCCGAGATTCCAGTGCAAAGCAGTTAACTTGCGTTTTATGTTGTCATCCTTCTCTTTACATAGGCACTGATTAGAACTGTCCGATAAACTACTAAGTGGGGAAGATTTTAATGCTGTGGACGAGTGTTAAACTTCTTTAAATTCCTATAGTAATGGCAGACATTTTGATAGATGTCATCATTGAATAACACAGAGAACAGGAAGGAAGGACTCATGATCCCAATTTTACTGAAGTGGAAACTGTGTTTTAGTGAGATTAAGTCACTTGAAAGAGGTCATATGGTCACATGCAGTACAAAAAAAAAATGAGGAGCTGAGCAAAAGATGTCACATACAGATTGTACCATAAGCAAGTGAACGAGGTGAAGACAGAAACACAAGATGGATTGGCATCATTGAGTTTTTAATTAAAATTTACTTATTTAGAAAATTTAATACATCAAAAAGAAAGTGGCCTAAAATTTCTCCAATGATAATGGTAAGCCAACCAGATCTATTCTCACACAATAAAGGAAAAGAATAGGACTTAAAACTAAGGAGAAAATGAAGCTGCTGTGTTCTAACTTCCTTTCCAGAGTTGAGCATTAAGAACATTCAACTATCCTGTTTCAATATACATGATGCTGCTTGTTCCCAGTTCTCCAATACCATTTGAACTTGATACCATTGTCACTGTATTCTTCATGTGTGGAAGGAAGTGAAGCCTAGAGAGTACTGGGAAACTGCTCTTGGTTACCTTGCCAATAAGAAATGAATTTGGGGTGAGAGGTTTGTAGTCTCTTTCTAGAATTCTGTGGAGCAACCTGACTGCTGCCAGGCTGAAGAGTGAAAACAATCCTGGCCCAAATTACAATGTGTTACAAGTATAAACAGAAACTAAATTTTGAAGAAAAGTATGAACAAAGATTTTCAAATATTGATAAAATATTAAAGCAATAGCATTTAGTATACATTGGGTTAAATGAGATATAGTATTAAAATTTCTTGTGCGTTTTTATGTTTTCAGTTTGGAAATGGTGGCTCCTTGGAAATATACAATTACATCAATATTTGAATTCTACTTCTATTGGATTGCCTGCTCTTTCTTGGGCACAAACACTTTAATTAGCAGACAATACTACTTTCTTTCCCCTGTCTGTTAGAGAGCGGATGGATCCATCTATGTTTCTGTTGCTGCTGGAGTTGAGTAAACTCCCATATGCTCTGGGTGGAAGTGAGAGGAATCACACATTTGGCTATGCAAATGCAAATCAGCTGGGCCCTCCTGAAATTAGAGCTTGTTTAAAAGTGGTCTGGCAAATGCTTCTTGACTGAAATTCAGTGTTGGTAACTAGATAAGAATTAATACATTTTCACAGGGAGCTTGGGGCATTCTGGAGAGAGGGGAACCAATAATTGAACCTCAGCATTTTATCAGTCTATGGGAGGTAGGTGTAAGGAAAATAATTAAGCCCAGAAACTAAGTGACCTTGAGGACAGGACACCTACACTTATGAAATGTCTAAGTTGTGTGTGTGTGTGTGTGTGTATGTGTTTAGATGATTGCTTTTGGCACAGCTAGCATAGCATTGCTGGAACTAAGGACTCTTAAGGATACACACAGACTTGACAGATCCCAAAAGACAATGGATGATAAAGTGTGGTATGACACCTTGCACAGCCTTGGTGCAGTCTGAAGGGGCTCGGACCTGCCTAGGCTCACTGAGCTGGGCTCTGCTGACTCCCCATGGGAGACCATGATTGGGGGATGTGGGGATGTGGGGTAGCTTGGGAAAGAGGGCTGGGGGTGGGAGGAGGGAGGAGGGAGTTCTGTGCATAGCATGAGGAGTGAATAGAAAATTTCTTAATAAAGAAAAATTTTTAAAAAAAGAGAGAAAGTGAATATGAGTGAGCAGCTCTGATTTTTGGTCACCAATGTGGAGAACTACTGCAACATCAGGATGAAATGTATAAGAAGGAATGGCATGACTCCAGAACCGAGCATTCTCTGAGCCTGTGTTACTCAGCATCTATCTGTGTTCATGCAGAAGACAGCACTGAACTTCTCAGATTTGAATTCTGTGGTACACTTTTAGGCCCAGTCTCAGAAGCTTCCAGTGACATTTGTAGGAGAGGTCCCAGCTGGTGTTTTCATCATCTCTTGTTTATTTTTTTCTGGTGAAAGAAGATTTTCCCCACCCTAAACAATAAAGTGGTTGGCCATTAACACATGACACCAGACCAATGAATGGTTCCTACAACAGTTTATCAGTCACATACGCTCATAGTCCTTTGAGCAAAGACACTCTATCATGTGTGGGACACGAAAAAATTTTCTTGGGAACAAATAACTGCTCTGTAAGCAAGTTCCAGAGTCACAAGTGTGTAAGGTGTCTGACATTCCTTCAGGAGGATGTCATTCTCGTGTTTGAATAATGTCTTGCCTGTCAAGGAAGTAAAACCTGGTGAGTTGAAAACTGGCTTGAATGAAATTGGTCTACATGATAGGAACTAGCCCTTCTGGCTGGGAAGACTCTTCTCTGTCTGTCCATAGCAGAATTCTCAGTTAGGGTTTTGGGACCCATGAGACCTAAAGATGTCAGAACAGCACCTGATACTTTTGGTTCTACTCTGCAGTGAAAAACAATGGCTTTTATTGAATATCCCCAAAATTAATTGGAAACTTTAGGAGATATGACTGTATTTTACATTTGAACATACTTAGAAAAGATCTTGTTTCTACATTTGTTTTAATTTTTATGGCTTGAGCATGCCAAAGAGTGTCGGATTCCACAATGCGCCAAACTGTATTTTTGTGAAGAAATATGCAGAGGTGCCAGTTTGGATTATTTCATTTGGTATTGTTAGCTGGAAATAGCATTTCAAAAACTTACTTAAAACAATAATAATTTCAGATATGGGATAAATTCATGTTCTCAGGCTGGAGTTGTCACTCGGTGGTACACTCTTTGCCCCAGCAGGCACTTCACCTTAAGCTCCACTCATAACACTGAAAAATATATGCTACAATAATTTAGATTGTTTTTATAATTCAATACATTATTTATATTTATCTGTAAAGTTTATCTTCATGAGTTGTCTATGAACTATGGGGTTGCAAATGCAAAAATCTATTCAAATTTTATTGGAAGGAAAGAAGGGCATTTATAAAAATCAATTTAGTATTATAATCCCAGTGAGCAAAGAGTGCTAAACTGGAAGTACACACTTCTGATAAGAGGGCAGTTTTACAGAGGTGTCAGGGTATGAAAAAGGAAGACTAGGGAAAACATGCACTCCCTGTGTTTCCTTGCTTAACAACAGAAATTAGTTATTTACTTAATTATTTGATTTGGAAATTGACTATGCTGGTTTATATGAAAGTCCATGCAAAAAAGAACTGTGTTTAACAGGATTTGGGGGTGGGAAGGTGATTGTGTGCTCTTGTACATATAGTGTGTGTGTGTACTTGTTTAAAGGCAAGTAAAAGTGCATATGTGTTTGTGTGGAGGCTAGAGGTTAAAATCAGGTCTACCAAATCATCAATTTTTTCCACCTTAGCTTTTGAGTTAGGCTTTCTCACTGAATGACTCTCACCAAGTGGCCAGGCAGAATGGCCAACAAGCTTCATGGATCTGCCTGTCTCCACCCTCCTACATAGGGATTACAGACACTTAGGACTACACCTGTTTTTTAATATTTTTATTTTAAGTATATGTACTGGAGATTTAAAGTCTAGTCTTCATGCTTGCCTATTGAGCATTTGACTAACTGAACCCTGTCCCGATTCCCCTCATCTTTTTATTACTGTAGAAGTTCCATCACATAGTGTGGAAGCAGTGATAGGTGGGTATGAGTGTTGCCTGCCATTTTGTTATTAGACATGTGGCATTTAGTATAGCACCAACTTAATAAATATTCTGTTTTATGTAATAAGAAATTAATGTGTCCAATGACATTGTTAGGGAACAGACTCTGATATTGCAATACAGACCTAAGTTTGGAGGCTTGATCATGATCAAGGTGGGATCTCTTAAAAAGCAGGTGCCTGAGAGGAGGGAGCTGCATGTGTCTGTGAGGTTCTACATTTCTTGAAAGAGTTGAGTCTGCTACTAATTCTAATATGGCAGTTTACATTGTTGTGAATATTGAACTAATAGCAATGAGCAAAGTAAATAATAGTACAAGGTGTTTCATTTTTTAAAGGGATAACTATAATAAGTTCACATATATCCCTTCCTTTTATTCCCAAGTTTGTTATGTGGTAATCTTTAGATATTGCCCGCAGAGGGCTGGAAAACTTGCCCATCTTTAAGGTCCCTGAGTAAGTAAGAAAGGTAGCACTAAGAGACATATGTACATGCTTATATAAATTTAGATATTATACTTTCATTGTTAGTATGGGTGAAGATACTCTATGTTAAGCACATATGTGTCTATATCCACACAGATGTCTATCTGTATCTTCAATATAATCAGAATGGAGAAACAATGATGCATTTGTTTATTCATTCCACTATAGTTGGATGTTTCATGTAATTTGCATTTTTGAAAGTTTCATCAGTAATTTTAAGCAGTTAATCTGAAATTTTTATACAACGGCAATTGTCATGGATTTAGAGAAACCTTAAAACAGAAAAGGATAAAGAAAGAGAGACTAGAAGAGCAACGACATGGAGTAAGGATAACATGAAATATAGTTTAATTCCCTCTTATCTTTGCATGGTAGGGTTCAGGTAAAAATATTGTCAACAAGCAATTGTTGTGCTCTTCCTTGGGGAGGACCACCTCTCCCATTCCCAGAGGTTTATTCAGTAGTCTGTGGTTCTTTGTGTGGGTTTGAGGCCTCATGGGCTTTTCCCAATGCAGTTGACATGTCATCATTGTCATCCATGCTGTCATCCATGGCATTTGGCTAGTCAGGTTAGTGAGGTTATATTTAGGAATGTATGTATATATACATGCCATATCTTGAATTTGAAGGAGAGTGGGGAGGAGTATATGAAAACGTTTGGAGGGGGGAAAGGGAAGAGAGAGAAACTGTAATTAAACTACAATCTCAAATATAAACAAACAAACAAACAACATGCTGTCAACCTCTGCTCACCAAGTGCTGACTCCATATGAGGCACAGTACTAATTGTAAGGTAACAGTGAAAAGTGAGGAGACAGTGCATCCTCAGAACACCTAGAAAGTGACTCTGTTGGCTCTCCTGAAGAGTTACTTTTACTGCTGCTCACAGGTTGAAAACACGACAACAAAAATAACAACAAGAATTAACAGCAGTGGGTAGGCTTTAACCCCAGCCCTCCTGAATGATAGTTCTGGAGATTTTCTTTAAATTTCAGTGCTACCAGAGCTCTGAAGATGAGTGGTGGCACTTGCATACATTATAGTCAACCAAGGTACACCTCTGGGTATATGGCACGAAGAGAGAATCAACAATGACTTAATTTACTAGTATACAGTGAAATGAAAATTGTAAGAACAAACCAGCAGGAAACTTGCTATTGATATGTCTAAATATGTCCTTTGCTCAAATGTAGATAAAGTGACAGTATTAGAGATACACTTGGAAGATGACTTGTCTCTGAGAACAGGGCTCTCATGAATGAAATGGATCTTTTAAAAGAGTCATGGAAGAATTCCCTTTCCCTTCCCACCATAAGACAATACAGCTAGAAACCTTCATCTATGAGCTGGGAAACAGAATTCATTTCACCAAACACAAACTGTATCCATGCCATGATACTGAATTTTCCAGCATCCAGAACTGCAAGAAATTTGTTTGTAGCATACCCAGTCTATGGTTATACTGTTATGGCACCCCAAACTAACTAACACCTTCAAAGAATGGCTTATCATACTCCATTACTGCCAATCAAGTATGACCTTTAACTATCCCTCTTGGTCTAATTTGATAAAAATAAAAGAATGAAAGAGAAAGTGACAATAGCTGGGAACTCCATGCTGGGATGTTTGTAGTCATTAAAGCTCAAATAAAAGGTCTACAATTATTGCCAGCACTATGCAATGACTCCCAAGGAGTAAATCTATGTATTTAAACCCTGCCAATTTTCTCCCGTCCTATCGAATTATAGACATGTATTACTTAATGGCAGGGACACATTCAGAGAAATGCACCATTATTTCCTGGTAGCATGAGCATCATGGAGTATAGTTACACAAATCTAAATGGTTTCAGTTCGTTTCTACCTCATACATCGACTATATGGCATTAGTATATATCTGATATATAGAGAGAAATGGCCTATAGCCTGTATATAGTATATCATAGACCATTGCTAATTGTTTCTAAGGCCAAGATAAACAAAGTCACATAAGATTAAATCAAGCATAAAAGAAAATAGTGTAATCATAAGACATCATGAACGGGAGAGCTATAACAGTGTACTCTTTCACAATAAAATTTTATAAATAAAGTACACAGTAAAGTAACAATAAAATACACAATAGGGCAAATGCACCTATAGTAAATTTTTATCACTATCAAGTATTATGTACTAAATATATAGTTGTATGCAACAGCAGTGTGTGTTTGTTTATAGTTTATTATGGGTGAGGAGTACATTTAAACATGTTCTAATGGCTACAATATTACTTTGAAGTGAGTGCCTTTCAGCTTCATTGTGATCCTATGTAATCACTGTGGTATGTGTTCCCTGTTCCTGACTACAACATCATTAGACTGAGTATGACTCCCTTTGAGAATTCCATTCATTTTTTAAAGCCATTTCTATAGTAGGAGAACCTAGGAATTTCAAAAATGATGAAAGATCCTGTATTAAAGTAATATGATTTTAAATCATATATAAATACATATATATTTCACATATATAATTATCTGTCTTGGCATGTAACCCTGGTCTGATCACAATGGCAAAAAAAAAATAAAAAAAAAATCTTTGTTTAGATTTGTTTCTGATGAAATATCACAGCTAGTATGAGAAGATACATTTATTGTTTGTGAATCTCTTAAAATTAAATTTTTGTCCTCCAATTTCTATGAACTTTATCCTTCTAGAGTGCTTCTAGAGTTCAGATTCCTACCAGATCTGAACCTCATACATCGCTCCTGTGGTGGTCTAAGCAGGCACTGTCACATTGTTTTACCAGAGAGTTAAGTAGGTGTTATAAAAGTCCAGACAATTCAAAGAAGTGGGATAAATATAAGATGGGGAAGATACGTGGAGAATGCACATTGTGGTGACTCTATCCTTGTAAAACTAGATATTTTGCTTTTCCAGTCCATAGTAATGTTCATGGATATTTGGAAATTCAATTTGGTGACACATAGCCATTTTTCAAAACTTGGCTTTGTAACAGTTGGGTAACTCCAAAGACATTAGATGTATAGATACCCAATATGTTATAGTGATGCATAACTAGCCACTGCACATATTACCTATATCCTCTTGGCTTTTCACATTTCCTGTCTATGTATCTTTGTCTTGCTAAGGAAAACTTCCTGCAGTCATCTTCCACTGGGGCTTTCTCAATGGCACTTGTGTGAGGCAGCATAAAAATACAAAGAGTTATGATCTTCTAGATCAAAGACAGATTGGAAAATATTTTATTGTAGTATTCCTTGGGTGAAATACTCTGTAGAATGTTCCAGTGTCTCTTAGTGGTCCCAAGCTGGACAGAATTGTAACAGTCTCATTTACATATTCTATTTTGACTCCCTTCCTTTTTCTGTCTCAGTTCTCCAGCTTACCTGAAGTCATTTCCAGTCTCCCCTTCTTCCTCTTTTAAAAATAAACAAAAAACAACTCTCAGAATTTGCTTATGGGGAATCTGAAAAAGATGTCTTTATTAATATTTTAAAATTAACCATACAGACCAATATAAGTAAAATAGTAGTAGCTTTATTTACTATTGATTCATTTTTGAAATTTCACTTTGTTAATAAAAAATTATTTTATGTAAGACACAATCTTTTATGTGACTCTTAGTACAAATGGTCAAATTAACACTTAGTACTAACAGGCAGGTATTCGTAAACATTGCATTTACAGAAAAGAATGTTGAGGCACAAACTGATTAAAAAGCTTCCTCAAAACCAGATGTTCTGCTGTAATCATAATTAAATGTAATTGCGTTTGTATCAGAATACATGTGGAAGACAATATTTTGGAAAGTGAGTTGTATTCTTTGGTACAACTAATGCTAACATGTATATTAATTGTGTAATATGTGATTACAACATTGATAGCAAAGAATACCTTTGCAGAGAAATACAAATATAAATACAAGTACCTCACAAATGTTGTCTGGGAAGAACTAGTTTACATAATTCTGATTTCTAGAAAGCACAGTAGGGGCCTGAGTTACTGGAGTCCACTCCCTCCAAATTGAATCCCTAATTTTTCAGTTCTGCATTACCTGACTTTTCTTACTTCTTGCTTGCTTTCATGCTTCCTCTTCCTCATTCTCTCTCTCTCTCTCTCTCTCTCTCTCTGTCTTCATGTTTCCCTCTCTTTCCTCTCTTCTGGTTTCCTCTGTTTTTTTGGTTCCCAATACTTCATTTCACTCAATCCCTTTCCTCCTTCCCTCCTTCCCTTCCTTTTTCTTACTATCTTCTTTCTCCTCTTTCTTATTCTTAATGATGGTTACAATTTTTTTTTTTTTTTTTTTTTTTTTTTTTTTTTTTTTTTTTTAGTTTTTTGAGACAAGGTTTTTCTGTGTAGCCCTGACTCTTCTAGAACTCACTCTGTAGACCATTCTGGCTTCAAACTCAGAGATCCTCCTGCTTCAGCCTCAGGGGTCCTGGGAGTAAAGGTGTGTACCACCACCACCCAGCAATGATGACAGTTAATGTTCAGAATTCAACAACCAGTTAAAAGACTAAAGGAAGAATTAGCTATTAGTTAGCCTTGACTCAGAAGCAGAAAAGCCTGCTGCACATGCTAGTACCACTGGATTATGAGCCTGGCTTCTCTTCTTTCTTCACTCTAGCCACAGCAAGGGGAAAGAAAATGAGTCCTTAACGACCAGAAAATCACATAGGCAGAAAACACGGAAATGCCCAAGTGTGGATAAACACTGCACATTTTAAAATGTTACATTTTCAGAAACAGTGGGAGAGATATTTTAAATACCAAAAAGTCAAATGTGAATATAAGCCAAGAAAGTGTAAAAACCGTAGGACGGAAGGCAGTAGGAGGGGTGTGAAAACACTCTCCAGGCCGTGAATATCTATTCCTGAAACAACAGTCCCAAAATTTGGGTGAGTACATTGTTTAATGAAAAGCTATTACTTAGAAACAAGAAACGACTTACATATAATAATTACTTTTTGAACAAGGGATCTAAAAAAAACATTTTCCTACACTTAAAGTAGGTGTATTTAAGAATTGACATATAATCTGTCATATGATTTCAGAAATTTATAACATGGTTGTCAATCCAGATCTTTGCTAAGTGTGTAAGTATTTCAAATTTTTTCTTCATATTTGTCAGAACCATTTAGAGGCCATTTTTATGCAAATGAGAACAGTATGCAGTTCTTAAAATATGAAGTTGTATAAAGTAAAATTACATCAGTAAATGTTTATGTCAACTCAAGTTCAGTTTATGGCCATGTCATTTTTTAGAAGAATGATTTTATGTATCCTTCCATCTCTCTATATTGCTTTGGACAGTTCAAAAATATATTCTTGTTGCAAAAAAAAAAAAATGTTGTTTTCCTGTTTCACAATAAGCACACTAACAAGCTATATTTGGACTCACAGAGGATTGATAGCCATCACTGGGGATCTTCAACCTTTGCAATCTAAGTTCTCTGAGAGAAGGACTAGGTAATTTGAGAGAGAACTTCAGATTAACAGAAGAGGGAAACATTTTACACTATATAATCTAATGTGTCTACTGTCCCAGAAAATCTCATTTTAGGGGCTTTCTAGTTGAATTTGGTTCATGAGAAAACAGTGTCTACTCATTATATATATATATATATAAATATATATATAATATATATTATATATGTAAGTATATATGTGCATATACATATATATGTATATATTATACTAATATATTAAGGGCATGTTGGCCCCCACATTTCTAGACAAACACAGTTTCTCCTTTTTCATTGGGGGATTTGCTTCATGGAGTCTTCTCTGTTTTCAACTTGTCTAGACTTCCAAAGAAATTCAGTCAATTTCCTGCCACTGTTTTCATCATCTTCACGGCCTGATTCTTAGAATGACTTGCTCCAAGGATAATCTACTTCATTCATATTTTTAAATCACAAATCTTATTTGTATGTACATCTGTCTTCAATTTGTGTGTTAGATATAATTTGTCCTTGTACATTACAAAGTATGCTAGTACAATGTTATGCACATGTTTGACACATGGGATATTTGTTGGAATGAAAACTAAGCAACAGATTTTATAAATGGGTCACATGTGTCCAAGTTTGTAGAGGCATCCTAGCCTTTACACTGTCTTTGAATTTCTGTCAACTGATGGCAAATCTCCGTAGTCCTCCAGTCTATTGCTGCTTCATTTGGAAAACTATGGTCTGGAATAAGACAGCCTCTACAGCCCCCTGCAGCCATGACTTCCTATGAGACAGGGATAGTCAGAGCAATGCAAATGAAAGAAAGAGGCAAGTTATTGTTTCAAACATGCTATATCCTGAGAAACAAATTTTGCCTCTTTACTGGTACAGACTTCCATTCTCACAGACAAAACACGTTCTGTTGATTTATTGCTTTGTTTTACTTGTTTTAAGAACTCCATTTTCAAAAGATATTTTTATGTATTTTTGTTCAAAATCTTAATGTGGAAAGAAAAAGAATTCTATTGGTATGAGTCTCTAAAGTTCCTAGGTTCTTGTGTCCTAGGACAAATGAATGCCCCAGGGATGCATAGTTAGAAATAGAAATAGAGACAATTTGTTACAAGGAAGGAGAAGAAGAAGAAAATAAAGAAGAGGAGGAGGAGGAGGACAGGAGGAGGAGGAAAAAGAAAAAGAAGAAGAGGAGGAGGGGGAAAGAAGGGGGAAGAAGAAGAAGAAGAAGAAGAAGAAGAAGAAGAAGAAGAAGAAGAAGAAGAAGAAGACAACGAAGACGACAATGACACTTTTGAGACTAGGAATGGACTAGTGACCTGCAAAAAGGCATACACCTCAGATTACTATGCTGAGAGATCATAACCCTTAATGTCTCATTTACATAGTATCTCCTCTCTCATGTTACTGTCTTACAGACTTTTCTCCTTCCTGCTGTTTATTACATGTAGCCTAATGGGGGAAGGGTTTCTAGCCTTCTGTTATCTGTTTGTTTGTTTTTTTACGTGTTGTTGATCTTAATGCTTCTGCATAGAACAAAAATGGAAATAGAGAATTCATTTGTATTAAAAACTACAGGTGTTTGACTTTGAAGAATTATATTTATGTGTCTCTATAGGTTATTAAGAAGATAAGAACATACTCTAGCTTTCATTTATCTACTTATCTGTTTGTATATATTTTGTTAATAGGGAGAAATGATTTATTTATAGACATACATAATACCATGTCTTATGTGTTCATTAAATATGTCTCCCATTTTCTAACCTCATTAAGTATCAGTGGAAACGTAACTTTGATGTCCTACTGCAGTTGATTGGAATGCCTAAAGTTGTGCCTTTCCTGGAACTCACTCTGTAGCCCAGGCGGGCCTTAAACTCACAGAGATCCATCTGCCTCTGCCTCCTGAGTGCTGGGATTAAAGGCATGTGCCACCACCGCCCATCTGCCTAAAGTTTTTAGATCTCTACCACCTTTTCATTTCTTCTCTTCCTTTTAGTAATACATACTGTCTTCAGGAAAAATCAATTCCAAGCTGGTCATAGGTCATGCCAAAGTGAGGCACATGACCAAACCATGTCCTATCAGAATACTCCTAGCATCAGGAGTGCAGAGTGGGGAAGGGAGGTAGATGACAACCTAACAAAGATGGATAAGGAATTCTCTGAGGCTTGTTGGACCCTCTGCGTAAAAGTTCCCATCATTTCACTGGAATTCTGAGCTGTATGGTTGCTAGAAGCCTTCTTGCTTACAGAAAAGAAAATCCTTGAACTAGATAAAGGAGTTACCAGGTAATATGAAGCTAGCAACACAGTCAATGATATCACTGATGCTTTGGCTCAATCAATGTATAACCTTTGTAGAATTATCAATTTCCCATTTACATGAGTCAGTGAAATCATTAAGTGAAATAATTAAGTTCCCATGCCTTTCAAAAGAAACAAATAATGCATTTAGGCATGTATCATGAAAGTCTACATGTTTCTTTGAATTATTAGATTTATTCATGTATTTTTTGTAATAACATAACATTGCATTTTGTCAATTCATATTGTCTACACATCATAAGGAGGAAGATAACCTCCTACAAAATAAATAAGGAATGAAGGTTGTAACTTTTAAAGGCCAAGCATGTTACTTGAATGCTAGGTAATCTGGAGAGCATCAGTGGCATCAGCAATTGTCTTTGGAATGTACCTCATGAATGATGGGCTGCAGCGTAAGTACCTTCATTGTTTCCTGATATCAAGGGAGGCAAGCAATGTCTGCTTGGCCATTCCTTTTCATTAGGACAACAACCTACCTGTGAATAATTAGTGTTCTGGCACTTCCTGGTTAAAGCAAAAATGATCAAGGCCAGTTTGAGTCAAAAGGTTATGAGGAACAGTCTGTTCTTGAAGAGACATTCTAGGAGGAAAAACAAAAATAATTTATCATCTCATGTGTATATATCTTGGAGCATATATTTAAAAAAAATAGGATGTCCAGATCATGTACAAGCATCTCAGGCCCATCTGTCAACTGATGTAAGGATCTATTATATTCTGGCCACCACTGTGAATTGGCTCCTCCCTCTGTCTGGACTCATGAAAAGAGCCCCAAAGAAGGACTAAAGGTACCAGAGTCACATGGTTGCTCAAGGTGACTTCCATTCTGTGGAGTATATTCTTTGTTTTAGTCTCACTTTTAATGAGTCCATAGTTTGTTGATGAAGAGAAATGGAGATTAAATCTTATCAGCTAGGGCAGGGAACTCAGAGTAACAGTTTGGAAAACATGCTTTTTCGGGGAGTTCTAGTTCTTGGTTCTTTGTTGTCTCCTAAATGAACATGTCTACCCAGAGCAGTGGTTCTCAACCTCCCTAATGCTGAGACCCTTTAGTACATTTCTTCATGTTGCAGTGACCCCCAACCATGAAATTATTTTTATTGCTACTTCATAACTGTATTTTTGCTACGGTTATGAAACATAATGTAAATATCTGTGTTTGCTGCTGGTCCTAAGCAACCCCTGTGAAAGGGCCTTTTACCACCCAAAGCAGTAGCTACACACAGGTTGAGAACATGTGGCCTAGAATCTATAAATGTATATATGTCTGAAAGTGAGGGGAGACAACTGAATACCTCGTGGTTGGGCCTAGTGAACTGACCAACTTATCTTCTTCTCCATGCTTCACCTAATTTCTGTCAACATTTATTTAAAAGACCTCAAACTATTACCTGGACTGTATCTCACTTCTGGGGACCCCCTCTGCTGTGCAGGAGCTCTGCCTTTTTGTTCTATTCAACTCTCTATAATACATAACTTGTTCTTAAAACTCACCCTCTGTGGTTAAATCAGCAGATAAGAACCTAAAACCACTGTGTCAGTGTGTCTTTGGTGGCCAGGGAGGTTCTGAGACCTTAGATCCAAGATGTAAGCTATTCAAGGCTAAGAAAGGTTCAGTCACTCTCAAAGATACCCTGATATTCCTCTGTCACGATTCTTCCATGTTTTATCCAATTCCTTTTTCAAGATACAAAGAATATGGACAATTCACCATGGAACACTATGAGACGGCATCTGAAAATATCATGTTCAATTTATTGCCCAGGATTGGACAGCCTGTATTTTTATGCTCACTGTATTCTTATACAATCTGATTCTGTATAGACAGTGAAGCCTGTAGATAAGGAAAGACACTGAAATAGCTTCTCACTCCTTCCTTGTCCTGTCTCATAACCAAAAGATTCTAAATAGCTCACTTCTCTTTCCCCAGGATGAAGTGGAAATAGGAAGAAGATATTTCAAAGAGAAAGAAATGTTTTTGCATTATTGCTATGTGAGCAAATGTTGATAACATGCCTGAGAGTTTAAACACTGTCTTGAGATCTGTTAGATTTCTTTGGAAACTTCATTAACACACTCCCATTGCTAAATAATCCTTTCTTATCATTGCATTGATAATGGTGAAAAATGTCATTTGTGATGCTTGTATCTGCCTCAGTCCCCATTTCCTGTTGAATGGTCTGCTAAGCTAGAAAGAATGTTTCAGTAACTCATAATATTAGTGCATCATTGGAAAATGTTGGAAAGATACCAATGTAATAGACATCTCTAGGTTTCATAAATAATTTTGTTTTCCAGTATATACATATTGTAAACAATCGAAAACAACAATTGAGCCAGTACACTAACAACATTTAATCTGTGAAATTGGGCACGTTTACAGTTCTCATCATGAAGTTTCATCACTGAACTTTCTCCCTCTGTACCCACTCAGCTAAGTGCTCTCTATAGTATATTTGCTGTGTGTCTCTTTCTTCCTGTGTTTATCATGCTCTTTGTTTATTTTAACATTATTCTGCTCATTTGGAATTGTGTGTATATTTTAATTTTATTTGAGTGGTATTAGTAGGTATTATAGAAATCAGCATACTTGAGCTCATTCAGGAAAAGTCTTTCCCACATGCTGAGCACAAGCCTCATATTCTGTCTCTCTGATCACATACTAATTTTGCAAGTAAAAAATAGTGGTAAATTTGAGTTTGTCATGAAATATCTTGTTTTCTTTGGTATGTACTCACTTACAGGTGGCTATTAGCTATATAGTAAAGGATAACCATAGTACAATCCACAAACCCAGAGAGGTTAGGTAACAAGGAAGGCCCAAGGGGACACTCTGATCTCCCTGGGAAGCAGAAATAGAAGATATCCCCTGGGTGGACAGGGGTGGGTAGGGATGAGAACATGAGAGATCAAGTTGTGGGTGTGGATGGAGAGAGTATTGATTGAGATGACTTGGGGGTGCATTTTGGTGTCAGATAGAAACCTGGTACAAGGGAAACGCCCAGTAATGTACAAGGATGACCCCAGCTAAGACTCCTAGGCACAGTGGGTAGGTAGCCTGAATTGAGCAGGCAACTTCTTGTGACCAGGCAAGACTTCCAGTGGAGGGATTGGAACATCAACCAGCCACAAAACCTGTGACTTATAGTGTGTCCTGTCCATGGGATGTGCTGGGATAAGAGAGTCTCAGAAATTGTAGGAGTGCCCAATCAATGACTTGACCAGCCTGAGACCCATGCCATGAGAGTGAGCCCACCACTGACCTTATGGAGTGCTAGGACCCCAAAGGCTGGATGGCCCAGAGACCTAGGACCGAACCAAAAACACGACTGGAGGAAAAAAAATGTCAACGTAATGATGCTTAATGCTATTCTGCTATACTCATAGATTGGTGACTACCCCAACTGTCATCCACTAACTGATGGAAACAGATACAGAGACCCACAGCAAACATTAGGTAGACCTCAGGTAATCCTGCTAAAGAGAGAGAGGAAGGATTATATGAACCAGAGGGACCAAAGGCATCACAAGAAAACCCACAGAAACAACTAACCTGAGCTCATAGGAACTCATGGAGTCTGAACTGACAACCAAGGAAACTACATGGGACTGACCTAGGCTCTCTGCATATATGTGACAGTTGTGTAGCATGATCTACTTATGGGACTCCTAACAGTGGGATAAGAGGCTGTCCCTAATGCTTTGGCTGGCTTTTGGGACCCCATTCCTCATACTGGGTTGCCTTGCTCAGCCTTAATTCAAGGGAATGGGCTTAGTCATACTGCAGCTTGGTATGCCATGCTTTGCTGATACCATGAGTGGGTCTGCCCCTTTCTGAACAGAAAAAGAGAAGGAGTGAAATGAAGGGAGTGGGTGTAGGTGATGTAAAGGGAAAGTTTTGGAGGAGGGGAAGGAGGGGAAAAATAATGGGAAGTAAAGGATGGAGGAAATACCAAAATTCTTCCTTGTAGTTTGAAACTCCATGAGGGAAAAGAAGAAAGCATCACAATTACAGCTCTTTAAAGTTTAAAACATTGTATGAAAAGATGGCCACAGATTGGACAAAAGGAAAGGAGGTAGACACAGAAAGGCTTTTGTTGAGGCCCATAAAAGGAGAGTTATCTCTTCCTGGTTAAATGGGGCAAGTTTATAGATCCATTTTTCTTTATTCTTTAGTTCTTTTTAATCTTCTCTATTCCATACTGTTTGGCCAAAGGAATAGAAGTGAATCTTGATGGAGATATGACTTTTTCAACTCCCAGTAAGATAGTAAGATTACTATCTGGTAAAAGGCTTTCTGGTGAAGAGCAAAGACAGACCATTGTCCCCTCACTTAAGAGTTCCTCTACATAAACCTGTATATCACTTGGCAGGAAAAATATCCCTCAGGAAAGCAATTTGTTTTAGACTTAAAGACAGTTTTAGGAGTAACAAACTGCTTTCTGATTGGATTTGAGCCCACTCCACAGGAGAGAATTCATGCCTAATGCTGTAAACATGGCCAAATGCCTAAGGCAGTGAGGTCGCAGACTCTAGGGGAGAATCTATTGTTGATGTTTTGCTAAGTAAAATATGGTCATACTTCCTTGTGAATATTTTTATCTATACCTGTAGAGCAGCCTTAGTCAGAGAAGGTTCTTTTGCATTGGGTGATGGATAATGCAGAGATTCATAATTGGTAAAAGTGATGGAAGTAGTGGTAGCTGAAATACTCAACTCTGAACGAGACATATATGTCATCCAATTTCAAGGCCCAGGGCATATTACAGAAGAGGAGACAGAAACAATGTCCCAGGAGGGTGGGAAGGGTGTTATTTCTTTATTTTGACAGTAAAGTCCTCTTTTCTAACTATTTTGCTTTTTATATTTCTTTTCCAGCATGGGGTTTTAAAACCATTTAATCCATTCCTGGCCAAGTGCTTTCTAACTTCTGTACGACTTTGGAAATTGCTATATCTTCCATTTTAAGTCCCTGCTACATATATCTCTATCTATACACATCTATAACTATTTTGTACCATATTGCTGACAAGCTGGTAAATGAGAACATTGCATTTAACTCAAAGAGCATGTAAAACCTGTATTTCTTTCCATTTTAGGATTGCTTGTATTTTTTAAGACTTAGAGAGATTTAATTTAAACAGTAAGACTTTGACTTTATTTGAGGAAGTGTTATTGCTGTGACAACAAATGGAGACACCTTAAATGCCTCCATCAGTTATGACCACCACATGTCTCAGTGATATAATGAGGTTCCAAGAGGACGCATTGCATCCTGGAGGACATGTGTGAGCCTTCGTCACTTTGGTCAGAGTAAATATTTCTTTTCATCCTAAACTGCCTCTTTAAATATTTGCCATGTGATTTTTCACCCCATATCTTTCTACTAACCAAGGCATACTTTTCCTGGAACCCATGATTTCAGATCATCATTCTCAGTTTCAAAGGGGAAAAGTGCCAAAAAGTCCCATCAATAAAAGTCTGTGGACCCTGTGTGGATTCTGAATCACTCTCCTGAAATATAAGCCGCAGCAGAATACAGACATTTGGTCTGATTTAAGGTTTCTTTATTCAGCTGTGAAAGGGCAATTTTTAAAAAGGGGGGGAAGGGGAAATAAATTCATGACTCTCATCTAGATATAAAATGAGCAGATGTCAAAGATTTATTTGACTCATTAATGAATAAAGGAACCAGTGAGATATGAGAACTGCTTTGTAAGATAACTTGAACAGACACACATTTATATTCAGATAAGGGATGCTACAATAAATTTACAATTGGATGCAAACTGTAAAAACCCTTGGATATCTACAGAACCATAATCAGTTTCATTCAATCAGATATAATTTGCACTTACATAGATAAAAATTTCTCACATTGGTATAATGTGCTGTACATTAATTTTTATACTTGTAGATTGCTAAAGTCCCCAAGACAAAGATAAAGATAAGCCAGATGAGTAAGAGAGTCTCCATCTCGTGTCAAAGTTTTTTTGCAAGCTTCATTTAGGGAAGGGTATCTCAGATCTGTCTTGGTACTATTTTATACATTTGGTGAGGATGCTGGATGCATCATGTCCTACATATGTACTGTCAGTCTTGAGTTAAATCACCCTCATTTCCACAAAGAATCATCCCAACATCTATTGTGTTTGTAACTGAGCCCTGTGTGTATTCTTGACTAGAACTCATCTAAGTATGGACTCTTAAAGGTTAGTAACTATGCTTTGTAAGTAGTACCTAGTCTGGTCCCAGGTTTGCATTAAGCAATTAAATAATGCTGAATGAAGAAATAACTGTGCTGAAAGGAAATATGCCAAGATCACTTTGCTGACTTAAAACATCATCATGCTTCTTTTTTCTTAAAAAAATATAGTTATTCAAATGCAAGGACTGTAAAGGGACCTTGTGATATATCATGCTTATTTACATAACAATGTTTCCATTTGTTTTTTGTTTCCATAAGCACTTTTTCTTAGAAAATTTTTGGTTGGAGACAGCTGTGTACACTTTGACATTTCTTATGGGGTTCAAAGTGCTCGTTGTCCTTCTTTGGAGAATTTGGTATTTATGTTCTGAGAATCAGCTCTGGGAATGAGAGAATATGTTTTGTGCTCTCCTGGTGCTGCCAGTAACATTTTCAAACTAAAAATTAATTTTTAAACAGCAGGCTTTTGTGACCATGACACTGTTATTAAAATCTCTTTTTGGCACAGCATTCAGTTTTCTTCAGTTATTGTTGATGCTTTTTATTTGAAAAACGGCTATATTTTATGCTACATTGGTAACTCTTTGCTAAAATTAATATTTAATCCAAAGAATATTGGAAAATAAAATAGAAACACATTAACATTACATAAGCCTGAAATTATCGCAGCCTTAAACCTTTATTCAGAAGTTATATCCGGCACAGTGTTTTCTTGCTTGCAGCAGATGAACAATACTAGAGAGGAATGTCCACAGCACAATAGGGTAGGGCATTCTGCAGTACTTGGAGCCAACAACAAATTAGTAACCATAATACAAATACCCACAAACTCTCACAATTAAGGCAGATTAGATATTAGGGATAAGCAGTTGCATTTTTTTCCGCACCTAATTGTAATTTGTATTTTAAAGATGTTAAGATTTGCAAGGGTAAGCATCAGAATTGTTTTTGTGAACCACTTTGAAATTATTCTTTGTTTTAAATTGCTTATTTTATCTTCTAAGAGCCATAGTAGAGACATTTAGCTGTAAATGGACTTTAATAATAACATGAAAATGACAGGGACCTTTGTGACACTTTCTTTGAATTTGGCTTTCAGGTTTCAAATGGATTCATTACCTCTTGGCATGTAAGTGTTGGGGGTGAGGGACACTAACTCTAGTCTAAGCCTGCTACTTCCAGAGAAAAATTACTGGCTAGCTCAGTTCAAGTAAGTTCATTAACTATCTCTTGACAGTCTATTATGTATCAAACCTCCTTTTAATTACAGAGGTGCACAATGAGCGACACGTTCAGACTAGAGGGAGAGATAAACACAAATATAAATTATTGTTCAAGGACATAAGATGCTGCAGAGTCACTTAAAATCCCCAGTGATGTCAGGAAAGCCTTTTGGAGTATGTGACCCATGGGCTGAGTGCTGCCCAATAAATTATGCACTGGGTGGAAAGATGAAAGGGTTTTCTAGGTACACTCGTGCATCTATGTGTATATGTATGTGTGTGTGTGTGTGTGTGTGTATGTGTGTGTATGTGTGTGTGTGTGTGAAACAGAGAGAGACAGAGACAGACAGACAGACAGAAACAGAGGCAGTTAGAAAGACAGAACAACAGACAGAGACATAGAACCTGTGATACATTGATACATTTATAGATTAGATGTTTTCCTTAATTGTAACAGGTGATTCTATTTTCAACACAAGACTTCAGATCTCAATGGGTTTCTTCTTTTCCTGCAGCTCTCACCACCCTAGAAAGATGAATGCCTTAAAATGCAATTATTTGACAGCATTTTAGTTCATTTGGCCACTAAACCAATCAATATATTTATACAGGGGATTTAATTAATTCACATTCTGAGTTATTGTTCCTAGGTAACTACCCGTTTTTGTCATTTTGGCCATCTCTTTCTTCTTGCTTCTTTCATCCTTTATACATCTCATCTCTTATCATTGCGGCCTGGCAATTCACTGTAGCAATAAGGCCTGAATCCCCATTCCTTTGCATAATTGTATTTTGAGTGAGATGCATTCTTCTCCATGTTTTCGTAATGGTAGTTTGAGATTTGCTTGAGCATATTTGTAAGGCTAGTTTAGTGATTTTGAGGTCACAGTTTGGAAAGATGTCTTTATGGTGAGTCATACCCTTGATTAGACATTGTACTTGTTTTGGTTTGGCTTCCCTTTGAGCTCTGTTAATATATTATTGGAATATTATACTTTTTGGACCTACAAGGTTTCTGTAGAGAAACTTAATATTGATCTAGATCTCTTATGTATGATTGACATTTTTCTCATAATGCTTCTATGAATATCTCTTTGTCTTTAAATTTTGACAGTTTGAGTAGAATGTGTCTTGATGAGGGCCTCTTTGGGGCACTGTGCTTGCTGGATCTTGGAATCAATCTTCCTTTCAAGACTTGGAAAGTTCTTAGCTGTTTTGTCATCATTTATAGTTCTGTGCCTTTATCCATCTCCTTTCCCTCTGGACTCTCATAATATGAGAATTTGTTAGCTTAATGGTGTCATGTAAGTCCCCAAAGCTTCCTTCACTCCTTTTCATTATTTTTTTTCCCCTCTGACTTGGCTAATTCAAAAGATCTGTCTACAAGTTCAGACATTTATCCACATTATGTGATTTGTTGCTGTAGCTCTCACTTACAATGCTTCCATTCATTAAATTCAGCAGGAAATCTTCTGTTTATGCTAATTCGAATAATGAATCACTCTCCTGATTTTTACCAAATGGCTTTCACTCCTTTGTATCTTGCTAAACTTACTTCAGGTCAGCCTTTTTAATTATTTTTTTTTAGATATTTCATGGATTATTTTTCCTTTTGGGTCTATAACTGAAAAATCATCATGTTTTTAGAGAGATTCCAAGTCTCCTTGTTATTTTCATATTCATTTCTTTCCTGTTTTGATATCTACGCATCTGGTTCAAGAGTCACCTTTTTCTCCCTTAGGAAGTTGTTTTCCACAGTAAGAGGTGGTTTCCTTTGGATAGATTTCATATTTTGGGATAGGTAGACACTGTTAGGATTCTGAATCACCACACCAATATAAGAATGATAAATGGCACTTGTTACCAGCGCTGTTTACCATGCAGAAAGGTCACGGCCACAACAGAACCCAGTATCATTATCAGAGTTTTATTAGGAGGAAAAGAACCAGGCCTGGGGAAGGAGCACGTGCAGAGGGAGAAAGATGGTGGGGGGAAGAGGGAAAAGAACAGAGAGAGAAGGGTGGGGTCTGAGTCACATCTCTTTAAGGCACAGGTGGGCTTACCGAGCCACCACGCATTCGCAGATTGCATGACCACGCCCTGCATGCATAATCACCAGCACACACTGATGATGTAAGAGGCAAGACTCCCTGTCAAGCTCCTGAACTGTGCATATGCAATCATGCAGCTGGAGCATGGCAGAATCCTAACAGAAACCAGCTTTGACTTTAGCTTGTCTCAGTAGTGTGGTGGCTATGCAGTTTCCTTAGCTATCTATAGTCCTTGTCATTAATGCCTGAATTTGCATAACTGGGTTAGACTGCTCTTGTGCCTGTGAATGATAGTCCAGCTCCAATATGATGAGGGGGCCATCACTCGGATGACTATTTGATGATAGTGTGGATCTTTGTAAGTATAGTGGACCATCAGCTGAATGATGAGCTTCCAGTGGGTTAGGATACTATTTATCTTACTGTTGGATCTGTCTCAGGCATTTGTGGATGCTTTGATCTAGTTGCCTGGCTGTTCAGTGGGATATCCAGGGAGACAGGTTCATCACATGTCTAACTGCATTTGGATATGCAGGTGCTGGAGCTTGGCAAGCTATATGGAGGGCTCACTGAGGTGATGATATTGCCTTCTGGAAGACTGTTAGGGCAGAGTAGAACACCCAGGAGCTTTAAGTATGCTTGGGTATATGTGGGCATTGTGTGCAGGCTAGTTCCGTAAACTCTAAATGGGAACTGCCTAGAATGCTGTTTCAATTGTTCTAGTATGCAAAAGGGAGCTGAGACATAATTGGCTTGGTAGTGGACTCTGTGTTGGTACAGTACTGTCACTTGCCTAGCTGTCATACAACTTGGAAGTACACTGAGGGTATTTTAACAACATCAAAGGCTGACATGAATTTGAAGGACTGCAACATTCCTACCATAAAGTAGTATAGCTAGTTGCTAAGACAGTTTTGCAGGTTTTTACAAAGTTGAATATACCTTTTTTTTAACCACATGATCTAACAGATGCCTTGACACTTACCTGATTTTAAAATTAGTGATACTCACAACATGAGATTTATTATTGACAAAACTAGAAAGCACCAAAGATGTCCCTTTAGTTACATGAAAGGATGAGATGTGATGCATTATTACAATGGAGTATTATTATGCTCTATAAAGAAACGAAGCATTAAACAATGAAAAAGGGAAACTTTAAGTGAATATCACCAAATGAAGCCACACAATGGCTCTCCAATAGCTCTCTGTGAACCTGGTAGTGGTTATTACTCTTGTGATGTGAAAAAGAAAGTCTCTTACTGTGTGGCTCCACCCTTTAAAGGCAGTAAGATCAGTGATGTCTAGGGCTTGAAAGGTAAAGGAAGGAATGAGTAAAGTATGTGGTTTTATGGGCAGAGAAATTACTGTGTTTGGTGCTCTCATACATGACATTGTATGTTTCTTTTCTTTTAATTTCTTTATTTGATATCTCTATAGGCACTTTAGCCTTCCTTTGATTAAAATTGTCTGTCAGTCACTTTTTTTAACTTTAGTCTGAATCTTAACATTCAATGTGGATTTACTGCAGAGTATATATGTGTGTGTGTGTGTGTGTGTGTGTGTGTGTGTGTGTGTGTGTGTGTTGACCTCCTTAACCCCCGCAGTACTCGAGTCTGGATCTAGGGCCTTGTGCATATTAGGTATAGGCTTTACTGCTCATCAATGTATCCAACCCTGTTTTGGATTTACTCTTTACTTTTGAGAGAAGGTCTTCCTAACCTGCTCAAGAAGGACTGAACTCCTCCAGCCTACGCAGGTTTTGCCTGTAATGCGGCTAACTTAGCTTCCAGAGTAGCTGGGATGGTACCGTGTACCAACAGGCCCATTTAGAATTTATGTATTTGTGTGTGTGTGTGTGTGTGTGTGTGTGTGTGTGTGTGTGTGTTTTATGTACTTGTTAATATGTGTGTACATATGTGTACAGATACACATGCACATATATGCTCATATGTGTGTGGAGACTTCAAGTCAATGTTAAGTGTCTTTACTCTATTGCACTCCACCTTTATTTTATTGAGGCAGCCTCGCTTCCTGACTCTGATGTTCCTAAATTCAGTTATGCTGTTGTTAAGTGCTGGGTAGCTGGGTAGAGGCGTGCAGATTGAAGAGACAATGAAGGAGACAGAAAAGAGTTGAGAGGTCTGCTGGTCAATGCCAGACAGCCCCCAGTTTACTTCACAGCCCACTTATACACAGTTTTGAAGGACAGAGGTAGAACAATGCACACCACAGGCATTCAGCCACTATCTATCCTGCCTTGCGTCAAGGAGCAGGCAGTTTCTTTTTCTATCTCAATGTACCTCCGGCTGGCATCAGCCGCCTGCATCTAGTTAGATAGTGCGTTCCTTCTTGTGGGCTAATCAGGACTTTCTCACAGCCCTTCAAGAGGCTCTGTGGGCTAATCAGGACTTTCTCACAACCTTTGAGCAAACAAGCTTGAACTCTATTGACCCAGAATAGACTTCAGATTCAAACTGGGAAACTGAGTCAATTGTGGGCTCCCACAGTTAAAGTCAATTAGCTCCAGCTATCTGAACCTGCTTCCCCCGAGCTCTGAGGTTACAGGAGCATGGTGTCACACCCAACTTGGAAGTGGTGTCTGCAGATCTGAACTCAGGTCCTCATGCTGATGTAGCAGGTATTTACTGACTGAGCCATCTCCTGAGGGCCTCCTTGATTTTTTTTTTTAAATACACACGATAATATCTGCTTTAAAATTGACCTGTATAGGTCATTCCATTCAAAGGTAGTTAGTAATTATTTAGTTGGATATCTGCCATGTTTTAGAAATATTTATCAATTTCTCTTCTTCTTTCTTTTACTCTATTTTTTTTTCTTCTTTGGGCTCAGAAAACATGTCCCAAGTGTGACACTTTGACATGCTGAACTCTTTGATGAAAGGAAACCTGAAAGCTTTAGACATTGCCTTGGGACTCAACGTCTCTCTGAATTTCCCTGTTTTTCCCTCTGAGCACAAGGGAGGTGTGGCTCTGAAGCGCCCTAATCTGACTGAAGAAATATCAGGCGAAGAAAACGTGATTGTCTTAACTCCCCCCACCCCCACCCTGCAAAAAAAAAAATCTCATTAAACACTCAGGGAAGATTCAACATGAGGATTAAAAGAGCCTGAATGTGTTCTCCATGTGCAGATAGCGCTTTCCTATGCTTGTGAGTAGATATGCCTGAGAGAATTTGTCTGCATCATGAGTTCCCCTTGTGTATAGTGAAGTTCCTCCTATCTCATTCCCTTAACCTGCAGCTATTTCCTCCAGAGCCAAAAGAAACCCTCTCAGGCACTGGGCTCCAAAAAGCCTGCTCATGCACCAGGGATGGATCCTGATCCCACTGCCTGGGGGCCCCCCTAAACAGTTCAAGCTAAAACTGTCTCACCTATACAGAAGACCTAGTACAGTACATTGGGGGCTCCACAGCTATTGGTCCACAGTTTATGCATTTCTACTAGTTTGGCTGGCTGTCTCTGTATGTTTTTCTATCATGCCTATGGTGGAACATCTTGCCCAGCCTTGGTGCAGGGAGGAGGGGCTTGGAGCTGCCTCTACTGAATGTACTAGGCTATGCTGACTCCTCATGGGAGACCTTGACTTGAAGGAGGTGGGAATGGGAGGTGGGTTGGGGAGAAAGGCTAGGGGGAGGGAGAAGGGAAGAGGGAGGAGGGAGGAGGGAGGAGGAAGGAGAGGGCAATGTAAAATGAATAGAAAGTTTAATAAAAAAAACAAAAAACCCTCTCAGGTCACTGTCTACATTGGGTCTTGTTAATTTCTTCCATAAACAACCGCTTACTACCCATACTACGTACCTATATTTGACCATTTTTCTTCCTCCTCAGAAGTAGGATGTATGAGTTTTTGAATATCATTGAGTTATTGAGTAATTTTTCTCCTGGGATGCACTAGTACTCAGGGCAGGATGTGAATGAATAGATATGCCTTTATCTCCTGCTAATCTATTTCATTTAATTTTAGTGAATCATCAGAGGGCAAGGAAAAAATATTCTTTGCCTTTCACTGTGACTTCATAATCAATGTGTAAGTCACCTTGAAATACTGCTGCGCTACTTCCTTCCCAGTGCATGTGCCAGAAAGCTGTCATTCCTCTCTGTGATGAAGTTGCAATTACTATTATGAGAGTGAGTGAGAGAGAGGAGAGAGAGAGAGAGAGAGAGAGAGAGAGAGAGAGAGAGAGAGAGAGAGAGAGGTGTATTCACCCATAATAAGTAAATATATTGTGTATTTGCCCACGGGGAAATGTGTGTGTGCATGCAGAGGCCAGAGGTCAAAGTCAGAAGTCTCTCTTAAACAGGGCCTTTCACAGAACCGAGAGCTTACCAACTAGTCCAAGGAGCCCAGGAACTCCGGAATTGCAATTTGACAAATACAGATTCAGATAGCTCTGCATCAGCATCTCAAAATGGGAGGGAAAATGAGTTTACATGATCAAATAAATGTTGAGAACAAATCGAGATAACAGAAAGGGGACAAAAGGCTTGACCTACAGCTTCCATTTCTTCTCTAGTTCTGTGCTTCATACTCCCATTACTTTGTCCATTGTTTTTCTCTTCTCATCAGTATGTAATATTCCTTATTATAACTTGGATAAATTAATCATTTGCATGTATCTGCAACATATTAATATCATTAAAAATGTAAACTAAAAGCAGATTGTCTCCTGAAAGAAACCCACATCTCCTTTTGTCTATATGAGAATATTCAATAGATGTAGTAATTTTTCAAAAAAAATCAATACTCTGTTGTCCATAGGTTTTTTTGTGCTTATGTTTACATATGAATAAATACTTGAAAGCATATGCATACAGGAAGTGGGGGACACAGGAGGGGAGGAGAGAGAGGATGGCAATGTATGTTTGTAACTGTCATAAAAATATTAGGAAATACATTTAATATTAGTCACTGCTTTTGTTCTATTGATGAATTTAACCATGATTTAAAAATTGGAAAAGAGACTATGTTGTTCAGCTTCCCAATACTATTAAACAACTTGTAAGTTATAACTGATAACTTTTGACTTGTAGAATCTGAGACTTAGACCACAATTAGTTGCTTTTTCGACAGTTCATTGCACTGCTAGAAGAGATCGGCAGACTCAAGGTGACTTCAAAGCAAAGAGGAAGACCGCAAGGTCAATGGCTCCCTTAATATACACATCGGTGCAACTTCCTATTATGCCCTAAATGCTCCATCAGGTCCCAGTCAGGCCACAGACGATACGTCAATTCTTCACATGGCCCAGAGCTTTCAAGTCCAAAACCAGACACAGATTGAAGAATTCATTCAGTAATATATATCTGTTCATGTAGAATCTCTAATGACTACAGTCTTGAAGATTTCTGGGAACCCCTAATGTAAGTGGTTTAGACTTTGAGTCTGCATGCTATTTTTTTTTTAATTTTTATTTTGCAATACAATTAAGTTCTACATACAGGCACAGATTCCCTTGTTCTCCCCCCTCCCGCCCCCCTCACCTTCCCCCCAGCCCGCCCCCCATTCCAATCTCCTCCAGGGCAAAGCCTTCCCCACAGACTGAGATCAACCTGGTGGACTCAGTCCAGGTAGGTCCAGTCCCCTCCTCCCAGGCCGAGCCAAGCGACCCTGCATAGGCCCCAGTTTTCAAACAGCCGACTCATGCAATGAGCACAGGACCCGCTATTTTTTTATTTGCAAGTTATTTAAGAAATCCAAGTGAGTTTTATATGAAGACTAATGTGGTTCAATTCCAGTGATCACTCTTTACTATTACCTTGTTGTTTCTCATTTGACCCTCCTACCATTGAATAAAACTGTCCATATTTTTTTTTTCTGAAAATCTATGTGTATGTATGTGTGTGTGTGTGTGTGTATGTGTGGTGTGGTGTGGTTTGTGTCACTATGTGTTCATGCATGTCTGTGCGAGCATGACTGTGTGGAGGCCAGAGGACAAGCTCACGTTGCTCCTCACCTTCCACTTTGTTGGAGCCAGAGTTTCTTGCCATTCACTGCTGTGCACTAGAAGAGAGAATTGCTGGCCTGATAGCTTCTGGGGATTCTCCAGCCTCTGAATCTCATCTCCCCACAGAAGTGTTCGAATCACACACACAAGCTACCACAATCAGCTTTATATGCATCCTGGGAATCTGAACTTATGTCCTCAGGAAGAAATTTACTCACTGAGCCCCAAATCACAAGCCCAAATCACTAAATTCTTAAAAGCTTTACCTGACTGATATATTATCTAAAAATAGCACGAGACATTAGAAAAGAAGTACTCTTTTAAGAATTTATATAGGATCCAGAGTAAATTGAAGACATTTATTTTTAATGTGTGAAATTTATAAATTTTATGTATAGTGTATAAAGAATTAAGTCACAAAAATCAGTAAGCTAAGCATCAAAGAGACACAATCACAGCACAATGGAAAGAGAGTGTTGATGCTGGAGGTGAGGTCCAGCCTCCTGCTTCCAGAAACAATTCTCTTTTACCAATAACTGTTTCCAAATGACTCCCATGGCAGTTTCATTCAGTCTATGTACACTGTAAGTTTGATAGAGAACATATTTGTGTCATCTACAAACCTGTAATTTAATTTCAAACATTTAGGTGTGATAAAGTTCTTGGTGTATTTCTGGAGCATTACTTGTGTTTACTTACATTTTTACACAAGTCATGGCTATCGGATACCTTAAATAAGTAACTTTCACAAGCAACAGAGTAAATAATTCTACCCCAATTAAATTCAACACAGGAGTCAGTCTGGTTCTACAATCTATTCTCTTAACTTTCCTGTGTGGCTCACCATGCTACACTCATTACACCAATACCTACATGAGTAAAAGCACAAAGTGAATATTGCATTTTTTCTGTTTCCAATCCATCAGGGTTTCTCATTGTGAAGTATAGATTTTAATGTAGAATGAGATAAAATTGTTTTGTCTCTTTCTTAAAAACCTTTTCTATATTTTGTCTCATTTCTACTTCCTTAAAACTATGAATTAGTATCGACATCAGAGTAAGCATCTCTATAACACAAATATTCATTCTATATTTATATAATAAATTATATTAAAATATTAACTGAATATTTAACATTGTTATTATTGCTTGAAAGAACATGCCAGGACAAAAGGGCTGTATTTATGACATGAAGTATTGAACAATACTTCCTTCATCTATATAACCTCTAGAGACCTATCTATAGTTTATGCTATTCATCACTCAAATTGCAATCAAAAAGCTAAACCCCAGAATCATCAACAATACTTCACATTGCATGTCTTGTGAAGGGAAACCATATTTCTCAACTCTAGGATGTCAGGTGTCTTTGGGGATAAATGGTATTTTGAATATGTTCACTGTTAACTTTCCCTTCCCCAACACACGGTGTGTTTGTTATCGGTTATATTGATGAGTTGTCCTCAGATGGTTTGAGAATAGGGTGGAGGAATGATTGAAATCTGTAGGCGCAGAGACAACTGCCATCCCTGGAGGTGTTAGGAGTCTGCAGCGTTTGGGAGGTCTGCTGCTGCCATTTATATTTCTCTTCCCTGGAACCCTTCCTCGTAACAGATTTTGAACTAAAAATAAAGACAATTTCCCATACTCTGTTAGAAGTTTAAATTTTGAAAGAAATCTTACCACCTCTTTTGAGAAAACTTCTAATGAATTATACACACTTTTAGTCTTTAATTTTTTTTAAACCAAGTTGGTCACATTTTTAAAAAAAATAAGAACATTGAGGTCAATATTGCCTTTTATTGTCACAACAATATTGTTTTCTTTCTACCAACTCTATAAAATTTGGGTTCTTGAAGTTGATGCTTGTTAAGTATGTACTATTATAATCTTAAATCGTATGTATGTAGTCAAAGTTCATGCTAGCCACTAAATGGATATATATATATATATATATATATATATATATATATATATATGTCCTCATCTGTGTCTGTCTGTGTAAACTAAGAACACTTGGGCTTTTATTTTAAGTTATACACTTGAACCTTAAATAAGAAATACTTATTTTTGCCACACAAAATATTTACACACACACACACACACACACACACACACACACACACTCTGTAAGTGTGGATCACAGAATGCCTGCTTTTTAAATCTCTGCACAATTTACAATGAAGAAGACTCTCCCAGGCCTGAGATTATAAAGCCTTATTAAACACAAGATAGACGCACATTACAACAAAAGCTGAGAATTTATCTGGTTATGTGCAAAAGTAATTTAATTTGAAAGTATCCATAGTTATAGATACTCATGATGATATGTGTTAATAATATTCAGCTTTAATACAATCTAAATCTGCCATATTTGGCCTGTATTTCAAATGTTCCATGGTTAAAATTTACTACTATTAATCAGGGTAAAAGAAATATTCTTTTCTGGAGATAGGTAAATTCTATTTTGATTTGACTATTTTTAACATTAGTGTTTTTAAAAAGCTAGCATAATATTTAGTAAAAGAAGCAAAATATGGAAATGCATGATAGTCAAAATATCAATAGGATGCTTGGCCATTAATGGAGCATCCATATCACCCCAAAACCATGGATCAGGGACCATCACAAAAGAGGAGGCAGAACAGTTAAAAGAGCTTGAGGACGGAGAGAACCAGAGCAAAAATAGTCTCTTTGGGCTATGACAGGACTGCTTCACTAGTAAACTCATGACAGCTGTGTTTGCCTGCAAAAGATCCAGGATTCAAGGCAGTTAACATTGTAGCATGCAGAGAAAAGGGTTTCATAAGTCTCTACCCCTAACTGAGGAACTATGGATGATTGATGTCTTGGATGGTGTGGATATTGGCCATTTTTAAGATTGTAGATCCTGGTAGGTCTATCATATGAGAGTGATAACCCCATATCCAGGAACATATGGGCAACATGAATTAGAGTTGGTGAGTTATTAAAATAAATGTTTAAAGGATAGAGTGTTGCGGTAGGGTGGGGATGTGGGGAGTGAGGCTGGATCTGTGAGGAGTGGTAGGTGGCCATGACCAAAATACATGGTATAAAATTCTCAAAGCGTTAATATGAATATTTCTTAAATGTTAACAAATTCTTTCAGCAGTATTTGAAGAGATTATCTTTGGGCTTGGATCCTACTTCCTGGACCAAATGATTTGGAATGAGTAAGAAAGAAAGGATCTCCGAAGTCCCTTCATCAACCTTCACCAAGTTAGAAAACACTGTGGTTTGCCTAGTCATGTGATGGTCAAACGGGGTTTATACAAATCTGAAAAGGTATTTGGACCTATTTTGACAGAAGACCCAATTCTTACACAGCTAAACATCAATTTATAGTAAATTTAATAAATGAACCTCCACTCTCAAGATTGATGCTTCCTTTGAACTTACAGAATAATTCTCATTCTTTTTTCCACTTCAGGTAAACTATTTATACCATTGTCTTCCTGCCTTAACTTTTGCTTATCATTCATAGGTAAGAAGTCAGAATGGAGAAAGAAAATATGGTACACTACACAATGGAGTATTACTCAGTTGTTAAAAACAGCAGCATCATGAAGTTTGCTGGCACATGGATTGAACTAGGTCATCCTGAGTGAAGTAACCCAGATGCAGAGAGACAAACAAGGTATGTATTCACTTATGAATATTAGACGTAAAGTAAAGGATAACCATGCTACAATTCACAGACACAAAGAAGCTAATTAACAAGGAAGGCTCAAGGTGGGACACATGGATCTCACTGTGAAGGAGAAATAGAGGAGACATTAGAGGTGGACGGGGGAGGGGTCTGTAAGGGAGATTGGTATGGGAAAAGGAGGAATCAGGTGTGGGGAGGAAGGAGAGAGAAAGTACTGGAATTAGGGGCACCTCTGGGGATGAGCTAGAAACTTACGCAATGGAAACTCCCAGGAATCAAAGAGGGTGACTCCTAGCTAAGACTCCCAGCAAAGGGAGATACAGAGCCTGAACTGGCCATCTCCTGTAACCTGGGAAGACTTCCAGTGAAGACACTGGGTTTCCAAACCAGGCACATGATCTTTGACCTAAATTTTCCTTGCCACAAGATATGCTGGGGTAAAGGTGGCCCAGAAATTATGGGAGCAGCCAATCAATCACTGGTTCAGCTTAAAATCATACCATGATTGGTGCTCACTCCTGACACTGCCTGGAGGGTCAGTACTCAGAAGCTAAACAGAGACCTAGAATAGAACCAAATATGACTAACAAAAAAAATGTCAGTGAAATGATTTCTAATGATATTTTCCTATACTCGTAGATTGTTGCCTAGCCCAATTGTCATCAGAGAGGCTCCTCTCAGTAACTGATGGAAACAGATGAAGAGACCCACAGCCAAACATTAGGTGGACCTTGGGGAACCCTGTGGAAGAGTGGAGGAAGGATTATGGGAGCCAGAGGGGCCAAGTACACCACAAGAAAACCACAGAATCAACTAACTTGGGCTCATAGGGGCTCACTGAGAATGAACCACCAACCCTACAGCTTGGATGGGACTGACCTAGGCCCTCTGCACATATGTTGTGTAGTTGTGTAGCTTGGCCTTTTTGTGGGGCTCCTAAAAGTGGGAGCAGGGGCTGTGTCTGACTCTGTGGCTTGATTTTGGGACCCTTTCTTCCTATGGGTTGCCTTATGCAGGCTTACTAGGAGAGGAGGTACCTAGTCTTACTGCAACTTGATATACCATGGCTGGCTGATACACAGGTGAGACCTGCCCTTTTCTGAAGAGGAAGGGAGAGGAGTGCATGAGGATTAATTAATTAAAAAATTAAAGAAAGAATTCGGAAGCACATTAATCTGCATTCTTCAAAGCATTTGTTCCATAAGCTTATCTCCTTTCTTCCTTATTTATTCCCTCTCCTTAATCTGTTTGGTTTTGAATATTTTTTAAGATTTATTTTTAGTTTAAAATTTTTAGTTTTTTGATAATTTCATACATGCGTATACTCTATTTGCATCATTTCCTTTTCTCCTTTTCCCTTTAGCTCCTCTCATGTTCTTTCTCACTCCCTCTCAAATTCAGGATATGCTCATCTTTATTATTGCTACATATGCATTAGTAGAAACACGTATAATTCTGCCTATTTAGTTTTTCTCATATGTTCACGTGTTTAGGTCTGACTAATTGGTATTGGACAACTTATCAGGGACTCATCCCTGGATTAAACTGATTCTCTCTCTCAGACACCACAAACTTTGGACACAGAACTTGTAGGCTAGAATTGACCTGGGGAGTCTTTTCCTGGAAATGTGCAAGTTGCCAATCAAAATAATAATAATAATAATAATAATAATAATAATAATAATAATAATACATACTCCTATCTGGCTGTAAAGCCTATGAACCACATTAATGATGAGCATGGAAAGTTATCCTCAAGGATGCAATGACATCCTTGTATCTAGGATACATATGTATATATGCAATTGTTTCTAGGAAGAACCAACAGAAGTCAAATTGGATTTAAACTCTTCTCAGTTGGAGGGAATTCGTGCTTGATGATGTAAACATAGTCAGCTCCCTGTGGATGAAGAGGTCATAGACTCTAGAGGAGAGCCCACTGCTACCATTTTCCTAAATGGATATAATTCCTAAGTGTATTTTAATTACTTATTCTTACAACAACAAATAGCTCTAAGAAACAGGTAGCTCTTACTCTGCTTAAAAAGGCAGTGGAGAAGATGGAGACTATTTCAAAAATTTACAGCTGGACAAAATGCAAAGAATAAATGACTGTGGGTGACTTGCTCCCATGATACATCTACTACACAACCCCTACACCCAAGGCTTAGGGTATATTTAGGAAGAAGAGGGGAAATATTCTAAGAGCCAGAGGACCAGGATGCCTGCTGAATAGAATGTCTTCTAAACATGTTAGAGAAGCTACATCCACAAAATTTCAACAATATGGTAGCCTGAAAAAGACCTGTATAATGACATTGCCAGTTGGCATGCCAATATGGATGGAGATCCTTCCTTACACAGTGGTCTTATATCTTATTCTTGTAGTGTCTTTGTTTTCTTTAATGAAATCAGAGTTGAATTTTGCTATGAATGTCATTAAATGTAGCTTAAAATTGTGCATATTTTGTATTTGTCTCATTAGTGTATTGATTTAATCTTTTGGGGGAATTTCTTTCCATTGCAAATTCAGTGAAGGGATGCATTCATGCCAATGCTTTGATTGCTTGTTGAAACAGCATTTCACTCTGAGGAATATGAAATCTCTCATTTGATAAGAGAATATTCATAGTCTGCTTAGAAAGAGTAAGTACTACAAGCTTAAATTTTTAATAATCCACAAAATCTATTCTTTTTCTCCTTCCTGGGGATATCCTTCCATCCTACTCTAAGCCATCCTTGTTACTTAGCCTCTCTGGCTCTCTGGACCATAGCATAATTATCTTTTACTTTATAGGTAATAACCAGTTATAAGTGAGCACATACCGTGTTTTTATTTCTGGGTCTGAGATACTTCACTCAGGATAATTTTTTCAAGTTCTATCCATTTGCCTGCAGATTTCATGATGTCACTGTTTTTAAAAGCCGAGTAATATTCCATTGTGTAAATTTATCATATTTTTATCCATTTTTTTTCAGTTGAGGAACGTATAGATTTTTCCCAGTTTTTGACTATTACAAATAAAGCTGCTATGAACATAGTTGAGCAAGTGTCCTTAGGGTATGATTGAACATTCCTTGTGTATATGTCCAAGAGTGGTATAGCTGGATGTTGAGGTAGATTGATTCCCAAATTTCTGAGAAACCACCATATTTATTTCCAAAGTGGTTGTACAAGTGTACTCTCCCACCACCAGTGGAGGAGTATTCCCCTTGCTCCACATCTTTTCCAGCATAAGCTGTCATTTGTGTCTTTTATTTTATCTTTTCTAACAGATGTATGATGGTATCTTAGTTTTGATTTTCATTTCCCTGATGGCTAAGGATGTTGAGCACTTCTTTAAGTGTTTGTTGGCCATTGGCATTTCCTCTGTTGAGAATTCTCTACCTAGATCTGTACCCCCACTTTTTTGGGCATGGAACATTTTATTTTAATTTATTATTTTCTTTGAGCCATCCAGTTCCTCTACCTTATTTTTTTTATTAAGGATTTTTTTATTCACTTTACATATCACAGATCCCCTCTCCTCCCTCCTCTCACCCCTCCTGACTTCCCCCCTCAACCCATGTCCCATTTTTCCTCCAACAAGGCAAGGTCTCCCATGGGGAGTTCACAGAGCCTGGTACATTCAGTAGAGGCAGGTCCAAGTCCCTCCCCTGCATCAAGGCTGTGCAAGGTGTCCCACTGTAAGTAGTGGGCTCCTGGATGATTTAGTTTGTTGATGGCTGGTTTCTTGAGTTCTTTATATATTTTAGATATTAACCCTCTGTATGATGTGGAGTTGATGAAAATCTTTTCTTATTCTGTAGGCTGCCTTTTTGTCCTGTTGATAGTATACTTTGCCTTATAGAAACTTCAGTTTCAGGAGGTCCCATTTATTGTTGTTGATCTTAGTGCCTGCTCTGTTGGTGTAATGTTCAGGAGGTTATCTCCTGTGCTAATGGTTTCATGTCTATTCTCCACTTTCTCTTCTATCATATCCAATGTAATTGGATTTTTATTTAGGTCTTTGATCCACTTAGACTTGAGTTTTGTGCAGGGTGATAGATGTGGATCTATTTTCATTCTTTTATATGCTGACATCCAGTTAGACCAGCACTATTTGTTGGTGATGCTTCTCTTTACCATTGTATATTTCTGGCTTCTTTACTAAAAATCAAATGTCCAAAGATGTGTGAATTTACATCTGAGTCTTCAATTTTATTCCATTGATGAGTATTTCTGTTTTTATGCCTATACTATGTAGTTTTTATTATTATAGCTCTATAGTACACCTTGATATCAGGGATATCAGGATATAAAAGAATCAGAGGTTCTTTTATATAAAAAATTGTTTTAGATAACCTGGGGTTTTTGTTTTGTTTTTTTGCTTTTCCATATGAAGTTGAATATTGTCCTTTCAAGGTCTGTAAAGAATTGTTTTGGAATTTTGATGAAGACTGTATTGAATCTGCAGATTATTTTTGGTAAGATGGCCATTTTTACTATGTTAACCCTACAGATCCATGAATGTGGGAGATCTTTCCATCTTCTGATATCTTCTTCAATTTCCTTCTTCAAAGGCTGAAAGTGTTTAATCATACAGGTCTTTCACTTGCTTGGTTAAAGTTACTACAAAATATTTTATATTATTTGTGGCTATTGTGAAGGGTTTTTTCTCCCTGCTTTCTTTCTCAGCCCACTTGCCATTTGTATATAGGAGGGCTACAGATTTTTTTTTTGAGTTAACCTTTTATCCAACTACTTCACTGAAGGTGGACTGGGAATGGGTGGTGTTGGGAAGAGGAGGGATCAAGGGGAGGAGACTAAGTGTTGGGAGATATGAGTGGAATTGGGGTAGTTTTGAGAGTGAGGTGGAAACCTTGTACAAGGGAAACTCCATGGAGTCTATGAGAGTATCCCTAGCAAAGACTCCTAGTAATAGAGGGGACAGAGGCTGAACTGGCCATCTTCTGTAACCAGGCAAGGCCTCAAGTGGAGGGACAGAGACACCAATCCAGCCATAAAACATTTGACCTACAGCTTGTCCTGCCTGCAGAGTGTTCTGGGACCAGAGCCTAGCAGAATCAAGAGACAAGAGAAATTTCAGCAACTGATGGAGCAGGTGTAGGTTCCCACAGCCAAACATAAGGGAGAGCTCAGGAGTCCTGTGGAGGAGGGAGGGGAAGAATCAGAGGAACCAGAGGTGTCAAGGACACCAAGAGAACAAGACCCACAGAAGTAATTGATTAGGACTCATAGGGTCACAGAGATCAGGGAGCCTGTAGGGATCTGACCTATGTCCCCTGAATATATTTTATAGCTGAGTAGCTTGGTGTTCTTGTAGAATTCATAACGGTGGAAGCAGGGACAGTCACTGACACTTTTGCCTACTTATGGAACCCTTTTCCTCCTACTGGCTTGCCTCATTCAACCTTGATTTGACAGTATTTGCCTGGACTTACAGTAGCATATTTTTGTCATATTTGCTGTCCCTGGGAGGTGTGCTCTTTTCTGAGGGGAGATGGAGGGAGGATGTATGAGTAGAGGAGGGGTCAGAGACTGAGGAGAGGGGAGAGAGGGAAAATGATGGGTCAGGATATAATATATGAGAGAAGAACTTTAAAAAGTAATAAAAATCACTAAAATTTAAAAAAATGAAGAATCAAAGAAAGTTGATTTGATTTGATTTAATTTGCACTGTGATCACTGAACATATGATTGAACTATTAGTAAAATGTGACATCTTTACAGTTAGTAGTTAAAACATGGGTGTGTTTTATATGTTTGCTTTAACTGGAAAGCATCATGATTTAGCCTACATGCTATTTAAGTCACTGTCAATAAAATTCATTGAGAAATTCGTTCTGGAGATGTACTTGACAGCCAACTTAGATGAATGACAGCTTCAGTGTTTACTATTTATTGCCAGATTCTATCTCCTTCAGAAATAACACATGCTGATTTACTCTTGAGGACAGATGATCTTAATTCCTCCATATCAAAAATTTTAAACAGTAACCTTTTCAGTACCCTTAAGACACACAAGAAATAGTTAAGCCTGCCTGGCAGGCACATTCAACCTTGAAAGCTTGACTGAGCTCAGGTGGGTGCCAATGGAGTGATTCAAACCAGGGTATGAAAAACTGAAAAGGAATGAAGACATACTTAAAAATGGCATGCTCGAGAACATGCGGCCCTGCTGGGAATGGAGAATCTTTTTTTATCACTTTTTTTTCTTTATTTTCCTAAGAAAAGACACCTGAGGTACCTGTCTAGGAGAGTTTATTTTATTCATTTGGGAAAAGTTAAATCACTGTTATTTTTCTTTCTTTTATTTTTAAGAAATTGTCTGTTAATTTTACATATCAACCACAGGTGCCCCTCTCCTCCTTCCTCCCATCCCCCAGCCTCGCCCCCCCCAACCCACCCCACATTCCCACCTCCTCCAAGGCTAGCACTCCCAGGAGGAATCAGCAGAAACTGGTACATTCAGTTGAAGAAGGTCCAAGCCCCTCTCCCTGAACCAAGGCTGTGTAAGATGTCCTACCATAGGCACTGGGCTCCAAAAAGCCCACTCATGCAACAGGGACAGATCCTGGATCACTGTTATTTTTATAGTACTACTTTTTTCTGCCTTCAATAAATAGGGTGACCCTTTAACAGGGGAAGACTGACCATGCAGAGATACCTGACTGTACATTCACCTTTATTTTCTCATTTAATATAAGGGTAGAGGTTATACAGTGAAAAGTTATTTACCAGGGTCATATGTCTTTTCTCATTGGCTACCTGAAATTTCTTCTTTGTTTCTTTGTCTCTGTCTTACTTCCTCCCTTTCTTTCTTTTCAGTGTGGGGATACTGAGGATGGAACACAAGGAATAGCACATACTACACATTCATTGGCAAATGAGTTATATCCTCAAACTATTTTATTTATATTTTGAGACAGGATCTCATTAAATTGGCCATGGCTAGGACTTGAAATCACTATGTCACCCTCACAGTTTTTGATCTTGTAATTCCCCTGTCTCAGCCTCCAGGGTAACTGGGATAATATACCTAAGCCATACACATGGCTATCTTATGTTTTGCCAATTGCTTTCAATAGGTCCATAAGAGTATACATGAATATCTTTTTTGGAATGAACGTTTCATAGGTGTGTGTTCAGGATGTAAAAGCACATCTTTCTCAGTTATATAATATATTTTAATATATATTTTACTATTGCTTACAAATGTTTTATTTTTTTTTTCAGACAGGGTTTCTCTATGTAGCTCTAGCTGTCCTGGAACTCATTCTGTAGACCTAGCAGGCCTTGAACTTAGAGATCTGCCTTCCTCTGCTTCACAAATGATGGTTTTAAATATATATGCCACAACTACCTGGCTATAAACAATTTTTGTTTGTTTGTTTTGAGACAGGGTCTCTCAATGTATCCCTGGCTGGTCTGGAACTAGCTATGTAGGTAGACTAGGCTGATGTCAAACTCAGATCCACCTGCCTCTGCCTCTGGATTGATGGGATTAAAGGCATGCCAAATCTTTTAATATTTTAAACTGAAAAAATAGTTCAGCTGTATGCCAAAACAGATACAAAATCCCGTGTAATTAAATCACCATTAATTCAAGAGTTTCAAAATAACTTAGATATTTGAAAAAGGTATCCACTCCCTCTTTTATTGGTGCTTGGGATCAAAGCCATGGTAGACAAGTACTATCACACTTAATGATAATCTTAGAAGCAAAGAAGATGTTTGATGGTATCTGCAGGATCCTTAACTCTTTACTATGCATTTTATAAAGATTTGCTCTTATATTTGAATACTTATTGAGTATAAAATTAATAATAAATAATAAAAATTAATAATAAATAAATAAAAATTGACATGAAAGTATGATTCTGCTAAATTAAATTCAGGAGTGTCTTTTCTAAGGCTCTATTCACCCTCTAATAAACTGTACATTGCATTTAGGTTTTTTTTTTCAATGGTTTGAATATGGTTTTTCTTCTCCAAACTATGTTGTAGTTTCATCACTGATGTGAGATTTGATGATAGAGGAGATTTAATCCACATAGGGTATTCAGAACTGGGGCATGTGAGAAGTCAAAATAAATACTCCCATCAGGTTATCAAGATGGGATTCTGCCCCATCATTGATTCCTAGTGTGTGTGTGTGTGTGTGTGTGTGTGTGTGTGTGTGTGTGTGTGTGTAGAAAGAGAGAGAGACAGACAGACAGACAGACAGAGACAGAGACAGAGATAGACAGACACAGACACAGAAAAAAAGACAGACAGACAGACAGACAGGCAGAGACACGGGCAGAGACAGACACAGAGAGACAGACAGAGACAGAAATGGACAGAGACAGAGAGAAAAGAGAGAAGGGGAGAGAGAGAATGGGAAGAGGAGAGGAAAGGTGAAAGGCAACAAATAACTATGCTTCCTCTCATCATAAGGTATCCCATGCTACCTGGGTTTCTATCATGAAGAAAGTCATGATCAGATGTAGTCCAGAATTAAGCTCAAATAAACCTCATTAGAATTAGTATTTTGTATTTTGTTGCTAGCTACAGAAAAATACACTAAAATACGTAGTGTGCTTCAGTCTAGGAAATTCCTAAATCTTAGTTTCCCTTTTATGATAGTGATTTTTGAAGGGTCTAAGCCAGTTGTTTCACAGACTGATTCTTAATTTTTTTTTTGTGTGTGTGTGTCTGATAAAGCCTTGTGATTTTATTCAGGTTATGCATTTCTGCCTGAAAAGTAATAAAAGTGATGAGTTCTTCTCAAGATATCCTATCTGGCAGGAACACTATACAATACCTGGTTTTATTTGTATTTTTTTCTGTTGTGATATATATATATTATTGCCTCCCAAAACCTAGTTGAATTTTAAAGAGTAAAAAATAAGAAGAGAGGCACTGTATTGGAGGTTTATGACACACTGTATGAAGTATTTTCATTGCAAAAGGTATTTTCAGCTTGGACCTGCATTTCTGTAGCTCATTACTTATAATAAATTGTACATAAATAAGAATTATGAGTTGCACAAAAATCAAGAGTTAAGTGACACTATGTCTGTACCTTAAGATTGTTAAACCTTACTGGACTTGACATATGTTTGGAAAAGTAAAAACTGTAGGAAATTAAATATTCTGCAACCAGAATACAATTTAGAACAAAGTTGACAACCTTTATTAAGTTATTTTGAACTGTTTGGATTACTGAACTGTATTTGCTTACTTTATCGTAGTGCCAGAGGCAGCTTAACTATGGAATTAAAAGAAGAGTATTTCACTCCGTGCATGACCTGCTATCACTGTCAGCTCAGTTCTGCTGTGAGCATCACAGCACATGGCAGGAGGAGAGAAAGAGATCCCATCATCCAGAGCGGCTGGCATCCTGTAGTCTGAGGACACACCTGTAGTGACCCAATGGTTTCCCACGAGGCCTTGCCTCTAAAGACTTCTGTACCTGTCCCCATGGTATGCCTCTTGACCAAGCTCCCAGCACCCAAACCATTGGGAAGACAAAGTTCATCTAAAGCACAGCATGAACCAAGTGCTGTGAAACAGATTGAGGGCATGGGTGAGGTTTCAACTGATTTTAATAACGATAAATCTACGACCACCACAATGTTCTAAAACATATGGCCAGAACATGGAAAGTATACATTCTCTTAAGATACAACACTGAAAAAATCCTTGCACAGTTATCTTTGCTTTTAATAGTCTCAACATTTTCACATCAATGACTTCAGCGTGAACAGACTAGGAGAGTGACATCATCATTAGCATTATGCTTTTCTGTGATGGTCAGGTATTTGATTAGAATTAAAAATTAATACTTTCATTTTATTGGTTATTATACTGACGACCTTAAAGACATTAACAAACATCAAAACAAGCTACCCTATAGTTTTCTCCTCTATAATATGAGGAAGCTGAATTACCAGTAGTACAATCTCTGATATATGACTCAGGAAAGTACTTTTCAAAAGTAACTATGCCTATTTGTTTCTGCCGATTGTCTTGTTGAGGAAGTAGTTAAAATAAAGTGGAGGGATAAGAGTCATTTTCCTAATGTAGGATTGTCATTTGGGTCTCCTGATAGCTTTTCCACTGGCATTGTGACAGACACTCCGACACAGGCATCCCCGGAGGGGAAAAGTTTACAAATCTGGTAAGCCACAAACTGAAAAGAGAAAAATTGCTCCTGAAGACACTTCTGTTTAATCTTCAATTCTGAGTTATTTTTTAATGTGTTATATCTTTCCATGCTAATATATTTTAAAGGGTTCAGTTTCTAAGAATATTACGTGATATTTGTATGAGTTCTGAAGGTATCCATGTTATTTGGACAAATTCATTATGCACATCAAGTAAGTGGTGAGAAGCTTGACACGTGAGTCCATGCAAATACATTGCACCAAAAACTCACAGTGGCACCTTAGGCAGCCATGTTTTTTCATATTGGATTTGTTAGTCACAAAATAAACAAATAACCGATTAATAACTATTATTGTCTTGCTTTGTTTTCTACAGATTGGTCCTAACTGGAAACCTCAAGTGCTACTTAGCTGAGAGTTGTGTGTTGTCTAGAAAGGGTGAGGAGGGCATAGGAAGTCAGAAAGTTCAAATAATGCAAATAACCACAAACCATGCCAGTGTGACACTGAACGAGAGTTGCCAGCTTCAGGACTGTACTCACTGTCCCTATGTCTTAGTCCTCTTCCATTCTACCTGCATTTTGTATCCTTCTTTTCCTTAAATTCCTTGAAATTAAGGAAGATAACTGGGTACATAAATTGTATTCATCAATAGATATAAATCTAACACTAAAAATCAAACAAGCTAAATCTTGATTATTAAATTCATTTGCTATGACAGTTGTAACAAAGTACGACAAAATACAGCCTAGCTGAGGAGTCAATTTTGTTGTAAATTTGGAAGTTATAGTGCCAAGATCACAGTTCTGGCAGGACCCTGATCCTTTGAACCAGCTAAGGAAAGTTTGGCCCAGACTTGCTTTTGTGGCTTCTGGACAGTCTGTGGCATCCTCTGGCTTTTGCTGTCTTATTCCCATGTCCACCTTTACCCTCATATGTTCCTCCTGCATTCCTCTTTTTATCTACATCTCCCTATCTTGTAAGAATAGGCATGACATTAGATTCCAAAACTCTCCTACTCTATTATGACATCATCCCCACTGAACAATTTACTTCTACTGTCGGTCTATTACCAAATGAGATCATATTCTGCAGTACTGGGATAAAGGACATCAGTATGTGAATGTGGGTAATATGGCTTAACTCACAACAATTATGTCCTAGAAAATGATGGCATTTTTTTTTCTTTCTACTTGCTTTGCAATGGCTTGTCTACAAGGTGAAGTCGTATCTCTGCTGGTCAATTTTTCTGTCCTCTTTTTCCTGTTTTGTGTCTTTAGCTATCATTATTAATCCCCTTTAGTTAAGTTGTTGGAACATAGTCCAAAGAAATAAAACTAAAATAAGTAACCCCGGTGAAATGTTTTTTCCCTATTTCTTTTACTTCTCCCTGTTTCAAAGGTCACACTGTATTGTTTCTCCTCCATTTCTTAGAACTTATCTCCACTAGTTTCATTTCTATTATAATAAATAAAAATGTTTATAATTATTGCTTAAACATCATCTTACACTACAAGTATGGGGCATGTCTTACAAGGATGTGACAAGTTTCCCTTTTTTTTTTTTTTTTTTTTTTTGGTTTTTTGAGACAGGGTTTCTCTGTGTAGCTTTTGTGCCTTTCCTGGAACTCACTCTGTAGCCCAGGATGGCCTCAAACTCACAGAGATCCGCCTGGCTCTGCCTCCCGAGTGCTGGTATTAAAGGTTTGCGCCACCACCGCCCGCCCAGCGACAAGTTTCCCTTTTTGTGTATAGCTTTCACTTTCCTAAAATGCATTAATCAAGTCAAAATATTCCTCTCGATAGGAACAGTATGACCACATTGATTCCACTTTATTTCAAAACATTTTTAACCGTACAATAGATTTTATTTAAACCTGATTTAGAGCAAGAAATTTTGTAGACTATTTTTCTTAATGAATTCTAGTTTTCTATTGTGGAATATTAGTTTAAGACATTTTATATTCATTTATGCTGTGGAATATTTGTTTAATGATGCTAAGATGTGTTGCATTCTTTTATGTTGCATTTCTTTAACTCTGTGAAGCTGTGTTACTTTGCCTGCCTAAAACACCTGACTAGTCTAATAAAGAGCTGAATGGGCAATAAATAGGCAGGAGAGAGAAATAGGTAGGGCTGACAGGCAGAGAGAATAAGCAGGAGGAGAAATCTAAGGAAGAGAGTTAGGAGCGAGAAAAGGAAGATGCCAGGGGCCAGCCACACAGTCACACAGCCACACACCCAGCCACAGAATAAAAAGGAAAGAAAGATATATAGAATAAAGAAAGGTAAAAAGCCTAGAAGCAAAATGTCATTAAAGCGAAACTGGATAATTTAATTTAGAAAAGCTAGCTAGAAACAAGCCAAGTGAAGGCTGGTCATCCATAAGTAAGAAGAAGTTTCTGTGTATTAAGTTGGGAGCTGGGTGACAGGCCCCTGAAAAGTTAAAAAAAAAAAAAAACTACAGTTGTCAGTTGTTCATTTGATGTAAAATGGCTTAGAAATAATTATAGACCTTATCTGTCTGTATGGACCAATGTTTTATGTGACATCTGAATTGAAATCAATATATTATTAATGCTTTGCAATGTAATGGTTTTGTAAGAACATAAACTGGGAGGTTTAAATGTAATATTCATTATTTGTGATGACAACAGTGAAGTAAGTTCTCATTTATTTATGTAGTCCAATAACTGCAATGACAATACACTTCATTTTAAAGTTCTTAATGTAGTGGCTGATGATTTAGTTCTAATTTTATACCTGTAAATGATCAAAACATTCTAAGAGATACATTAAGATGAAATGGGATGGCTCTATTTTTTTTCTAAATGACTGTACCACATTTGACCAGTTTATGGTGATTAGGAGTAACCTTCCCTTGACAGTAAACCAAGGAAGTCATGGACACCTCAGCATTAAACACAGGCACTTATGCATGGCCAACTTGTCAGGTAACCCTTGAGACCAGTGCAAGCTATTTTCATTTCTGCAACAGTTATCCACGGAAGCTGGAAGTGATAAGGATTTTATTTATGTTACTAAAAAATGTGAAACTGCTGTTTATAGAGAGAAGATATGAGTTCACAGATTGTCTCTGATTGCTGATAATTATTTTACACTTCATTTGTATGCTAACGGTTCAATAATGATTTTCTATGGTTAAAAGATAGATGAGATAACTCTTCATTGATACCTGGAGATGCTTGTGTGTGAGTCCAATATATTTCAAACTGTATATTGTGAAATGCTTCCCTCAACAGAGCCTTGGAGTGGAAAGGACCAGAATATATTCTGCCTATAAAGAATGACATCGAGGCCAGGGAGATGGCTCACTGGTTATAAGGGCTTATAGCCAAGTGTTGAAGGGCGATCCTATTAGTCTTAACAATAAAAACCCGGAGTCAGATATTGGGGGTGAAAGCTAGAAGATCAGAGAAGTAGAGCAGCCAGCAACTAGAGACTTCTTATGTCTATGAAATCTCAGACCTAATTAGGGGCGTTAGATCCTGTCTCTACCTGCCTTGTATTTCCTGTCTCTACCTCCCTAGTGCTGAGATTAAAGGCATGCACCACCACTGCCCAGCTGCCTCTGCTTCTCTTTTAGACTGATTCAATCTCCTGTAGCCCAGGGTGGCCTTGAACTCCTGATCTTCCTGCTTCCTCCTCCCAAATGCTGGGATTAAAGGTGTTTGCCACCACTGCCTGGCTTCTATGGTTAACTAGTGGCTAGCTCCACCCTCTGATCTCCAAGCAAGCTCTACTTGTCACAACACAAGCAAAATATCACACAACCAATTGTGATGACCTTAGTTCCACCTCTGGTATTCACATAGTGGAAGGAAAAAAAACCTGATAACATCAAGCTATTTTCTGACCTCCACATGTGTGCCATGGTACATATGAGTCTCCCTCACACAAAAATCAATGTTCAAAATACCTATCACGCTGTTTTTATTAATATAAAACATTCATATAGGAATATATGAAGCTTCTTCCAGAAGCCGTGGTTGCCAAAATAAAACCAATGTCCCAGGTATGGGATACCTCTCCCTGAGTTGTTGGTCAGAAGTGTTCTGCCTTGAAACAATACAGATTATCACCACTATTCTTGGCTGCCTAACATAACTTGATGGTAAGTTCTCATTGCTGAAAACCCTACACAGAATGGTCACAGGACATGGAGAAATAAGTTACTACTGACCATCAATCTTCCTTCCTCCTGACTATCTTTCATAGTCAGCACGGAGGTGCTATGTAAGTTTATAAGTGAAAAAAAAAATAGTCACTAACAGTCTTACTCAGCTGAGCCTCCAAGCTACAGTATGGCCAGAGGTGTTAGGCATGCCTCTGGGTATAATAGTGATACAAATGCTATGGAGTAACTATCTGCTAAGATTGTAGGCCCATTTGCCTAGCTGTAAACCTCACCAAGAGCCCATATTTCGGATGCTCATGGCCCTCAATGATAAACCTACTACTTATATTCTGCTAAATGGATGTAATACCATATTATGTTCTCTACCCATAGATTAGTGCAGCTTTTAGTCCCCATTAGAGATGTTTCTTAATGGGACATCCATATTATCCCCAACTCATTGATCAGGGGCCACCATGCAGGAGAAGGTAGAAAACCTGTAAGAATCCAAAGTTGGAGAAGATCTTAGGAAAACGTTCTCTTCTGGATGTAACAGTAATGTTGTACTCATGAACTAACAGTATCCATGGGTGCCTCACAAGACGTGTATGGGATCAAAGCAGCTATCATTTCACCATGGAGGGTAACCTGTAAATCAACCTCCATCCTAGAAAGGCAGCTTATGGTTCTGGAGGAGAGAATCCATCTAAGAGTGTTATCCCTGGCAGTCCAACTATACTCAAGTGATGGTTGCATGTCCAAGGGTATATGGGCAGCACAATATAGACTTGATGGGTTACGTTTCTGCCTTTTTATTTTATTTATTTTTTATTTTTTTTTCTTTTCCGGAGCTGAGGACCGAACCCAGGGCCTTGTGCTTGCTAGGCAAATGCTCTACCACTGAGCTAAATCCCCAAACCCATTTTTTTGCTTTTCTGGAGAACACATGAAATTGGATATACTAAGGAAATGCAGGTGGATTGGGGACGAGTTAGGGGAGGGAAGTTTGGGAATGAATAGGATAAAAAAAAAAAGCATTGCATTAAGTTTTCAAATATTTAGTAAAATCATAGTTTAAAATCCTTAACAATAACATCTCTTCAATATATGCTACCTCAGTTAACTCCCCCAGAAATTGGTAAGGTAGCTATCAGTCAGTCTTTTCACAAGTGTAGAAGCTTATTTACACCAGGGGGACATTCTATGGAAGAATCAGATGCCAAGCTGTCGTGTCTCCTAGCTGTGAGGTTAGCAGGACGAAAGCATGCAGATTGAACAAGACAGGCAAAGGAAGGACAGGATAGAATAAACAATGAACAAACCTGACTAGGATTTCCAGCACTCATACCCACTGACCTTCATATTACCTCACTAATTCTCCCGACTGACTACCCTGGAGGTATTGATTTTATAGACTATTCACTTCTTAATAGGCCTTTATTTTCCTTTTACTTGAGATACCTCTGGTCTCCATTACAGGAATGAAGATTATACAAGAGTGTATGTACATCTACTACACTTATAACCCTGCATAGTCCTGTCCACATACAAAGTAAAAAAGGAGAAAATTAAACTTAAAAAAAAAATCAGGCACATGTGCCTTAATGACGAGGTAGATTTGAGTTTAAATTGTAAACCTAAAGTGAAAAAGCTATGTGGTAATGATATAGGACACACTGTTCAATATTTATGAACATTGATTTACTTACTTCCAATTGCACTAACATTAAGAATCTTAAAACTCTGAATTTTCTTTCTTTCTTTTTTTTCAATTAAGGCACGTACAACAGAGGTACACAAACCAACAAATAGGATCAGAATCCATCCCTGGTGCATGAGCACATCCTTGAGGCAGGAGGAGGGGCTTCGACCTGCCTCTGCTAAATGTACCTCCCTATGGGAGGCCTTATTTTGTTGGAGGGAATGGTGGTTGGGTTGGGAAAGGGAGGTTGGAGGGGCAGGAGGAGGGAAGAGGGAGATCTTTGATTGGTATGTAAAATGCATAAAATTTGTTTTAATAAGAGAGGGAAAAAAAGAATCTTACAACACAGGCTTGCAAAAACAAAACAAAACAAAAAGACAAAAAAAAACAAAACAAAACAACAACAACAAAAAAAAAACCACACACAGGCTTGCTTTCCCATACAGGAAACAGTGCTGTCACGGGACCCTGGAGTGTGCTGTTCGTGGTGCTGAACACATCAGGCAGCCTTCTGTCCTCAGGCCCTCACAAGACTATCCCTTAAACAGATATCCTTTCCCTTGTGTCCATTTGTCCTTGAGACACATTTATGAACAACAAGAGATCCATAACTTCTGGTTCTGCTGATAGAATTCCCTCATTGTAAATTCCTTGGGGAGTGAAATTGTGTCAGCCTTTGCTCTTTTATGTCACCAGGGCCTTTTTAGAATGAAGGAAAGGATGCTTTCAGTTACTTACTCACTGAACTCTTCACAGACTGGAACTTGGAACACGCTTCTTTCCTCAATAACAGCAAATAATGCTTCATGAAGAATGACTCTTGTCTATGTTTCTGACTACACATTGTCAGCCAAATGCCGTTATTTCCATTTCACATAGAAAGACATCAGGGGCATTAAGTAATATGTCTTTGATAACATAGCTTTGATATGCCCAAGATTAGTTTTTATCTGAAGCAATATGGCTTTAGATACTGTGGTATCTTATTTAAGTTTTATTTATTTATTTATTTATTTATTTATTTATTTATTTATTTATATGTGAATGTGGTATATACAGGCACACATGCTCCTGTGAAGAAAGAGACCAGAGGAGGGCATAGGTTGTCTTTTTTTGTAACTGAATTTTATTACCTTGAGACAGGGTTTCTCACTGATATTTGAGGTAGGTGGGAGGCAACCAGCCCCAGTGATCCTCATGTTCCATATTTCTACTTCTCACAGTGTTGGGATTGTAGGAACTTGTATAGTCATGCCTGATTATTCTTTTTTGGGTTGGTGATGAGTATTTGAGTGCAGATTTTCACACTTGCACATGAAGCACTCTTACCCACAGGGCCGTCTCCCAAGTGAGGATCCAATTTGTGCTCTTAATTACTAAACTGAATTACTTCAGAGGAAAAGAAATGTCTTTGGCAAGATTTTGTTAAAAATTATGAGTTAGGAAAAGGAAAAACACAAGTTACTAGGACTTAGTGTTATTTTATTTCTATTTCCTTATCTGAAGTTCATAAATACAGAAATATTAGAACAAGTGAAGAGCACAGAATGTGCTTCGACATTAAAGAGAGAAGGAATATTTAACAAAATCTGCTTGTTGTTCAGGCCTAAGTACAAGAAAACTAGATCTACAGAAGCCACCATGAAATGGCTGCTAATCCTCCAGTGAAAGAACTTTGTTGAAATTATCAGAACTTCATGTAATTATCAGGAAAAAGAAACATTAAAATGTTAGTTATTTAAAGGTGCAAGTGTGTAGATGAATAAGGTAAGGCAGAGCTTTAAGAGACAGAAAGTAACTCACAAAGAGACAATCAGTGATTTTGTAATGTGCCATTCGGGTATCTCAATGGATGATAGTTACCGAACAAGCCTCTCTTCTATAGTTATATACTATACCTTGAATAGTCACTTTAAACCAGCAGCTGCTCATTGCTCAGCCACTGCAGAGTGCATAGTTAGTTACTAAGCAAAGTTCTCCTCTATTACTTTCCCATCACAATGGTGTGCTGAGAGGCACATGTTTTTTTTTTTTTTTTTCATGGTGAAGATGGATGGAATAGGTATAATGTAAATAATCTTGACTCATTGAATCACAAAGCCACACTCTGAGTTATATTTTAACAGAGGAGCTAAGTCTTTCAAACTGTCATTATTTGACCCAGTTTAGTTTATACAAACTCCTTCACAGGCTGTGCTTTGGCAATGTTAATGATCTTAATTGCAAGGGCAGATTGCTTCACTCAGAAGAAATAAGAATGAAATTTCAAGACAACAGAGTCATCAGCCTCAAATTCATTTAGATTTCTCTGTTTCTTCTACATTTCTCTATTTTTCTCTAAGGGGAAATAAACACGATGACAACTTTAGAAACTGATAAAATGTATTGTTCTTTATTACTTGATAACTGTAACATTGTCCACATTCTGCTAAAATGCAACATTTTTTATTGGTACAATCTCAACAATCAGGAAATCCTGTATATTGCTTTGTGACTCATAGCTGTAATTTTGAGACATACTTTGACATGTCAACTTCAGCATCAACAGTATCTTAGACAGTGTGATGACTTTAGATTCTCCTGTAATGAAATATTGGTTTCCTTATGAAAATTCCCTAGAGTTCTATGTTTCTTAATTCTAACTTTACAACCAAGACCCCTCAAGATGATTCTCCTAAGATGGTTTCCAGTACACACCATGCTCTTTTTTCTATAATAATTAATTTACAAGAGGGAAAAAAAGGATAATTCTTAAATCTTTGCAAAAATGGATTAGGCTGGAGTTTTAAGCAACTCGTTTTTGGTGTTGTTTCTTTGTCTGTTTTCTGACACCCAAACAAGAGTGAGTAGAGCTGTAGAAAGTACAATTCATATCTCTGGATAAATGAATGTTTCCACTAGGTGGCAATGTTGGTTCATCTACTCATGCAGTGTGAAGAAAATTTTATCTTTTTGAAAGCAGTAAGAATGTGATTTTTTTCCCTTATTATTATTTTTTAATATAATGAAAATTCCTGCATAGGAAAAAGCTGATTTGGGCAATTCTGAACTTGAAAAATGGGTTCTTCTTGCCACTGGAAGTGTTATAAATAAGTCTGTACCAAATAGGTTAGTTCTTTTGGCATACAAGCAAGAAGGGTGATGACACACATAACTTCCATCTGGATTCAATAGGTTTAGAACAAGCTGGGTTTTTCCCCCTTGTTTTTAATTTTCTAAAATTGTATTCATTGCTCACTGGTTGGAGACTATTTTATATATAATTTATATCACTGAAATTCCTTCTCCCTGTTATTAGCTTCTTTGGTAATCAAATGGTCTGCGATGCCTAAAGAATCCAAATTCCCATCAGTCTTTGTGTCTAGATGAAGACAAATATCAGAGCAGGAACCTGCATATTTCTGCATATTCTTGGAGGCTATTCCAACAGTGTGAGGTCTTGGTGAACCAGGTCAAATGCAGGCTTGGGTGTGCAGCAACCTTGAGGGATGAGGTAATGTCTTCTTCTGGCAAACAGTAGATGTGATTTTATTTACTATGAAGTCACTGATCCCCCATGCTCTGTGTTCTTCCCTTCCCACTGCACATATTTCAGGGGCTTTGGCCCAGTCCTATTCTGAGATAAGAACATGAGAGACTTATGAAAATGAACACAAGTTATTTCTTTTGCCACAAGGAAAAACAAAACAAAACAAAAAAACCTCTTTTGTCTCTGATTTAAACTCTCTCCCACAGCAGAGATAGTATATCCTCGATGATATAAGGAATTTTACATCATAGTCTACTATCCAGTATCATATTTGCAGCAGAGTAGATTTTATTTCTGGATGGACCTACAAAATACAGAAGAACTGCACTTCCTAATCTGACCCAAAAAGACTTTCTGCAAGTTCTCTGAGTGGTAAGCTAATTATTTTTAGTTTAACCCTTCAAGTGAATTAGTGTGCAACATGTGTCTTTCTCCAATTTATAATAAAAAGTCTCTAAAAATGCTGCACCTGAAATTGTTAATTTCTCCCAGAAGACTGATTCCCACCTTCCAAAGCTCTACCTATGTGAAAACGTAGTTATCGCTCTCATCCAAGCAGACCCTCTACTTGTTTCAATAATTTCTTCTGGAATTGATCATGAATTCGCTTCCTGTTATGATGCTCTCTCCTTTTATGCCAGTGGTTTTACTATTTTTTTTATAAAATAGTGTACAAATTCAAGAGTATTATACAATATCCTAGAAGTGACTAGATTCTTTTCTATTCACAATATCAATTTTCATCTATTTCCCTGTGACTAAATTGCAAAGCCAGTATCAAAGCCTGAAATCATAGGTGTTGAGCATCATGTTTAAACTTGATTTTTAAATCTTCAAAAAACATTGTTTCAAAGCACCCAATGAATGGTCTGCAGGGATTAGATTACTAATCAATTACAATTACAATCAATTACAATTCTGAGCATTAGCCTTCTAATTTTATCTAGTTTTATAAAGTTTCATTACTCTTTTGAAGTATGTCAAGGAAGGAAGTAGAAAAAACAACAGACAAGCAAATATCATATATGGCTTGCCTGTTTGACATATGTTTGACACACAAGATATTCAGTTTGCTTCAATTTTCTGATGTATGTAATGCAGAATAAAGAATATGGACATTATAGAATTTTTGTGGTTGTATAAATGTCATGACAATTTGATGGTACAGATTAGGTACCATCTAAGTATTAGCTGTATTTCTACAAGTTGCCATGCCAACGAACAGTGTGATACACAAGTGTATCCAACTGAATAAATAAATAAATAAATGAAAATTAGTGCACGCATGTCCAATTTAAAAAAAAAAAAAGACTCTCCAGAGGCCAAGCTTCAAGAAACAGCTTCAAACAGTAGGTTTGAAAGTACAGATGAGATAGCAAAGGGTCCCATGCTCAGAGATCCGAGTAACCCTAGGTGATAGGCACTGCATTATGGAGGGAGAGTAGAAAGGCATTCCCTATGGTAATACCAGAAATTCAACCAGTGGGAGAATGATGCTGCAGCAGCCTCTGTGCTGTATGGTTGAGGGGAAGACTGCAGCACCACACAACATAAACAACTCGTTGTTCAACGGACCTAGAGGGGACAATGCAGAGTGGTCTTTAGCCCTGTTATACTCCAAGTGTGCGTTATATGCCAAGTAGAAGCTGTGTAGAAACAGCTTCATGGCACTGATGATATTAGAGATAATATAAATAGGATTACTATCAAGAGAAAAATGTATGTAGTGAAAAGTTAGGCTCAGAATATGTTCAGGACTACTTGGTATAATATTTGCTCTAATGTAAAAGACAAGGAACATATCTGTGCCATGTCTAAGAAGGGGAGAGGCAGCCTCACCAAAGTTTCACAGAGATCTAGCTGAATTTCTCACCTGGTTTAATGATGTTTAGTGTTTACAGACAACAAGGAGAAGGACAAATCATAGAATCTGATGTAATTTAAGATCGGAATTCTTTATAGCTGAGAGTCTTACTTTTGAATGAAATATACTAACAAGTACATTGATTCTATAATAAGTAATTGTTTTGGACCTTGACTTACTTTGCTATTGATTCCTAAGTACTTTGCAATCAACTTTTCCAATAAGCTTTACCATTATTTATTTTAGAACCAATGAGAGCTGATATTTATTCTTCATTTCTTATTTGCCTTGGATTTAAAAATGTTCTGTTATTGGATTGCAAAGAATAAATAACCCATATATATTTTCAGTTCACACTAAAGCATATCTTTCCAAAATACTGGTATTTTAGTTCATTTCATCTACTATTTTTTATTTGGACACTTTTCTCCATAGGGTTTTTTAAAGTTTAAGATATGGTTTTGTTGGTACATAGTTTGTATTTTAATATTGTCATTTCTATTTTCTGAAAATAAGCTGAAAGTCAAAACACACACACACACACAAACACACACACACTGTCAATAAAAATGCATTCTAAAACAAAACATGGTGACACAGGCCTGTAATACTGGTATGGGAAGGCAGCATGATCATATATTTGAAACCTATCTGGACTACAGAGTTGGTTCAAGGCCAACTTGGACTACAGAATGAGTTCAAGGCCAACCTGGACTACAGAATTGGTTCAAGGGTAACTTAGTGAGACCCTATATCAAAATCAAAAGGGAAAGAAAGATGACTGTGTATAGCTCACTGGTAAATGTATGCCTTGCATACTCAAATCCCTAGGTGCAATCTCTAGCAATACTAGCATACACACACACACACACACACACACACACACACACACACACACACAGTTGGGTGGAGAGAAAATGGGAGAGCGTTTTGATAAAAATGAAAATATCTTAACTACATCTGGAAACTCAAAAGATGGAATTCAGACAGGGGAAACTACTTTAAAAAAAATTGTCTGTTTGGGGGTGTATAGTTCTTTAGTTCAATTATCCTTGTCCATCCAGTTTATAATGTTAGAGCAGACTGGAGTTTCCAACAAAAATATCAGGTAACTGTAGATGAAGTTTTCCTGTGTCCCAGCCTGCCCAGCCGTTGGGACAAATCTCTCTCACTCGTGTCCCCCAAGTAAACACTGAGGCTCATATTACTTATAAACTGTATGGCTGTGGCAGGCTGCTTGCTATCTGTTCTTATATCTTAAATTAATCCATTTTCTATAAATCTATACCTTGCCACGTGGCTCGTGGCTTACCGGCATCTTACATCATGCTTTCCACGTGGCGGCTGGCAGTGTCTCTTTGCCTCAGGCTTCTACTTCCCAGAATTCTCCTCTCTCCTTGTCCTGCCTAGTATACGCTATTCTTCCTGCCTGGCTACTGGCCAATCAGCATTTCATTTATCAATAAAGCATAGCAACATATATTCACAGCATACAGGACATCCCACATCAGGGAACTATCGAGTAATCTTGCAAATTCTCTGATGAACTTTTCTCATCTGACATCTCAAGTTCCCACGCCTCTCCGCACAACAGTTCTCTCTGATTTCTCACTTGCTTTCTATGGTTTTAAAAATAGTGTCTCCTTTCTGTTAAAATTTTCTCTCTGCTTTCTTATGAAAATGTTTGAGGTTACACTTCTCCCACCAACATTTTCATCTTAATTTCTAATTTGTCAGCAATGTCAGGGCAGCGAAAAGTGCTATGCTCTAGCAATGAGCAGCAGAGAGTGAGCGAGCTGTAAATTCCTTCAAATGTCTAATTTAAACCTCCTCTCCTGTCATGGAGAAATCACCACAGTACCTGTCCATCTTTCCTCAAGGCTGGAGTGAAAATCAAAAGAAAGAGCAAACACTATGTTGCATCATCCGCACAATACTATGGATATTAATTATATACAATATTTACAACATCTAAGCTTTGTGTATATAAGCTTTGAGATAAAATATATGTTCAACTCATGATAATTTTATTGACATAATAACTATATGTTGGTTTGTGCATTTAGAATATATTTGACCGTGAAAGAAAATGAGGTCACAACAGAGATCCAGAATTCTCTATGTTAGGAGCAGTCTTGAACAATAGTTTTTATTTTTATTTTTTGAGCTCATTATTAAATATAGAACATTAGGTCTAACCCGATAAGATGTTTGATTCAGTAATTCGATGGGTAGTCAAAGAATAAGCATTAGTATCATCCCCTGGTGATTTTAATATAGGCCATCTGGAACTCCATCTTGATCAAATGCTGTTATAATCTTGGTCTATGAAAATCCCTGACAGTGATGTCCTTCAAATCTGTGTGCTTCCAAGTCAGTAGTGTTCTCTTTCTTAACACTTCAGTGACTCAAGAAGACCAATGTACTTCTTTGAGCCTTTTTTCCTGTATTAATTCCTAGGGTTGCACAATTAATTTCAACAAATTGTGTGGGCTTAACGCCACAGACATTCATTTATCTCACAATTCTAGAGGTTAGAATTCTAAAGTCAAGATGTCTCTACAGCAATTATCTCTTTGAAGTCTAGAGATGAATTCTTCCTTGTCGATTTAAGATTCCTGAGGTTCTGGGCAATACTTGGTAACCGTGACTTGCAGCTTGATAATTATAGTTTATGCCTTTATCTATGGTTTCCTCTCTATTTTTCCTTCCTCTTACATGAGTAATAGTTACTGGACTCAAGGATTATCCTAATCCAATATCATCTCACTTTAATTAAGGCAATCTGCAAAGATCCTATGCCCCAGATTGATTATATTTAGAAGTTCTGTGTACGTAAGACTATTGAGAGGGATACTTTAGCAATTAGAGTTTCTGAAAGACACAGTCTATCATTATGAAAATTGGATCATTAAATATTGCTAATTATTAATCATCATTAATCTTTGAATTGGTAATTAACTCAATAGATAATTTTATTAATAGCCAAATCCTTGGGCTTCATGACATTTGGAAACACTACTTTTTAGTTGGTGGTATATAATTAGTAAATAGTGTTATCGTCTTTCTTTGTAAGTATGACTTAGCTTCTGGATGTCAAATACAAGTATGTAAACTTTGAATAACTGCTTATGGTTCTCCTTGAGAGTCTTTGAACAGTACAGCATCTAGCTTTCTCATTGTGGCTTACTGTTAATTAACTTGAAGTGAGGACAAAGAAACTACATTTTTAAAGGTCACCCAGGGTGTTTACTGCTTTGCATCCAGGCATGGAAACAAATTTCTCTGACTAAGAATTTATTGCTTCATTTGTTGAACCATAGGGCTACAAGATCTTAATTGTTAAAAAAAATGTAGACAGTGAAAAGTTTTATACTTCTTAAAACACACATGTATGTCCTGAACAATGGAGCCTAAAGTTCAACCAAAATTGAGAGACACATAAAAGTCTTACACAGTTGTACTTGGGAGAAAACAATTTACCTTTCTTAATATTCAATGTTTAAATCCAAAGGAGAGTCTTTCTTTTTCTTACTTATAGTTTTATATGCAAACAAATATAAATTCAAGAAAATTTCAGTAATAGCCAAATACTATGGCTTGTATTCTCCCAAATCATTTTCTTCTGCACGTGATGAGCATTTTCCGTTAAGAAAGTGAAATCTTTCATTCCTCTGTTTTGCAATTCATCTGATGAAATAACTTTTGTTAATGTTGAACATCCTCCCTGAGGTAGCTGAAGCTTACAATTTGTCTATCACCTGGAATTGCCCCCTTTGCATCTGAATCTTTGACACATGCTTTCTTACTGATTGACACTGATTTTCCAGCTGTCTGGTGAGTCCATTGATGTCAGAAATCTTCAGCCTTACAGATAGTGGGGATCCTGCTGACAGTGATATTATAAAGCATGCAATTCGTTCCACCAGTTACAGCACTCACGCACCTCTGGGGTACCATGTCCTTCTGTCACTGGCAGTTGTCACTCCTAGTTGGGAAGGAATGTAAATGACTGTGTAAAAGAACAAATTAGTCTCTTATTCATATCTTCACTTAGAAATTAAAAAAAGAACATTACGTTTCTTTTATTGTCACCCCCTATTCTTTAGCTGTGGCCGCTGGATCTGATGCATTAGGACATAAAGAGGATGTTTTCTCTTAGCAGGATACCACAGACTTCATGCAGAATTGACTCATCTCTCTATGATCAACTTAAGGACATAAACTAACCTTGCCTGAGCTGCCAAGAACAACTAGACTCCATACGGAATTCAGAAGTACTCTGGGAAAATAATGTCTAGACATATTCTTATATTTAACTTCAGGGAAATATTCACTTAGTATCTGATGATATCACACATCCAGTGAGTACTGACTGCTTCATAGCTGAGGCCTTTGAAGAAGTGAGCTCTTTTGGTGAAGGTGCCAGAATATAATTTATCAGCTTTGAACCTGGAAGTCTTGAGTCTGATGTGCTTTAGGATGACCAGGGTGGCACATTAAACCCAAACTTCTGAAATACCTAATGTAAACCACGTATCAATTGCATCATTTCTCATAGTATTGATTTATGAAGAAGAGTCTCGCATTCACACCAATTCCTTGAAGCAGAATCCACGTTTACTCATGGGCTATCAATGTAAGAAGTCAAGATAGGTCGTCACTAGAGCAAGAGGGCACATCACATGTGGATATATGTCATTGACAGTATCTAAGATGCTCTTGCAGATTGTAAACCCATAAAGGAGAATATTCTTCCCTAAGTAGAGGTGAAAACTGACAGAAAATTATCCGTATGGGCTTTCTTTTTGATATTTTCCTTGCTTTAGACTTCAGATAGATCACCCTTCTCATTTATTTTTTAGTTATAACAGTGAAGGACACTGGAGACACTCACTTAACTAACTCTATTTTGTTCCCAACTGTAACTTGAATGCTTGGAACTATAATTTTGATTGATGAACATCTTAAGAGAAAAGAACAAAACTATGCAGCAAACAACAATTTCCTTTTTCAAAAAATTATTTCTGTGTGTGTGTGTGTGTGTGTGTGTGTGTGTGTGTGTGTGTGTGTGTGTTACATGTGTACAGGTTGCCATAGGAGCCAGAGGAAGGTGTCAGATTCAAAGCACATTGAGTTATAGGTGACCATGAGATACCCAATCCTAGCCTTTGCTTTTATTTATTTTTCCATATGATATGGAGACAACTAAATGCACTTAGAAGTATTTTTAGTCACCAGACTATGCTTCCTCCATGTATGGCCTGCCATAACAAAGCTCTTGCCTGGCTTCACCTTGCCACCACTTATTTCTGTGACTGGCTTTCTGAATGACAAAAAATATATGAGTCCTTAGCAATTCCATGGTGTTGATGCTTTTGCACTTACTCTGGTCATAACAGAGTCTATTAAAGTCTCAATTTATTTTTCATTTGTGTTCCCCTTTCTTGATTAGACTTTCAGACAATATTTTCCAGTTTTAAGGTAGAAAACCATTTTTTTAAATGAATGTTTGCAGACATAGATTATAGCCTGACTATTTCCAGTCAAATTTTCAGAGTTTGAGTTTATTTCCAAGTTTTAAGGGCAGGTGAATAGCAATTCTTTGTGCTTCTTAAGCCTTACATGTCTGGCACTCAGCTCGTCTGTCGCCTTTCTACTAAGACTGAAACCTTGCAATTATCCATGGGTAAATACCAGGAGGCCTTTCCCCTTGACCTCTCTTACTGCACAGTCTGCGTGCTTTCAGAACTCCCATTGTATTGAGAAACCAACTACTCTTTTTAGCAGTAATAGAAGCTGACATACCTAATGAGACGTTTGTAATAGAGTATGGTGGAGAGAGCTGGACAGGCCCTACTTTTCAGTATCAAAGACAAAACAAAATAATACAGTGACAAGGAACATTTGAGGTTATGCTGTAGAATATTATTTAAAATAATACTTAGACAATATCAATAGAGAGATATTAATAAGCAGTTGAGGATGACTCATCTTAAAAAAAGGAAAAGTGCTGTGGCAAAGAAATGTTGTGGGGTTATTTGTATTCAAACATAGTTTGTTCTCTCTGAACTTTATGATCATATTTTGCCACCAATTATGAAGTATTAAGAGACTGGAAACTTAATTAGAACATAGTGTTTAGAGCCAGGGTCCTTGGAAGGTAAATGTTACAATAGTCAAGAAATTTAGGGTAGGACTCCCATGACTGAATAATGGAAACTTTAGGAATAAAATTTTCAGAGGACACACACGCACACACACACACCTCTCTCTCTCTCTCTCTCTCTCTCTCTCTCTCTCTCTCTCTCTCTCTCTCTCTCTCTCTCTCTCACACACACACACACACACACACACACATCTCTGTCCTTTCGTACCTGATCAACTGTGCCATCTAAGAAATCTGCCAGTATGAAGGCTTTCTATCACCACAACAGGCCCTTACCTTTGTACCTAAACTGTAATCTATAATCAAACTCTTCTTTATAACCATGGAGTACACATTGTGTTCTTAGCAACAGAATATGGGCTCACATAGAAAGTGAGGAGAGTTCACTGCTTTCCACAATGAACTCCAAGCTTCTCCAGTGACTACATGAAGGAGCTCTCAATGGACAAGCACAGATAAACAAGGGATAGAAGTTAATGGGGGACACAGAAGTATGGGGCCAGGTAAGGTTTATTAAGGAATGAAGTCTATAAGGTACACTCACAACACAGGACAGAGTTGAGAGCCTTCAGCTGACTCAGCTGCCACCACCCTGCCCTTCTACCCAAGGGTGATGTAACCAAATAGCAAGCTACACTTGCTCCTCCTCTGACCACCCAAGAGAGAACACACAACCTTTGCTCCACATTTTGTAAGGGGTACCGTGTCCTCCGTGAAGACCATGCCCATAAGGCCAAAAAAAAAACAAAACAAAACAACAGCAACAAAACACTCCATCCAATTGGAGATTTGATTGAATGGTGGAATTTCCACAACAAGAAGTACCATATCTTTTGGAGTTTGCAGAATTATTTTACCTTGAGATGCATAATTTTTTATTCTATTTTGCAAAACTCAGGAATGATGAGTTTTTGGAATATTGGAATATTCCAAACATTCCATACTTAAGTTTATAAGTATCAGATCATAATTTGAAGAAGTTAAATCATACGACAGCTAGGAATCTGAAATATTGTATGTATGTATGTATGATGTATGTATGTATGTATTTAAATTGTACATCTGCATTTACTGGTCCTACCTTTTCACACTTTTTTCAAGAGAGCATTGGGTCATGCTTATACCTCTTCCTTCCCTACGTTTGACTCTTGCTTTCTATAGTTTTAGCATACAGAAGTACTGTGTTAGCTGTATTTTGACAGTAAATAAAAGAGACAAACTTCTCAACAATTATTATATAAAGCTTGTCCTCTCTCATTTTTCAGAATGAAAAGTAGACATTTTTCAAACGACTGATGATTGAAATAAACTCATCCTTCAAGATAATGTTAATATTTAGAGATGCAGAACTACATGGTCTGTAATACACAGTAGAGAGATGACTAGGATAGTTTTGACAATTGAGTGTGAAGAATTCTATCTGTCATTTTCTTAATAAGAAGTTATTAAGGAGTTATGGGAACTGTGCTAGTCTAAAAAATGCTCCAATATACAATATCTTTTTGAGTGTGTGTGTCAGAAGCAGTAGGAAAGTTGACTTTACACTGCTGGCTACTCAGCCTGAAGCTTTCTCCTCAGAAATCCCTCAGGTGCAGCCAGGACCTTGATGTACACTGTAGACAAGATTTCAGGACAAGTCAGGGTCAAGTAAAGTTGGCTACTCAGACAGATTTAAGTGCTGGCATTAACAGAAAAATATCCTTATGTATCTTAACCCTAGCTACACTTTTGATTTTGTGTCTTTCCAGATTAGGTTAGTCAAAAGAAGTCCTTTATAACTTTATGTTTAAAAATTAGTAAAGTTTAACAGGCACACAAAAGTTGATATACTTTTCCCCCTGTCTGGAGAATATTATTGATAAGTGAGGCTGACAGGTGCTTATGAAGTACCTTATATGGGGTTCAAGCTGAAGAAGTGCTGGTAAGAACTAAAATCAAAACTGTTGTTTAACACAGGTTTTGTACTAATCATGGTTACTTAGCTTTTTTCAATATTTAATTTGAGATAACACCTAGACAAGGGAGTATAGCCCCTGCAGAGTTTGTCTTTGTAGAAGTCCCTTCCCTTCCACTTCCCCTCTTCCCCAGATCCACTCCTCTTCCATTTTCCTTCAGGAAAGAGCAGGCCTCCCAGGGGTATCAACCAAACATGGCATATCAAATTAAGTTAAGACTAGGCACATCTCCTCATATTAAGTCTGGACGATCACAACCCAGTAGGAGGAAAAGTGTCTCAAAAGCAGGCAAAAGAGGCAGAGACAGCCCTCATTACCACTGTTAGGAGTCCCACAAGAACACACAATTTTGTTCAATAGTATTCAACACTTTTAAAGGATGTATTGATTAAGACAAATATATTATAGAAGAAAAGGAATCAAAGAATGGAAGATTGTAAAAATACGCATAGGTATGCAATTATACATAATTGAAAAACAGTTCTTGAAGTATGTTTTGAGTGCTTGCTAATGTTGTAATATATCCTGATTTTAGCTGGTAATTTAGTTATACTTTTCATTTAATAAAACCCCAAATTACTGTTCATGGTTCATAATGTAAAATATGATATTTAAAAATCATGGTGTGCAATGTACTCAGTTATGGCCTCAGATATTTCAGAATATGAAACACTAGAACTTTATAAGAAACCAGAGCTCAAATTCTAGTAGGGAATATGTTTCTAAAGTGATGGAAAGAAACAGTGAATTAGTTTTGGTCATTCCAATGAAAAATTCTGAATTAGAAATGAGGCATGAAAAGCTTGAAATTCTCTGAATATTTCTGAGATTGGCTTTTATCTTGTTCTGACCTTGTGGAAAGTTCTATGCTCTCTTTCATTTCTTTGCTCTTTAAAATGGAATTTTTAGTTTCAGAATTGTTTCAAAGAGGAGCTATATAGTTTACTGCCTCGAATAGCATTTTGGAATGAAGCAGAATATGAATTATTAAATAAATAACATCTAATGCTTACAGTCTGAAACAAAAAATGTATTAAGGGCCTAAGATAAAATATTTCTGTTCTGATTCTAATCCCCAAGGAGAAATTTTTCCTGTCTGTGATTGCAATCTATCATTGACCCTGTGTATCACAAGGATATTTCGTTGGCATGAAACTTTTACGGCCATGGACTCATAATAAAGCTGGATCATGATGGATGCATAATCAACATTATGGGAAAACTTTAGTAAAGCTTTTTCCCCTCCTCTTTATGGAGCTGATTAATTACTAGAATTTTATTGGGATAATTTCTATTTCTGCTCACTGAGCATTTTAAGCTATCTATGTAAGTTGCCACTGAAAAACAGGTGAACTATTTTTCCTACTTTGAAACTAAACACATGAAACTTCTTACAATTAACTCTAGAAGAAAAATCTGTATTGTGAATAGTGTTATCTAACAGTTATATAGGGATAATCAACATAAAATACTAAATTACTCAGTACTTGTACTATTTGTAGTTTTCTTTTATATAAGAGATTGCATATACCCACAATTTTGTCTCTATCTATATTTATATTATGAAAGCATTTGCTTATTTTTTTTTGTAGAAAGACTTAGTGTTTTTGATTTCTAAGATTTGTATACTGATGTTTCTCTTCCTTTTATTATTTAATGTTTTTATTCATTTTACATACCAACCCAGATCCCCCTCTCATCCCTCCTCCTGCTCCCCACAACCTTCTCCTCCCCAGCCTTATCCCCTCCTCCAAAAGGGTAAGTTCTCCCATGGGGGGACAGCTAAGCCTGGTACTGTAAATGTAACCAACCGTCTTATTAAATAAGAAACACAGAGCCGATTCAGAGAAGAAAGCCAAGAGGTCAGCGCTAAGAGCCTCACCCTTCCTGTTTCAGCGATCCTCTTCAGTCAAGAGAGCTCTCCGAAAAGGGCCTACTTCCTGTGTGTATGTCTTTATATAGTCTAGCTGTTATGCCTTCTCATTGGTTGTAAACCCAAACACATGACTGCCTCGTCACTGCCTGTATGTACCACCCTCCAGGTCCTTAAAGGCATGCGCCACCGCCGCCATGCACTTGCTATGGCTCTAATAGCTCTGACCCCCAGGCAACTTTATAATGTATAATGCTACTCATATGTATATTTTCATGGCTGATCATTTACTATTGGATAGCAAATTGGTATGCTCTTCTGTGAGGAAAACTATTTCTCCCACTCTCACCCCTTCTTAGCGGCCTATAGTTCTTGCTGTATGGTTGAGGCCTCATGGGCTTTCCCATATTGACTTTGCCCTGTCTATTGATGTCATACTTGTTCAGCTCATGTATACGCAGTCACGCATATGAGACTTCATAGATGTAGCTTCTGATAGTCCTAAAAGGAATTGTCTTACAGCAAACTCCCTGATCCCATTGCCCTTACAGTCTTTCTACCCACACTTTCATAGTGTTTCCTGAGCCTAAGCTGTCTATCTTAATTATAAAGTGAAGGGAATGATACCTATCAAAGCTTATGATCCTATGAGACTAGGATCCATAACTCTGTATTTTCATTGGTTGTGATTTTCTGTAATGGTCTAATTTTATTGCAAAGAAAAATTTCCTTGGTGAGGGAGGACTACAATTATTTATGAGTATAAAGATAAATGTCTAGATTGTGGTTATAGATTATGCTGTTTTAGTAAAGTAGTGGATTTTGATTATCCTCCATGTTGACTTTACAAGCACTGAGTAGCTGGCTAGGTTTCTAGTATTAGGAGGGTTGATTTTTCTCTTGATGAATGAGTCCTTAGTTCAATTAGGGAGCTATTGGCTAGTGCCAATGTATGCATACTACTACTGCACTATTAGGGTATATGACATGCTGATTGTTATGGGTTGCTTTCCCACTTTTGGAAGCCTTCGTGGTACCATGAATACTAGTCTTCAAGAAGGATGCATTCTGGTCAATCCTAGCACAGGGATCTTTGAGTCCTGTGTCTGAAGTTCATGGTATCTTCAGCAATAGAGACTTACATTCCTCTTCTGGAGGTTAACTACAGGCAACAGCAATAGGCTGTATGCTTTAGGAGTCTCTTGGACAATCCAGGGTAGTAAACTCTATTTTATCTTGTATTTTTTTAAGCCAGACTTATTTGGGCTGGAGAGATGGCTCAGTAGCTAACAGGTTCTGCTGATCTTCAAATGATCTGGGTTCATTTCCCAGTACCCACATGGTGACTAACAACCAACCCTGTGTCTCTCCAGCCCTACGGTATCCAGTGTCCTCTTCTGACTTTACACAGGCACCAGGAATGTAGGTGGGGCACATACACGCAGGTAAAACAGCCATGCATATAAAAAAAATTTAAAGCAGTAAGACTCATAACTAAACTATTTTATAGCTTATGAGGACATTTACGTCCTTGAATTGGTTACCTGGCATTTTTTCTTGTCTTAATGGAGTGTTAGGATCTCCAAGATATTTTCTTTTCAGTTGTTACTCAGATAGTTTTTAGTATTTTCAGTAAAGCTTTGATAGGTATCATTCCCTTCACTTTATAATTAAGATAGATATTTTTTCTTCAAGTTAAGTGCTTAACAAACTTATCCTGTATATATATATATATATATATATATATATATATATATATATTCTCCTTTTTTATTAATTTCATGTACAAGAGAGTACCCCACACTCTGTAATTTATAATAGATGTGTTTTCTTGTTGAAGTAATCATGTCTGCTTTGACTTCAGGAATGTAAGAGGCATGCTATGCTAATGAGACAGCATCCCACAATACCCCACTCTTTACTCTGGCTCTTATATTTTTTAACTCCATTTATGGAATATTTCTTTTTGTATTAAGAAAAAATATTTTATTCATTTTTCAACCAATAAAAGATCCCCTTCTTCCCTCCTCCCACCCCTCCAGCCTGCCCCACCAACCCATCCCTCATTCCCTCCTACAAAAAGATAGTAGAGGCAGCTCCAAGGCACTCCCCCTGACTCAAGGCTGTGCTAGGTGTCCCATTATAAGTAGTGGATTCCCAAAAGCCTGCTCATTTTGTAATATTTCTTGAACTTTGCTGTGCATTATATAGATATTTCATTTAGGGCTGATCATTCCACTACCTCTTAGTCTCAGAACTTTGTCTGGTTATGAGTCCCTGCAGTAAATGTCATCCCCCTCTGGGTGGGGAGGGAGATCTAAGTTGATCTCAGCACTATTTTATGGTCATAGCATAAATGTTTAAAAGATAGTTTGACAGTCACATTATGTCCATTTATCAAAACAACAACATCTATCCCACTAGGGTGCATTGCATCTTCAGTCATGCACTTTGACTAAGTTTATATACAGTACCCGATATGGTTTCCCCTTTATGGCAAGGCCTTAAATCCAATCAGAAAGCAGATGTTTGCTTGCTTGTCAATCCCATCACTATTACACAATGGAAGTCTTTCTAGGTTGCTTAGCACATGGTCCACAGGTGAATGAGATTGTAGATGACATTTTTGCCCCAACAGCCTATATACCTTTCAACTCTTATTAGATCAATAGCAACCCCAAGTTTCTTTTGCTGAAATGAATCATTCAGAAATGTTTTTATGTGGTATATTCTAAATCTCCATACATATCAATCATTCAGCCTCAAAATTATCAAAGTTTTGTCAGGTTTGTTTCACTGACCACACCCTACTCATTTTCTTAAGCTGTTTAAAATAAAATTCTGAATACCACGTCATTTCTCCTAGAAATTATTCAGTGTGATAATGATTCCACACTTAAGGATCCTTTTTAAAAAGTAATGCTTTGTATTATTACCCCAAATTCCTTAATATTACTAATATCTGTCTACATTATGTTGAACCAAGTGCCTTAAAACTGTTTTGTTAGAGCAAATATGCTAATATTAGGCTACAAATAAGGTCCACACATTGCTTGTCTGGTTGTATTTTCATATTATCAGTGTGTTAGAGACGTTGGAGCATTTATCTTTGTCTATCTTAAATTTAGTTTATTGTATCCAATAATGCCATTTATCTTATCTCATTGTCACTGACAAAGTCTGTATATTAGTAGTTAGCTCTACAGACTTAATTAAATTTATGTTCAGTTTGGAAGGAGCTAAGAATATTTCACCAAGCATCTCATTAGGGGGTCACATGATATGATATGATGTCTCACATTTACTAATGTTTTAGTAGTTGAGTGAATAAAGACAGAGCCAAGTAATCTCTCATGAATGTATGTGTCAAATTTCCTTCAATGATTTTATTGGATCATAACTTTCAATCTCCATTATTTCATTAGACATTACAAGATGGTAATTATATAATTCAATCAATGCTTTTGCATTTATTAGCTGAGACGCTTCAAAGAACATTTTTTTACACATCAACTATCTTCTTATCTTGAAATGATGTTTGTTTGTGAATGGCAGTATAAATGATTGATTTGTTCCCTTTATTATTAAGTCTTCAAAATAATGAGTGTCTGTCTGAGGAACTTTCAATGCAGACCCATATGTTTCTTTGGAGGGCTGTAACATTTTGAATTCACAGTTTTCACATGTTTGCTAGATGTTTGAAATGCAAAACTTCCTCACTTTTTAACTGAAAAGCTATTTTTTTATTCAAGTTTGTATATAATTGTGCTGGATTTTGGATTTCATATTATTTTGTATGTGTGTGTGTGTGTGTGTGTGTGTGTGTGTGTGTGTGTGTGTTTCTTCAACCTTTTACAAATATAAATATTTCCTCTTCCTGTCATTCTTGTACATTGTTTCATATTCCAGCATTTAACATTTTTCAAGAAAATTTCTTTTCATTGTATTTCTCAAACTCTAGGTGAAATGTCCAACTATAGCTTTGTTGCTGTCATGATGGGCACTCTGAACTTCTTTGACCTGTGATTTGGCCTGTCTCATAAGTTTTGGGAAATTTTTGTCTATTATTACTTCAAATATTTCTTATATGCACTGATCTCTTTTTTCATTGCTTGATATTCCAACTGTGAAAAGTCTTCAAGTTTTGAAGTTTTCCTATGGAACATGGGTGTCTGATTGCAAAACTACAGCATTCTTTCTTTTTGCATTTCCATCTGGTGAGTTTCAGTTAATATAAATCTTCAACCTCATACACTTGTTCTTTTGCCTTATTTAGTCTATGGCTGGTTACCCAACATGTTGCACACCCATGTTTGATAATTTTTATCTCTCCATTTCCTTTTTATTCTGTTGTGATAGTGGTTTTCTGCTTATATATTAATTTATCATTTAATGTTTTGATAATTTCATACACAAACACTGAGCTTATATCATTTCCACACCTTTCACATCTCTAGAAATTCCTACGACACCCCTATTCCTCTCAAATTAATCAGTTTTTTTTAATGTATTATTTTGTATGTGGCTGTGTGTGTGTGGTACATTTGCATGTGTGGTGTGGCATCTCTACACCAGTCAATGTCAGGTATCTTCCTCTATCACTTGCCTTATTATTTTGGAAATGAGACTGTCAAACCTAGGGAGCACTTATTGACCCAAACCAAATGATATTAAGTCACAGGATCCTTTCTTTGTCTGTGCCCCCAAGTGCAGGGATAAAGATATATGATGACACACTTAGTTTTTTACATGGGTACCCAAGATCTAAACTCAGATCTTCAGGCTTCTGTGGTAAATACCTTACAAACTGAACCATCTCCCAAGTGCACATGAAATAGACTTTGGTTTGGAAAGTTATGAAGTACCAGGGTGAAGAAGAGATAGTGAAACCAGTGGGGGAAATAACATATTGGTTAAGCTGATGATTAATTGGAATTCTTCTGAGCATTGTAAATTTCCAGTACAAATATAAGAGAAGATAATTCCACAGCTAGACATTTCCTTTGGTATTTCTCCTATGGCAAATCAAGATGTGTGTTTCTTCATTTTGATTGTGAGTGGAATCTGTGAGTGGTTGAACACTAACATCAGTTAAGGATGTGCCAGTGATTGATGACTTCCACTGGAACAAAAAGGAAGATTCTTATTTTTGATAGAGCAATTTTCCATTGGTAAGAGATATTCTAAAGGGACCTGAGATATGACATCAAAGAGTACAGAAAGTGGTGGTTTTATTTTGATTAACTGTAGCTTTGGTATTGAGATCCCTGGTACTGGAACAAGAACATGAGTCTCTGGGATTTTGCAAGCAGTAAATTTCTAACCCTTCATTTTGCAAAGAGGTGATCACAAAACACTGGGATTGTTTTAAAATTGATACTTATTAAAACCCCATATGGTAAATTATGCCTGAAAATTCCCTCTCCAGATTATCAGAATGAGAAGAAACTATTGTGATTTCTCTGTGATTGGCCAAACCAGAAGGAGTTTTCTCTTTCCATCAATACAAAATCAAATCAAATCAATGAAATGGACAAAAGCATTTTGCCCAACATCAAGAGAAGGAATAATATTTCTTTTGTTGTTGTTTCTTTTTTTTTTTATTAGTTGGGACTTTTAAGCTTCATAAAACGTGTTTTGACCATATTCCCACCTTCAATTCTTCTGAGATCCACCTTCTTGAAAAAAAGAATTTTTGATTTTATCTTTTGCCATTGACTCCACCAATGAAATTTTTAATCTCATCTTTTGTCAACGTAACAACGCAGTTTATCATTTGATGCTTTTGTCTAAAAACTCTAAGTCTTCTCAGAGAAATGAAAAACTAACATACGATGTGCTCATCTTTTATTAAAGTTTTTAGCATTCTTAGTGTGACAACATAAAAAGTAGAATCACTTTAAAAGGATAAACTCTGTTAGCTATTCAAAGATTTCAACACAAATTGATAGGAACAACTGAAAATGTAAAACATAGAGAATAATGTCCCCCATAATGTAGGCATATATGCAGAAAGCTTAACTTCTCTTCCAATGAGTCCTGATCAATAGCTGAAAAGCACTTCTTGAAATATTAATGTTACAGCTGTCAGAATGAAATACAATTCACCTTTATCAAGGAAATCTGAATGTCAGTTTTCAAATGACACACATTTAAAGATAAAAGTAGATGTGGCTCAACAGAAGTCACATCCCCAAAGTAACAGTCCTAAGAGAACTATGAATGTATTTCTTTTCCTTACTTTCCTCTATCACCTTACTTTTCAGGGGACTTTAGAGTAGATTCTCAACTGTTGATCCTAATTGGTGACTTTAGTCCATGAGAATCAGGTCATAGTGATTATCTTCTAAGATTAACAGTATGTTTTTTCTTTCAGTTTCATCTCTTCCTGTCTCCATTCCCTCCTAGGAATCAGAATCCTTCTCCTAAGTGTCTGCACTGTATTTTTCACATAATGTTGCAAGGTCAAGATGGGGATCCTGTGATGACTTGGCATACTTTCTATCTGGCTTAATTATCTTCATCACATATTTCACCCACCAGATCAAGAAGTCATGATCTACTAGAAGAAAGTGCAATACTAAAGCTTTGGGTTCTGTGTTCTACTTGTTTATGTAATCCTCAGTCCATTGTGGACTAACTTGACCTTATTTTCTCATGCCTTGCATAGGAAATGTGTATATATGTGTACACATTATATATATATATATATATATATATATATATATATATATATATATATATATATATCTTCCTTCTCAATGTATTTCTTTAACTAGAGAGCATGGAATCATAGTTAAGAGAAAATGTTTATTGATAAAATTGTTAGTCTGCTTTATAGATCATAGGATCAATTATTCACTGAATAATTGAGTCATTGGTCATTTAGCCCAATCACTATGAGAAGAGTAGTTGAAAGACCTATAATTTATCTTCAAAGTTTTTGCAGGAGTTTCAGATTTGTTGAATAAAGAGAAGCAAGTGGAAGGACTTGGGTTTTCTGTAGTGGGGTAGACACAAAACCACAGCTTTCATCTCAAAGCTTGCTGTGGGGACAGGGATGGGAAATCTTATTGGTGGAAATATTAAGGCAACTCCATGTAGTTAAAAGGGAGGTTTATTTTGCTGGGTAACTTACAAGTAAAGGGATAGGTTACAGGGTCTGTGAGAGGTGAAGTGCCGTCTAGCAATGTTCTCTGGAGAACTCTGTTTCGTCCACACCCAGCATCCAGGATCCAGAAACCAAGAGATGGCACATCTGGATCTCAGGTCTTAAGGGCTCCTTTCTTGGCCCTGCCTTTGTAAGTGTGACAGTTACCCAAAGCCTCAATGGGGGTAGTACTTCCAGGTCAAAGCTGGAGCAGCTACCCACTACAAAATCTCTTTCCTTATTTTTAAATAAGGAAATAAGGAGAATAAATGTCTTTATATCATAATTTCAAGATTCTGCCACACAGCTCTTTACATTTCCATACTTCTTTAGGGAGTACTTGTATGGCACTGGAGTCTCCCTCCATTTCAAAGGCAGAAGGATAAGGGTGTGCAGGATAGCAATATTTTGGGGCCATGATGAGAATGTCAGTAGGCATATTGATTACTGATTTTACCTGCTTTAAAGAAATAAAACAACAACAACAAACAAAAAACAGATACCAGATGGTTGTGTGATGATGAAGAGAAAAAAAATCTGTCATTGACTCCCATTTTGCTGCACATCTAGGTGCTTGACAACATGACTGCTCCAAGGTATGGTGGAGGGGAGGGTTTTTATTGTAGATATAAGGGAGAGTGCAGCCAGAGGGATCTGGAAGAGTCCAGACAAGAGAAAGTACTAGACTGAACCTGGCCAGCAAACTGAACTTGGTCATGAGGAAAGAGAGAGGGGAAGAGCAAGAGAGGAAAAGAAAAAGATGACCAATGGAGAAGGGGAAGAGAGAGGAGTCCAAGGGAGCACACAGCTGAAATTCCAGTTTTGTAAGGATAAATACCAGTGATATAAGTGTTAACTGAAGTTCTTAGGAAAAAGAAAAATCCACCTCTAAGTAAATTGACCATTCTGCAAGGCTGATTACCCTATTAGAATTGCAATGATTGTGGAGGCCTGGAATCGTGGCAAACCCAGAGTGAAATTATCTTTGGTTATCTTAGCTGCTAACTAGCCTTTTATTTAATACTTCTATGTGAAACTTAATATCTTTGCGACTATCAAGTAGATCTCTTCCGAATGTAAGATCATACCCCTGGTGTCCACAAAGCAGAAAGCTAAGCATGCTGTGAGAGCATCCCAGACCTTTTGCATGGATTTTCCTGCTTCCCTGTAGCCTGTCTACCTGCTGTTTCCTCCAATATATTAGAAAAACAGTTTGATTTATGATTTTCTTTGTTCTGTTGCTACAAAAATTTCATTAAACTGTTATCATGTTGCAACATGGAATTTAGGATAACCTAAATCTCTGTTCCTGAGTTATAGTCACTCATATTTGACTCCAGAATACACCATCTCATATTCTCTTTGAAGTGAGAAGTGTGTGTTTTATGTTGTCACTTGTTTTAGGTTCCCTCTCTGGAGGCAACACATCAAACTGTTTGACACTTTGTGCTTTGATATATCAGGTTAAAATAAAAGAAAACCATATTTTAAAATTTCTACTTCATTTTTTTTTGGGGGGGGAGAGTGGGTGGGTAGGTAGAGCAGCCTGCAAGGCTTGCTTTTAACCAGTTCCATTCTGTATATTTCTTTTTTCACTCCTCTCTCTTCCCCTTTCTCCCCTCCTTTTTTACTCTGGATGCAGGCTTTATGTTCAAACTGGATAAGATGTCAAAACACATTCAACTTTCTAATGTTTAGAAACACATTCTAACTTTCTTTTGTTTGTTTTCTCATGTTATTGAACTCCATTTATCACAAAAACATTTCAAAAGCCTCCCAAACAAATGCCTGAGATAAATAAGGAACTCATGGGTTAATTATAATTTATTTACAATTTAGTGACATTTTCAAGTAACAACTGTATTTTTTCATTGCAATGATTTTATACATAACTTATATCTTGTTTCTCAGCCTAACAAATGTGTTTTCTGGAGATAACATGCCTGTTTTCACTATGTTTGCTCTCTATATAGTGAAACTTTTTGTATAGGCTTAAAATATCACATATGACATATTAATCATTTTCCCTTTTAATTGTGTATTTAGACTCAATTTTGCATGCTGAGATATTTGTCTTTGTTTTGTTAGTTTGGATTTGACACTCAGTAATTTGTTATCCTAACAGAATTAGTCTTCATCACTACAAACACGTGTGCATATTCTTCTAAGTTGCCAATTTAAAATAAGCTAAAAGTTAAAATCTGAATGATATGAAAAAAAAAAACAAGCACAGCTTTAACTTGATTTCATGAAGATTTAGAATCTTGTCCTATAAGCTTTCATGTTTTGGGACTTAGATACTGTTCAACCATTTATTAGTTAAGCTCAGGGAAGACAATTGATGAAAAGTTTTCTCTAAATTCAGTAGAAGATGGCCGTGGAGAGTGGGGCAGGTTCAGGTACAATTTCCCATGAGGCACTGAAACCTAGTAAAAATCCTCAGCCCGCATTTGTTTTCAACATATTTCAGACTTGATATAAAATAATGCTTTTACAAGATAAAGGCATACACTAGCTTATAATTTCAGCACTTAGTATTCTAATATGTGAATGTGTCCTTGAAGCATTTTCACTTGCAATTGTTTATATTTCATAGATCACCATGGCAAGTAATTCTTAACTATTAATGTTTATTATAATCATGGAACAAGCTACCATATCTTGAACTTTCCAGGAGTTATGTACTTGACAAGAACTCGCTTAATGCAGTATGTTAGTAATCTTTATAACAACCATTGGAAGCATAAGGACTTGTTATTACTGCTTTTACAAATGGGAAATTGAGTCTGAGAAGGGCTAGGGAACTCCTGACTGGTTATGTACATCATTTAGTGCTTGGCTTGAACATGAATCCAGTTTTATAAATAAGTTCTGTTCTTTTTAATCTCGATTTTTATTTTTAATAGTTTTTTTTTTTGAGAATTTCATTCAGTATGTTTTGATCATGTTTACCCCTGCCCGAAATCTTCCCAGATCTATCCCTGCTTCTATATCCACCCAACTTTGTTTCCTTTTTCCATTCTTTTCTTCCTTTTAGTTTTTAACCCATCAAGCCCAATTTGCGTTGCCCACATATGCTTGGATGCAAAGCCTTGTACTGGAACAAGGTCACTTGGATATATACACCATCAAGAAAACTGACTCTCCTTCTGCCAGCACATATCAGTCGCCTATAGTGCCTTGGCTAGCTTGAGACTTTGCCATAGCAACAGCATATACAACACCCCTGCACAATTGAGTCAAACCAAAGCCCTGCTTTTACTATTTGCAGTCATTCAGTTCAGTCACATGGCTTTAATTATAATATAAATGCATAGGCACTCAACTAGTGCCATAAGTCCCTTCTTAATTCTTCTCTCATGTCCTTCAGAAATCAACTACTCTGCTGCAAGGCCTCCTTGCGGGGACTATGGCCCTTCTACACATTGTCTGACCTCAGTTGTTCTTTGTAAATATCGAGCAAGACTGTATGACTGTCTCAGTCCTACATCTTTCATGCCACTAAGTCCAGCGCCACAGAGATGACATTGCCAAGTTCCATTGCTACCTCAAGATGTGGCCTGTCAAGTGGTCCAGAGGGTGCCTGGACCGGTCTACTCTGGTGACCAGTCTAGCAAATAACCTAAATGTCATCATAGAGCCTTTGTCCAGTGACAGATGGAGGCAGATACAGAGATCCACGGCCAGGCACCAGGCTGAGTTCCGGGAATCCAATCGATGAGAGAGGAGAGATACTGCAGGTGAGGGACGAGGAGATCATGATAGGAGGACGTGCAGAGATGACCGGCCACACTAGTGGAAGCCCACGAACTGTGGGCTGGTGGCTGTGGAGCCCCCATGGGACTGGACTAGGCCCTCTGGATGTGGAAGACAGTTGTTTGGCTCAAACTGTTTTGGGGGCACCCAGGCAGGGAGATCGGGATCTGTCCCTGGTCTATGGGTAGGCTTCTGGAATCCAGTTCCTGTGGTGTGACGTCTTGTGCAGCCTTAGTGCATTGGGAAGGGGCTTGGACCTGCCTAGGCTCAGTGTGCTGGGCTTGGCTGACTCCCCATGGGAGACCTCGATATGGGGGATGTGGGGATGTGGGGTGGCTTGGGAAAGAGGGCTGGGGGGTGGGAGGAGGGAGGAGAGGAGGTCTGTGGATAGCATGTGGAGTGAGTAGAAAGTTTCTTAATAAAGAAAAATGAAAAAAAAATGTAAAAATAAAAATTAAAAAAAAAAAAGATGCAGCCTGTCTCCTTAGACCGTGACTGTGTCAGCTGTTATGAGCTCATTAAATGGGGACAATTTCCTAAGTTAGTTTCTTTAATGGATAAAGGAGTCCCATCAATTTAGACTTTCCTTCTTTAGATGAATTTATACCTTTACCTAATGGAGCCTCCAGTGGGGGGAGTTTTGTGTCCAGGACAGCTTTCCTTTGTCCCAGTGCACTGCAGGAGGTGTCTCTTCAGCTGGATCTTGGTAACAATTGCCACTGATTTCTTAGCACTAACTTGTTTCTCTGTTGTGGGATGGTCTGTATGTCAAATGTGTTGCTCTGATTGGTCAATAAATACAACACTGATTGGCCAGTGGCCAGCCAGGAAGTATAGGCGGGACTAAGAGAGAGGAGAATTGAGAGAACAGGAAGGTGGGGGTAAGGCCGGCAAGCCACGAGCCACATGGCAAGCTATAGATTTATAGAAATGGATTAATTTAAGATATAAGAACAGTTAGCAAGAAGCCTGCCACGGCCATACAGTTTGTAACCAATATAAGTCTCTGTGTTTACTTGGTTGGGTCTGAGCAGCCGTGGGACTGGCAGGTGATAGAGATTTGTCCTGACTGTGGGCCAGGCAGGGAAACTCTAGCTACATTTCTCCAGTCTTGAAATGTTCTCTGACAAACATACCATTTTCTCTCAGGTTTTCATGGCATGAGTAGGGTGAAGTCATAATCTTTGGGAAAAAAAAAAAAAAAGGCCATGGAACTAGCCCCTGTTAGATTCCTTGTTTTCCTCTAAAATTTCATGAGCCTACAGCATCCACATTTCTCTTAGCATTCTTGTTTTCCAAACTCCACCAAGACAGCCCACTAAGCTCTGATTCTACTATGTCAGGGCTTTTCTAGCCCCCTAGACTATTCCATGCTTCAGCACAAAACAGTCTCAAAGGTCTAAGAATCCAGAGGTCAGGCTTATCATGGCAAGGACCCCATTTCTCAGCCCCAATTTGGTTTCCCCCCCCTTTTTTTGGATTCCAACCTGTAGTCTCACAATGTATATCAGTTAGCCTCTATGATAGTGTGAGCCAATTTCTCAACAATGAATCTTTTTCCAAGATTATATGCACAGACATTTTATTGGTTATATTTATTTGGAGAGTTCTGACCATTATAGACATAGTTTCTGGCATACTGGTGTATATTTAACTTTAGGAAATTCAATAATAATCAGTCAGTTATGCACTAATCTGTCAGTATTATTACAACTTGACACTTTCATTTATGGTACACTCGACTCTCCTAAATGTGACTTTCTGATTAAAAATGGAATTTAATAACAGCAAATATTTAGAAGATAATTGTACTTATATAATATTGAGATTTAATTAGAAATGCAAATAAGCAAATCAGCATAATAGACTGCTGTTTAAAGCCTAAAAGTCATTGTTTAGAAGACCTGAAAATTATGGAACTGTGGTTACCGAATGGATTTTTAATAAAGTTCTGGATAATTGAGCAGAAAAAAAAACCTGTAATGATCTAATGTTTATCCCAGAATTTCATGTTTTACTCACATTATCTTTTCTTTACTAGGGAAACCTCAAAATATGTTTGCAGGAGATTATTACTATTATTTTCTATTTATTATAAAGTTTATAAGCCATTGCATATAGGCATACAAAGGTTAATTTGTATGTTTTCTTAATCCTGAGAGTAAAGTATTTGTTTCCAGAATTGTTTTCTATTGTATTTGGTTTGGGCAACAATCAGAGCGTGCTAAAGGCAGCACAACTATTAATTCATGATTCAAAACCAATGGCACAGTAATTGACCTTCATCTGGCTATGGTAGTGCAGAAAATGCTTTATATTGAGCTTGGTAGGGTGACACACTCATTTCTGCAATCTCTACACTACATGGGTGAAGGTCCAGAAGATGCAAAGTTCTATATACTTGCCTGGGCTATAAGACAAACCCGGACTGAAAAATCCAATTAACCAAACAAATAAACAAGAAAACTGAAATTAAACTTGAATAAAATACAAATTCGTAATATCATCGTAGGACAACCAAAACCTTAAAACTAGAGACAAATTAATTGAAACACAACAGATATGCAGTAGATTTACTAAAAGAAGTGAGAGGAAACAAGTAAACTATTTTATTTTATTAACAATAAAATGCAACTGCTAAAATTTAAATACAAGGTATCTAAGGTGAGAAAATTTTTTGTTTAAACTCTTATGCTAAGATTTTATAACAGAAGAGGAAAATAGTCTCTGCTTATGACATTTCTAAGAGCAATGGTGTGGGATTTCAACAAAAAAGATGTTTCCATGATTTTAAAGCTGCAGGGTGGTGATTTATAATTAATTTAATGTCCAGCATTAGCAAAGTCCTCACTGATTTGCTGTTTAGTGCAGCAAGATTGTCTCCTTTGCTTCAAACACCAAACACAATAGCAGACTGCCTAATCACTTATACTTTTATTTGACTCAGCTACACATTCAAGTTCCCCAGTCCCTTCACAGACTTGGTGATGAGTGACTTTATCTAGGAAAATATGAGCAAGCATCTATTTGCCACAGGTAGGGGACCTATGATAGACCATAATTAACGACCCCACCCAAATCAAACTTGGTGAACCACTGATTTTTGGAGAGGGAGGTGTTTTTATTGTTGTTGTTATGTTTCTGTTATTACAGAAACATAGGTATTCTTATTAAGAATAAGAATACTTACAGGAGCATGCATTACTCAAAGGCAGTTGTATCTCTAAAAAGCCCATCTCAGCATGGGGTGATGACTCATGAAAACTGCACCCCTTGACCACAAAAGGTAGTATCCAAGCAGTTGTTACTGCTTACATAACAATGGGAAGGAACATGTGAATCTTGTAAATTTCAGGATTCCAGAGACTTTTAAGTATTTGCTTGCTGGATCTTGTCGATTTCCTTTGTCTTTTTATCTCCTGAGTCTTAAGGAGCTTTCCTCCAGGATATAAATGCATGTGGACATTGTTATATAGCAGGTTATTTATTATGACAACCCATAAAACTGAAGGAGACATTCTATTTAGTGATACTGTACTGCACGGTGTGTATAAAGGGAAGAAATTTGTAAGACGAATTGCTAAGTGGTCTTATTTATAAAAAACCCGGAGCCAGATATTGGGGTGAAAAACCGAGAGATCAGAAAAGCAGAAAGAAATCAGCCATGTTCTTACCACTTGGAAATCCTCAGCCTCCAAAGAATGCTACTTCTTGTATACCCACGCCTATATGCCTGTCTCTTCTGCATCTCACTTCCTCTCTCCTCCCAGCTACATCACTTCCTGTCTGTCTGTATAGATCTCCAGACTTCTATGGTTAGTGCCGGGATTAAAGGTGTGGGTCACCACTGCCAGACTTCTATGTTTACTATATTGACTAGCTTTTTCCTCTGATCCTCAGATAAGCTTTATTAGGGTGCACAATACATTGGCAGACACAATGTATCACCACAGAAGTGAATAGAAAGCAATGTATTGGTTAAGCTCCAAGAATGATTAAGTGCAGTATCTTCTGTGTTATTCCACCCTCCTGGTATGTATCTGTGTCTTAATTAACTCATCAAAAACTGGAGGCAGGGACTAAATAACTTTCTTATTAAACCACAGAAGATTTGAAAATAACAACAACAATCATTTGAATATAATTTTCATGGCAAAGTATATATTTGGCAATTAATATCCTATTGTTGAAGCTATCACACACCTTGCTAGCAAGGTACAAAGAAATCAAGCTAGGACGGAACTTGAATTTTCCTTTCTGCCTGCCTCCCTTTCACTTTGCCAAAAGATACAATGCCGACTCTGGGAGAGAAAAGAGATCAATGTTATTATCTAGCTGAGAGCCTTATAAAATACAATACTAACCATCCAGGCAAGATGTGCCAACTATTACAACAGTGGTATGTCTTTTATGAGAGTAGATTAACAAAGTGCCTCTGATTTGTTTTGAGGTGCATCCCTCAAGACAGAAGTCATACTTAGAACCTTAAATCTCCCTAAAAACTTGTGACTGTACAAGTTTGCACTCCTACCAGCAGTGGAGGAGTGTTCCTCTTACTTCACATCCTTTCCAGCATAAGCTGTCATCAGTGTTTTTGATCTTAGCCATTCTGACAGATGTAAGATGGTATCTCAGAGTTGTTTTGATTTGCATTTCCTTGATGATGAAAGATGTTGAGCAATTCCTTAAATGTCTTTTGACCATTTGAGATTCTTCTGTCGAGAAATCTCTGTTTAAATCTGTACTCCATTTTTTTTTTTTAAATTGGAATATTTGGCATTTTGATGCCTAGTTTCTTGAGTTCTTTATATATTTTGGAGACCAGGCCTCTGTCAGATGTGGGGTTGGTGAAAATATTTTCCCATTCTGTAGGCTGCTGTTTTGTCTTATTTACTATGTTCTTTGCTTTATAGAAGCTTCTCAGTTTCAGGAGGTCTCATTTACTAATTGTTGCTCTCAGTGTCTGTGCTACTGGTATTATATTAAGGAAGTGGTCTCCTGTGCCAATGCTACTTCCCACTTTCACTTCTATGAGATTCAGTGTAACTGGATTTATGTTGAAGTCTTTGGTCTATTTGGACTTGAGTTTTGTGCATGGCAATAGATATGGATCTATTTGCATTCTTCAGTGTGTCAACATCCAGTTATGCCAGCACCATGGCAGTTTCTCAGAAAATTGAGATTCAATCTACTTCAAGACCAAGTCATATCACTCTTGGGCATATAACTAAGACATGCTCAATCATACTACAAGGACACTTGCTCAACTATGTTCATAGCAGCATTATTCATAATAGCCAGAACCTGGAAACAACCTAAATGCCCCTCAATTGTAGAATGGGTGAAGAAAAACACAGCATATTTACATAAGGGAGTATTACTCAATGGTTAAAAAAACAAAAACAAAAACAAACAAACAAAAAACAATGACTTCATGAAATTTGCAGGCAAATGGATAGAACTAGAAAAAATCACTCTAAGTGAGGTAAGTCCAACCCAGTAAGACAAACACAGTATATATTCACTCATAAGTAGATATTAGATATAAAACAAAGGATAACCAGGTTACAATCCACAGCCCCAGAGGAGCTGGGTAACAAGGAGGACCCTAAGAGGGACACACATGGATTGCCTTAGGAAGGGGAAACAGATAAGATATCCTGGGTAAACTAGGGGTGGGAAAATAGAGGGGAGGGTATGGGGGATGAGAACATGATGGAACTGGATGGTCGAGTTGGGGGACGGACGGAATGGGAGAGCAATGAAAGAGATTATCTTGATGGAGTAAGCTATTATGGGGTTAGGGAGAAACCTGGTGCTAGGAAATTCCCAGAAATCCATAAGACTCCCAGCAATAGTGGAAAGGGTGCCTGAACTGGCATCCTCCTGTAATCAGATTGGTGACTACTCTAATTGTCATCATAGAACCTTTATCCAATAACTGACAGAAGCAGATGCAGAGATCCACAGCCAAGCACTGGGCCAAGCTCCTGGAGTTCAGTCTAAGAGAGGGAGGAAAGAGTATAGGAGCAATGGGGTCAAGATCATGATGGGGAAAACCACAGAGACAGCTGACATGAGGTAGTGGGAGCTCAAGGACTGTGGACTGACAGCTAGGGTGCCTGCGTGGGACAGAACTAGTCCCTCTGAGTGTGGGTGACAGCTGTGTGGCTTGGTCTGTTTGTGAGGCCATTGGTAGTGGGACTAGGATTTATCCCTGGTGCATGAACTGGCTTTTTAGAGCCCATTTCCTGTGGAGGGATATCTTGCTCAGCCTTGATGCAAGGGGGAGGGTCTTGGTCCTGCCTCAACTTGATATGCCAGGCTTTGTTGACTCTCCATGGGAGGCCTTACCCTCTCTGAGGAGTGGATGGTGTGAGGTGGGGGGACAGCAGGAGGAGGGGAGAGGGGAACTGTGGTTGATATGTAAAACGAAATAAAAATAAAAAAAAATCTCATGACTGAGGTTTTAGGCCGTATGATGAGACTTACTAGTGTTGTTTAGCTAAATTAACACAGTGTCAAGCTGCCTTCTAAATACTTATGTACATCCATATGCAAATATTACTTTTAGTCTTAATCCTAATAGTGTATCTTTGCAAAGAATAATGCTGAATGAAAAAAAAAATATGGCTACTTCAGGTGGTGACACTAATTGATGATCAATCAGTCAAGTGCTCATTCATGGAGAGGACATACATAGGACCTCCTCTAAGGCCCAGGGAACATGATGAAAGAGTGGACATAATTATATAAGAGGGAGATACAATCATGATCTTGTAGCTTCAGCACCTGCTTGCAAAGGACTTGCACAATAGTGGCCTTGTCAACAGTCAATCATGATTTTGGAGTGGCCCACATAACATTATTCTTCTGTGCTGAAGTATTGTTTACTGATATAGGGGAAGCACAGACTTTGTCTTCAATTTTTCTGATGAGCACACCATGCTCCAATGGATAGTTCCAAATAAATGGCTAATACAGTAGTCACAAAACAAAACAAAAGACATGAACCTGGGACAGGAAAGTGTAAGGAGACAATAGGGATGGGCGTGACCTGAGAGAAGGTGAGACTCACAATAATAATTGTCACAGAACAGATGGTATAAAATATTACAAAATATTTGAGCTATTGATCAATAGCTCAAACAAACTAATACATTGATACTTGGAACTTGAGTGAAAATAACAGAACCCGTGGTTGGCAAGTTATTATCAAATAAGTACTCAACAATTTTCTGTCCAGTGAAAGGATTTGAAGCAAGAGATCAGGAGGTCATAGAGTTCCAGTTAACTTCAGCGAAAATAGACACTCCAAGAAGGAGTGGAGACGAGAAGTTGCCTTCAAAGGATGTAATTAATTTTGTGTTAGTGTTTTCCCTCCTGATAATTGAAGGTCAGAAATCAATAGAGTAACATCAGCAGCTTTTAAAGGGATTAAAAAAAAAAAAAGGACAGTCTAAAAATGCTGTACTCGGAAAGCCAACATCTCTGTGCATGAAAAAGAGAAAGTTTCTTTGGACTTCCAAGAACAAGAAAACTATACAACCTAAACAGTCATACTAAAAACTTATTTAAACATCTACCCAGCTAGTGAAAGTATGCATTGAAATAAAATTTTCAATATAGGAAGCAAATGAAGGAAATGAATAAATTGTGATGAGCACTGAAAACAGAAAAAATTATATAAAATAATTGCTCTTAATAAAATAAAAGTTCATAAATGGACCCATTTAAGAGAAGATGTGAAGATAAATATTTTATTCTGTAAAGAACGACAACAAGAAAAGTAACAACAAGAATATAATAAAAGGGTCGATGATTTTCAATGAATAGTTCAAGCACATAATTTAGCATTAATTACTTGATGTAACTGTTTAAAACAGTAAAGCCCTGGGTTCTTAGATGAAAAACAACACAAGGATGACCCCAGATTAGACTACTAGCAACAATGGAGAGGGTGCCTGAACTGGCTTACCCCAGTAATCAGATCGGTGAATACCCTAATTGTCATCATAGAGCCTTGATCCAGTAACTGATGGAAGCAGATGTAGAGATCCACAACCATGCACCAGGCTGAGGTCTGGGAGTTCAGTCAAAGAGAAGGAAGAGGGATTATATGAACAAGAGAAGTCAAGATCATGATGGGGACATCTACAAAGACAATTGAACCAAGTTCGTGAGAACTCATGAACTTTAGACCGACAGCTGTGAAGCCTGCATGGGACCTGACTAGGCCCTTCGCACATGGGAGGGAGACAGTTGTGTAGCTTGGTCTGTTTGAGGGCTCCCTGGCAGTGGAATCAGTATCTATCCCTGGTGCATGAACTGGCTTTTTGCAATCTATTCCCTATGGTGGGATGCCTTGCTTACCCTTGATGCAGCAGGGAAGGCCTTGGTCCTGCCTCAACTAAATGTACCAGGCTTTGCTGAATCCCCAGGGGAGGTCTTACCCTCTTGGAGGATGGGATGGGGGATGGGTAGGTGAGACAGCTGGGGTGGGGAGCTGGAGGAGGGATGAGAGGTGGATACGTGGTATTCAAAATGAATAAAACAAATTCTTAAATTAAAAGAAAAGACATTAAATTCACCATCCCATAGGGTGGGTCACAACCATGTTTAACTCAGGGGATCTAATGACTCTAACGTTTCCTCCAGGGACATTTTCACTACTGTGTTCATATCTACACACAAATGTACTTAAAAACAGTAAAAATTAATCTTCAAAAAAGAAAACATCTAAGAGCATGGGTTGATCTTTTTATACACATTGATGATTTCATTACATTACACTGAAAAGAATTTGAATTGTCTTTAGCTCTGCGAAGGTTACCACTCTAATAATCATAGTCTAAACTTACCAAGTTATCAGAGAAACTAAATGAATATTTTAACTGAAAAGTACAAAATGACACAAATACACAAGAAAAGAACTAAAATGGAAAATAAATGTAATAAAATCATATTCTGTTTCACTGTAACTTCAAACTACAATTGATTTCTTTTTCTGCACTGAACAAAGGATTAATTCAGCAACAATTAATGAAGTAAATGTTCCCCTGTTGAGTATTATTAAGCAAATTGTTTCTTTTCTTTCTTGAAAATAACTTAGAACTATGTTCTATTTATCCTTAAATTACTGTATACTTTCTGACTCAGTAAATTCACTTCCAGGACTCTGCCCTAGGGAAAATGCAGGAAAACACATCATGATTTATAAATAAGGACATCCATTGTAGTGCTGTTCAAAATAATAAAGCACCAGTGAAAACTTTAGATACCATAGAATAAATAAATTATGTCACAATCATATGGTAGGCCGCCATTCAGTTATTCAATAATAACTTTTATTGTGAATCTTTTATATGTGAAAACATCACAATGTGATATTAACTTAAAAATGGTAAACTAAGTTGTGTATATTATTATTTCTTTCCAACACCTCACTAGTTGCTCGATGGCATGTGATATGTCATTCTAAAGGTGAAAATCTTTCTTCTTATACACACCCCCCCACACAATAAGCTGTGTAATTATATATATTATGTTATATATAACATGTATATTTTATATTATTTAAAATATAGAGTTACTTATATAAAGCTCTAAATTATGTAGAATATAATTTATTATATATAATATATAATATATTCTATATAGAATATAATAATATAGAGTAATATTACATGTAAATATATACTATATATATAATGATAAAGTCTAAGTACTATATAGCATATGATATATACATAATTTTCTAGCTATTCATATAAGTATATGACTATATATGAGAAAGTATATCACTAAATATCAACTTAGTAAATGGAAAAGTATTTTCATAGTTTCTACATTTAATACATATGCATACACTTATTATATGATTTATTTATCATATATAATTCCCCATTTTTAATAAGATAGGTTTTATATGTTACATATCCTAAATTTGTGTACAATCCAAAAATCCCTTTCTATATAAACTTAAATGATTAATGACTATTACTGTTTACCATGAAAAGTTCCTTTCAAATTTGAAAGTAAGTTTTGCATTATATCTGTAAGCAGTAGAAAGCCAGTAGATACAACCACTACACCAGTAATTCATTATTATATTTAAAATGTACTTGCTCAGAAATTACATCTCTCAATGATTAAGTTTCTTTACAAAACAAGTATTTTGATCAAAATCGAATATAATGAATAATTTACAATGACCATTTTCGCTAGCACTTCAGATGTCTGTAGGCTGTCACCCCATATATATGTCTCTCATTTTATATATCTGTCTACATCTCTCTGTTAAGTGAAGATTTCTGAAAACTTCAGTGACTGTATGACAGGTTCATCATCTTCTTTCTTCTGGAGCTGTCGATTAAAAAATTCCAATATAGGATTTGAGAAGGTGCTTTTAGATAACTCTATTTGTTTTGAAAAAGTGTCTCTAAAGTAATCTATTATAAACCATGCAATTTTCTAAAAGCCATAGCTAGTCGCCTAGCAACATACTTGGTTATGTCATATAATAAAAGCAATATGATAAAATGCTAAATCCTCTCTAACTAAAAGGATACATTTTACAGATGGAAATTTTCAAGCGATGGGGCTTACACAAACAAAATAAAAGGATACATAGTGTACTAATTGAAAGTCATTTTCTTAATGACACAATATTAACATTTAAGACCCACTGTAAGGACAAGAGCCGTCTTTATCAGATCCCCAGGCTCTACCTAGTGCTTTGGAGGCACTCAGTGCATTAAGAGCCTTCAGTAAGAGGATGAAATTGCACATCTTCTGAGGGTACTTAATGGTGTTATGACATGCACTGAACACACAGGGTGCCTTAAATGAAACAGGAAGTATTTTAGTTTGTAAAACTTCCTTCTTTTTTATTTTTTTGAAATGTCAAAACTATTAGAGCAAGAAAAATTTAAAAGCTAAATTTAAGTCTAAGCATGACAATCAGAAAAATTATCTCTTGGACTTTTTTTTAATGTGTGTTCATTGCTGTTTTTTCTTTCCATCTGAGTTAGTTGAAAAAAAAATCACTTATCTTTTTTGCTTTTAACACTTTCCTGATAATTATGAATATTAGAGATTGGCCAAATCTGTTTTTTCCACTTCTATTAAAAAATATCTTTGATTTCTCTGTTTTTGACATGCTTCAACTTTCTCCTATTGTCCCTGTCCACCACTTGCAATTGTGGGTGATGGTGGTGGGTGGTGGGTGACAGGATATGGTGGAGGCATTCATAAGCTATGGAAGATTATTTCCTAAAAATTCACTTGGGACTGAAGAAGTTGTCCTTCCTGAAACCATTGCAAGCCTGTAGTTTAAACCCAAACTACTCTAAGAATATTTCATTTTTATCGGGTTTCTATTTCTTTGACACTTAGTAGTTATTGACACACTGCTGTTCATTACATGTTTATATCCCAAGACACTGTGATTATCAGCAAGGTGTGAAGATGACAGGCAGGGTAAACAACTGAACATCAGTCATTTTAATGTTTCAGTCACTGACAAGTAACTTTTAGTTTGATGTTATAGCTGCTAACAGGAGAACCTGTTTTTTATTAAGGGGCCTACTATCCCTTCCTATCTTAAAAAGAGCTCATCATAACAGTCCTGGACTGGAGATAATGTTATGAATCCAAAGGCAGTCATTACAAGAGGCCTACATGATTTCCCCCTGTGTTCTAGGAGAGCATCCAGGATGGAAGTGAGGCCAAACATGTGCAGATGTATTTTACTGAGACTCTTCTGTCTTTGGAGTCACATTATGGTAAGAGTACTGAGGATGGTGCCATCAAAGGCGTAAGTAAAGGTTTAGTGAGGAAAGCACATTTTGGGTTTGCTTTTACATTTTTTAGAGTGAAATTAAAACAGTTGGGGAACAATAGAAAGGTCTGTAGTCAAAGAAAATATATTTATGCACAAACATGATAGAAGTAGTGTTTGTTTATTTTTTAACTTTCATTTGTTGCATTTTAATAATATTTCTTTCAAGAACCACATACTGTTTTGTAAAGGGATTATTTAATTAGACATTGTAGTGAGCAGCTCTCACATACAATCACTCATTATCCTTGGTACTCAAGGATCCTATAAAAATAAGAGGTATTATCACATAAAAATGAAGTGTCGATGAGGCTTAGAAGATGTCAGTGAAGAGAATCTGTTCCTTACCTGATATCTTCCTAAGCTGAGCATAAATGAGAAATCCATAACAACAACTCCTAAAACAAATGACAACAGAGGAGGATCACATGGCAATGGTCACCAGAGGAGCAAGTATGGATCTCTACCTTGTATATTATATGTTATTGTTTGTTTGGACCTTATTTCCTTCCTTCCTTCCTTCCTTCCTTCCTTCCTTCCTTCCTTCCTTCCTTCCTTCTTCCTTCCTTTGTAGTCAGAAGTTTTTCTGTGTCCTGCCTGGCCCGCAGTTGGGACAAATCTCTCACTCACAGTCCCTCAGCTTTTTATAAAATAATCACACAGAGGCTTAATATTAATTAAAACTACTTGGCCATTTGCTCAGGCTTATTACTGACTAGCTCTTACACTTAAATTAACCCATAATTCTTATCTATGTTTAGCCATGTGGCTTGGTACCTTTTTTTTTCAGTTCTGCCTTCACATCTTGCTTTCTCTGTGTCTGGCTGGCAACTCCTCTGTTCTATTTTCTTCTTCCTCTCTCTCTAGTTAGAATATCCTGTCTAACCTTATTCTGTCTCATCATAGGCCAAACAACTTTATTTATCAATCAATCAGAGCAACACATATTCATAGCATACAAAAACGACACCAGCCATCATCCTTTCCTTCTTTCTTTCTTTCTTTCTTTCTTTCCTTCCTTCCTTTCCTCCTTTGCTTTTCGAGAAGCAGAGTATCTAGTTCAAGCTGACCTCAAATGGATTATATATCTGAGGATGACTTTGAACTTCATATCCTTCTGCTTCTGCCTCCTGAGTGCTGTATAAAGGGTATGAACCACTATGCTTGGTTTATGCTGTGCTGGGGATCTCATAAATGACTACCAAATCATAGCCTCAACTCCAACTAGATCACTGATCTTTAATATAGCTGCCTCTACTAAACCTCAAGAATCTGTGTCCTTAGTAATTTGATCTTTCTATCTGGGGTCTGATCACAGAAAGAATATATACTCATATTTTTTTGTTTCTTTTGTTTTTTATTTCTTTGATAAAATCTTTGACATAGAAACTTACAGTGAGTATTTTAGTTTGAATGTTCCCTTCAAAACCTAGGTTAAACTCAATTGCCCTATAAAGATATTGAGGGGTGGGATCTTAGGGAAAATCAGGTGTGGACTATAATTAAGAATGGTTTTGTCATTGTGGAAGTACCTTGATTAAAGAATAAACTCTCTCAGGCGTTCTCTTGCTACCGTCATCTTACTTATGTGTGTACACTTGTGCTTCAACTATGTTTTAATGAAGGATGAAGTCCTTCACCATATGTGAACTCTTTTCTTTAGACTTCCTAGTCTCCAAACTATGCGTTGAATAACATTTTATTGTTTATAATTTATGCAGTCTGTGCTATTCTTTTATAGCTCCAGAAAGTGAATTTAGACAGTAGTATAGAGATTCTAGAGCACAGTATTTCTGTATACAATGCTGCATATGTCAAATAAGCAGTTATTTAAGAACAATACAGACTTGGAAGAGGAAATGATTATGTAGACACATTAGATTTTTTAAATATTAAAGCATCAAAATGTTGCTTGCTTACCAGATTAACAAACTACATGATCTAAAATCTTGCATTTGAGAGAAAGTTGAAAAGTGGTCACACAGGAAGGCTTATTATTTTAGCAGCTATCTAGAGATTAAATTGAATAAATGTCATGAAGTTAATTTCTAACTCAATTAAAACTCTTCCCCACATAATTTATACTGCAATTAGATACATTTTTGACCACCACAATTTTACATGTTGGAGGTTTGTTTGCTAGTGTTGTGATGTGAATAGTAATTGTTGCTTCAAGAGATAAGGCCTAGCATTTCTGAGACATTGAGAATTCTACCACTAGAAAAGAGTGAATTAGCTTTTGTGGACCCTGAGCTCGCTCAAGAGAGACTTGTTCTAAAAGTTTGCCAGATTACTGAATTCTTCTCTGTCCTGCTTTGAGATACAACTTCTTCCTTCTGCATGAGCTCCTAGTATCATGACCTCATCAACCATGAAATGAGATGATACGGGCATCTTGCTTTTCAACCTTCAGAACTGTGAGCTAAACAATTCTGTTAGCTTGCCTCAGCTATTCTCTTCTATTAACTCTCAATGCTTCAATACACTTTGCTTTTATGTAAATACTCTAAATTTCAGAGTCCAATTTTGGGAAGAGAATGTGGAATAACCAAAAGAATAATATTAGTTTATGACTAATAGTAAAATGAGACTTTATGTTGAAAATGAACTGAGAATGACAGTGAATGTATACTTACTATCTATCTATGCTTCATACATAAAATTGTGACTGGTATGATAACTGTTTACACAGGCAAGTTTCCTCATTCTTCACTTCCTGTTTTCTTAAAGTGCTTCATAGACCTTAGAGTTTATTGTGGCTCCTCTGCATTCAGGAGTTTGTCATGGAGTAGTTTTTTCGGCCTTGGAGTCTATCCATCATTTACCTACATCCTCCCAGATGACTCGTAATCCATTAAGTGTTTGCTCTGAACTTTCATACTAACTTCAGTGTTATTACTCATTCTTGTCTAGTAATTGATGTCAAAAGTAGAACTTCACAGAATATGAAACTCCAAGAATATAATTATACCACTTGGAGCTAGTAGCAGCTCTGGAGTTTCACAAATTTAGGAGAGGTATTTATATCAGAATCATCAAGGGAACAATGTCACAATTTTCTCCTACCCAAAGGGAGAAAGATTTAAACATAGTTAGAAAAAGACAGTAGTTGAAATTAATTTTGACACATCTCCCTTGATAAAGTCATTACTCCTCACTCATGCTTAATAATACTATTACTAACATGTTCATAATATGTTTGCATAGACTTCCTTCATTCAATAGATATTTATTTTGCATATATTTTGTGCAATACGTTTTCCCATGAGTTGAAATGTAAGAATGAATAGAGTATTCTGTGGTTTGGCTCCTATCGGGACTCTGAAGCACTGTTGAAAAAAACAAATGTTGGATGTAATAGTGTTATTAAATTGACGAAGATGGGCTGGTGAGATGGCTCAGTGAGTAAAGCTGCTTGCAACCAAGCTGGGTGAACTGAATTTTGGTCTCTGTAACCCGTAGGATAGAAAAAGAGAATGGACTACTGCTACTCATCTTCTGACATGTTTTGGCATGTATAAGCAAGCACATACATACACTCACGTGCACATGCATGTGCACACAAGCACATACATACACTCTCTCACACACAGGGACACTAAATCAATAGTATAAAGTTTAAAAACAATGATGAGGTAAGTGTTATATGGTTCTTTTACAGTATGACCAGGAAATATGTGTTTGAGAAGCTCTTTCTAGTTATTTGTAAGAAATTGAGTATGAAGTCATGCTGTGTAATGAGAAAGATATTTGATGAAGAAAAAGGCAACCAGAGTAAAATCCCTCATGTGGTGAAGTATGCTGTAAGAATGGTTAGGATGTCATGAGATAAACTAGGAATACTGCACATGGTGACTCATGTGAGAGGTGACGTCAAAGTGGTAATGGGTTATATACAGAGAGTTGTTTTGTAACTGGATTTTCAAACTATGTGTCAAAGAAAGCCATGCATGAGTTTTAAGCTAAGGAAGATGGTTGTATATTTTGTTTGTGTTCTGACAAATACAACTTGCTTGGAGATCAGAGGGCACAACTAGCCTCTAGTTAACCATAGAAGCCAGGAAGTGATGGCTCACACCTTTAATCCTAGTACTCAGGAAGCAGGAAGATCAGGAGTTAATGGCCACCCTGGGCTACACGAGACTGAAGCAGTCAAAAGGAGAAACAGAGCCAGGCAATGGTGGTGCATGCCTTTAATTCCAGCATGTGGGAGGCTCAAGCCTTTGATTCTAGCACTTGACAGGATCATGCCTTTGATCCCAGCACCTGGGAGGCTCATGCCTTTAATCCCAGCACTAGGGAGGTGGAGACAGGAATATAAGTTGGATAGAGACAGGATCTTCCCCCATTCAGTATGAGGATTCATAGAGACAGGATGTCCCCTTTTTGGTCTGACATTTCATAGTGGTAAGAAGTTCCTAGTGGCTGTTGTTCTGCTTCTCTGATCTTTCAGTTTTTACCCCAACATCTGAAGCCAGGTTTTTATTTGATAGGACTAATTAAGATCAAACTTCTCTCTGGTGTGTGTTTTAATGCTATCACTGCAGCACTAAAAGAGCAATGACAGGGTTGAGGAGATTAGTTAGGGAATCTCTTCAAAAATTCAAGGAAGAGAAGATATCATCTCAGGTCAGGGGAATAGCAATGTGAGTAATGCTCACAGAAGTTGCTGACATCAAATGAAAATTTGGTGTAACCAAAAGAGGAAATAAATTGTTTAGACAATTACTGGCATGGGAAAGATTAATAGTGGGTCAGGCTATCTAACCAAGATTGAATTATATTGTACATCTGCTAAATTTAGGCTTTGTAGGCTTGGATATCACATATTCAAAGGAAAAAGCAAGAAAGTCATCAGTGTGGAAGACAGAACTTAGTTGGACACATGAATTTGAGTGTTTTTACAGCATCAAATAGTGATTAAAGCGATGAGAGCAGGTAAAGTCACTGAAGAGGACAGTGCAGTCACAGAAATCTAAAGTTGGATATCAGAGTAATAAAGATACAGAATGGGAAAGCAAACAAGAATAGACCCAAGGGGGGAAAAACAACCAAGGAATAATATCAAGTGAGGAAATTATTTAAAAAAATATTTGAGTGATTAGATATAGATGATAGACGAAGACTAAAACTTATCATTGTATTTAACAGATTTAAAGATGTTGGTTATGACAATATTAGGAGTAGAGTTGAAAGTGTTAACTAGTGAATATTCAAGAAAGAATAGAAAGAGGGAAATGGGAGAATTTTCAGTAAAAGAGCAGAGATAATCGGAGTGGTAAGTAAAGGGAAATTAAAGACAAAAGTCTCACTTTTAAGATGTGAAATGACTTATATGTATGGTTTACAAAGCAGATGTAAAACTATAGTATAATAAATAGGCTTATATATTGTATGTATTTATACACAAACACACACACACACACACACACACACACACACACACACACACACACACATATATATATATATATATATATATATATATATATATATATATATGATTCATTAGGTAAAAGAGGAAAAGTTGAATCCTTTATGAGTAATCTCCATTATAAATGTCTTGATGAGGAGGTGTATCATCATAGGACAGGGGATTAAAGTTCTTGAAGGAGAGAGAAATTTGGGAAAGGATATCTTTTGTTGATGGGTTTGGTGTATGGTTTTTTGGCCCACATAAACTTATAGGGAGAGGCAGGATTAGGATGTGTGGCTTTATTGGAGTAGGTATGACCTTGTTGAAGGAAGTACATCACTGTGGAGGTGGGATACAGTGTCTTCTTTTCTAAAGCTATGCTCAGTGTGACACTCAGACTCCTTTCTGTTGCCTGTGGATCAAGATATAAGGACTCTCAGCACCTTTTCCAGCACAATGTCTGCCTGCATGCTGCCTTGCTTCCAGCCATGATGACCATGGACTAAATCTCTGAACTGTAAGTGAGGCACCCCAGCTAAATATTTTCCTTTTTAAGAGTTGTCATAGCCACAGTGTCTGTGCACAGCAATAGAGAAGCAAACTAAGACATGGTGGAAAGGGGATGTGACTTCTCTTTTGACTTCATTTTCTCAGTGAAATTTGAATTCATGATGTTAAGAGAAAATTAGAAGGAAAGGTGAGAAGCTGAAAGTTGGGAAAGAGCACACATTGGTCAGTGACCTCCAAAAGGAAGAACATACTGAACACAGAAATTCAGTAGCGTCTTTGGCTGGTCCTGAGAATGAGAACCCATCTGGCATTTGATTACAAGCATGTAAGAGGGACTAAGTTAATGATGTCCTCCTACCCCTCACTTTCTTGATCTCTACCTCTAGGCTCAATTCAGTAAGAAATAAGGAAGGATATAGATGGATCCAACCCAGTGGCTCTCAACATTTCTAATGCTGTGACCCTTAAAAACAGTTGTGGTGACACCCAACCACAAAATTATTTTGGTTCATATTTCATAACTGTAATTTGCTACTGTTATACATTGTAATATAAATATCTGTGTTTTCTGATGTTCTTAGTCCATCCCTGTGAAAGAGTCATTTGACCTCTAAGAAGGGTTGTGACCCACAGGTTGAGGACCTCTAATCCAACCTCATAAATAAGCGTGAGGTAGATCCTTGGTAGAATTTTTGGGGTTACTTAGGTATACTATCAGATCATCTGCAAATAGTGAAAGTTGGACTTCTTCCTTTCCATTTTCAGACCCCCTTGAACGCCTTTTGTTGTCTTATTGCTCTAGCTAGTACTTCGAGTACTATATTGAATAGGTATGGAGAGAGTGGACATCCTTGTCTTGTTCCCAATTTTGCCTTCAGATATGTGGCAGGACACAAGATTAACTCAAACAAATCAGTATCCCTCCTATATACAAATGATAAATGGGCTGAGAAAAAAATCAGAGAAATATCACCCTTTACAATAGCCACAAATCACATTAAAAAAAAATCTTGGGGCAACTCTAACCAAACAAGTGAAATATTTGTATGAAAAGAACTTTAAGTCTTTGAAGAAAGAAATTGAAGAAGATATCAGGAAATGGAAAGATCTCCCATGTTCTTGGATAGGTAGGATCAACATAGTAAAAATGGCAATCTTACCAAAAGCAATCTACAGATTCAATGCAATCTCCATAATTCCAATGCAATTCTTCACAGACCTGGAAAGAACAATACTCAACTTCATATGCGAAAACAAACAAACAAAAAACCCAGGATAGCCAAACAATCCTATACAATAAAGGAACTTCTGGAGGCATCACCATCCCTGACTTCAAGCTCTACTATAGAGCTATAATAATAAAAGCAGCCTATATATATTGGCATATATCAGAACAGACACATTGATTGATGGAATCAAATCGAAGACACTGACATTAATCCACACACCTACAAACACCTGATTTTTGACAAAGAAGTCAACATTATACAAGGGAAAAAAGAAAGCATCTTCAACAAATGGTGCTGGTGTAACTGGATATCTATATGTAGAAGAATGCAAATAGATCCATATCTATTGCCATTCACAAAACTCAAGTCCAAGTGGATCAAAGACTTCAACATAAATCCAGTTACACTGAACCTCATAGAAAAGAAAATTGGAAGTAGCCTTGAATGAATTGGCACAGGAGACCACTTCCTAAATATAACAACAGTAGCATAGACACTGAGAGCAACAATTAATAAATGAGACCTCTTGAAAGTGAGAAGCTCTGTAAGGCGAAGGACACTGTCAATAAGACAAAAAGGCAGCCTACAGAATGGGAAAAGATCTTTACCAACCCCATATCTCATAGAGGGCTGATCTCCAAATATAAAAAGTACTCAAGAAACCAGTCAGCAAAATATCAAATAATACAATTAAAAATGGGCTAAGGAGCTAAACAGAGAATTCTACACAGAAAAGTATCAAATGACTGAAAAATGTTTAAGGAAATGTTCAACATCCTTAGCCATTAAGGATATGCAAATCAAAATAACTCTGTGATGCCATCTTACACCTGTCAAAATGGCTAATATCAAAAACACTGATGACAGCTTATGTTTGAGAGGATGTGGAGAAGGAGGAACACTCCTCCACTGCTGGTGGGAGTGCAATCTTGTACAGCCACTCTGAAAATCAGTATGGCAGTATCTCGGAAAATTGAAAATCAACCTACCTCAAGACCAAGCAATATCACTACTGGGCTAATACCCTAAAGATGCTCAACCACACCACAAGGACATTTGCTCAACTGTATTCATAGCATCATTGTTTGTAATAGCCAGAACCTGGAAACAATGTAGATGCCCTTCAACCGAAGAATGGATAAAGAAAATGCGGTACATTTATTCAGTGGAGTATTACACAGCAGTAAAAACAATGTCATCATGAAATTTGCAGGCAAATGGATGGAACTAGAAAAAAAAATCATCCTGAGTGAGGTAACCCAGACTCAGAAAGACAAATATGGTATGTACTCTCTCGTAAGTGAATATTAAACTCAAAGCAAAGGATAACCAGTCTATGATTCGCAACCCCAGAGAAGCTAGGTAAAGAGAACACTAAGAAGGAAACACATTGATCACCCCAGGAAAGGGAAAGGGTTAAGATCTCCTTGGTAAACTGGGAGTGGGGAGAGGAGGAGATGGGAGGCAGGAACATGAGGGCTTGAGATAGCTGAGTTGGGGGAGAGACAGGGAGGGAGAGCAATGAAAGAAATATCTTGAAAAAAAGTACCATTAAGGGGATGGGGAGAAATCTGCAGCTAGGGAAAACCCCAGGAACTCACAAGATTGTCCCCAGCTAAGACTCATAGCAATGGTGGAGAGGGTGCTTTAACTAGCCTTCCCCTGCACTGAGACTGGTGTCTACCCTAACTGTCATCATAGAACCTACATTCAGTGACTGATGGAAGCAGAAGCAGATACCCACAGCCAAGCACTTGACCAAGATCCTGGAGTTCAGTTGAAGAGAGGCAGGAAGGATTATAGGAGCAAGGGGGGTCAGGATCATGATGGGAAAAAACCACAGAGGTAGCTGGCCCAAGCCAGTGGGAACTCATAAACTCTAGACTGACAGCTTGGAAATCTGCATGGGACTGCACTAGGCCCTCTGAATGTGGGTGACAGTTGCTTGGCTTAATGTGTTTGTGGGTCTCCTGGCGATGAGACCAGGACTTATCCCAGGTACATGAGCTGGCTTTTTCAACCCCATTCCCTATGGCGTGATGCCTTACTCAGCCTTGATGCAGGGGGGAAGGGCTAGATCCAGCCCCAACTGGTAGGCCAACCTGTGTTGACTACCCAATGGAGGCTTTACACTCTACGAGGAGGGGATGTGGGGAGACGGAAGGAGTGGTAGAAGGGGATGGAGAGGGAACAGGGGTTGGTATGTAAAAGGAAAGAAATATTTCTTTTAAATAAAAAATTATAAAAAAAGACTGAGGGAGAGATGAATAAATATACTAAGTGTTTCAATAGCTGCAAACAAAATCTAATTCTCAATGTAATGGCTCAACAACACAAAATACACTTCTTTCTCACACATATTTCAGGTTGGTGGATGATTCTCCAATAGAGCAGGATTCAGAAACTTTTAACTTTTTTTCCCTTTCGACCAGCAAGCAATGAAAATAGCCTAGCAAAGGCAAGACATGTTTTTCAATTGATTAAATTTATTTTTTGACAATTGCATCCATTTGTATGGTGCATTGTGTTCAGGTTCACCTGCATATTTTATTTTTCTTCCTTTATTTTTGCCCCCAACCACTGGTTTCCTGTTCACATTCATGCCTTTTGGCTGTGGTCAGTGAGCCATTAATTTTAACAGGGAGTATCTGAGTAACCGAGGGTTTGGAATTGCCTTTTGAAGATGTGAAGGAGCGGGATCTTAGAGAGGATCAGCTGTGACCTATAATTGAGAACGGTGTAGTTATTGTGGAAGTACCTTGATATAACAATAAACTCTCTCATGTTTCCTATGTTGCTACTGTCTCACTTGTGTGTGCATACTTGTGTTTCCACAATGCTGCAATGAAACATGAAGTCCTTCATCATATGTGGCCTCTTTTTCTTAGAAGTCCCAGTCTCTAAAATAACGAGCTTAATAACTTCTATTGCTTATAATTTATATGGTCTGTGCTATTTTCCTCTAGTTCCAGAAAATTAAGTTAGACAGCAGCATAAACATTATAGAACATAGTATGTCTGTATGGAAAGCCGCATATGTCAAATAACCCCTATTTATTTAAGAACAATAAGGAAATGGAAGAAGGAAATCATTATAATGACATATTAGAATTTTTTATTAAAGCTTTAAAGAGATGTAAGGTCTAAAATCTTGTATTTGAGAGAAAGTTGAGAAGTCATCACACAAGAAGTTTTGTTTTTAGCAGATACCTGACAGATTAAACTGAATAAATGTAATGAATTAAATTACTAACTCAATTAAAACCCTAATCCTTGTAACCTGTGCTGTAACTGGCTATATTTTGAAATAGAGGCCCCCCATTTCTACCTCCTCAGTGCTGTATTAAAGGTAGTACATTGTCTATTTCTCCTCCAGAATCTATCATTTGCTAACTGTTCAGCAGTGAATAATTAGTGCCTCATAAGCCTCTTGCCTATTTATAGTTAATTTTTGACAGATCCAGTATTGTACAGGTCCAGTACAGGCAGCTGCAGCTACTGTGAGATCACATTTGCTACAGCTGTGTTATACCTGAATTGGTAATTAACATCCCTTCTCTCTAACTTCTGCTTTTAACATCCTATCTGATTCCTATTCTGTAATGTTCTCTGAGACTTAGAGGGGTAATAGAAATGATCTGTGTAGGGATGTACACTCAATCATTATTTAGTCTAACCATCTTGAGCAGTCAAGAGTCTCTGCATTCGCTTCTGCTCATTTCAAAGGGAAGCTTCAACAATTAAGGATGTAAGTAGCATTTGTCTTTGAATATACATAGAAGTATTCAGACGGTCATTTGGTGTCATATCAATTTAGCTCAACTACAGTGGTGAGGTTACTGGCAGGCTCTATTACCTCTCCAACCATGGATTTTTTTTTTAATTGAGTGTAGAGTCCCAGGCATGTGTTCTTTCCTGTAGAGATGACCTCAGATCTGATTCAAGGGTAGTTGGTTGTCTGATAATAGTTGTGCCACTATTGAACCAATGGGCATATCATGCCTGGAAGTTTGACAATCTGGTTCATAGAGTTCACAGCTGTGTAAGACCATCAGTATAATTCTCCCCTCAGCAAGCTGCATAGGGCCTTCTGGAACCATGTAGACTGACTGCCAAGGCAGAACTTCCAGCTGAGTTTAGATTTACTTTCTCCGACGTACCTTTCAAACTAGGAGTGTGGTGTTTTCAGTAAAAGGTTCTTAATCATCCGGTCTTGGTTAATACTCATGAGGAAGGACAATAGCCTCTGTAGTTTTGGAGACTCTTGGGGGCTCCCTGACTAACAACTCATAAGAAAGTATCTCACAACTGGTGCTGTGGTTTTGTTTGATAAACAATGGCCTGTAGGGGCAGCATTATCCATCCATGTAAGCTATTTCCAGACTGTTTTTTTTTTTTTTTAACTTATAGGGCTTACAAAGCAGTAGATCTCTGCATTAGTTATATTTCTACTGCTGTGATAATAAATTACCATGACAAATAGCAATTTAAAGGCAATTTCATTTTTACTTAAGCTTCCAGAGAGCTAGAGTACATAATGGTGGGGAAGTCATGGTGGGAGCAAGAAACTGAGAGATCACATTTAAACCACATATATGAAGCAAACTTTCTAAAAACGATGAAAAGTAAAGTTATAAATAAACAATATGCCCGAAGTTATCTACTTCTTCCAGCAAGGCTCCATCTTTTAAAGATTCCATAATCTCCCCAAATAGTTCCACAAACTAGTGACCTTGTATTTAAACACATGAACCAATGGTGGTATTTCTCATTTAGTCTACTACAATTTCCATACGGACTTTTCATAGGTGCTGTTGATTATTTCTCTGTCCTAATCACTTTGTTTCTCATGTTTCTCCACCCACATTCCTGCTTGAACTTTCCTGCTACCATAATTTCCCTTATCTACATTCATCTAAATTATCTTCTACTGTCCTTTCATTCTTTATGACAACCCCCAAGTTGTCATTCTAGTTCTATAGTTCTCCAAGTGTTCTAATTAAATATATAAAATGAAAGAGTAAAAGCTAGGTAAAAATGTACTGAATAAGGCTCAGTATATTTTTTTCAAATTCCATCAATTAACTTGTAAATTTAATTTTTATAGCTTAACAGTATTCATGTATATATATATATATTGTGTATATATAGTATATTTTTATTATCTATTGATCAGTTGATTGACATAGTCTAGGCTGATGTTCACAAGGCTTGGAGCTTGTTCTCATGTTTGTCAAACCAAGAATATGTTAAAATCAAGGTTAAAGTTTTTGTTACCATAAGAATATTTTCCTTACTTATTGAAAAATGTCAAGCTGGAAAGCTTATACCAAATCAGAAATAACACTTTCAAGATTTCAAGCACACAGGTTATATATACCCTTTCTCCTTAAAAAAAGGAAATAAAGTAAGTGAGAAGCATTTGAAATCTCTTCTCATTCCTTCTCTTCTTACATTCTCAGGAGAAATCTTTGAGCCTCTGATAATAAAAACAAACAAGCAAATAAACCTGTAGAAGACTGAAAATTGAGAGATTTTGAAAAGTTCTACTGTAAGAGTAAAACATTTTAGGATGAAAATAAAATTTTCAGATGGAAATAAAGAGGATTTTTGAGAGGGGGATTAGAACAATATTCAGAATATGTTCATGTTTATGTTTGACACATTAAAGAGTGATACAATAGCAGATAACAGGTATCAGTGGGAACTGAGAAATTTGGGGAAATTGGGCTACTTGAAGAAATTGACTCTGAGGTCCATGATTTTGGAACTGTTTTGATATGGAGAAGAGGGTAGAGATTCTTTTCTCTATTTGAAATGCCGTCTGAGTTCAACCATTTTCTCCTGTTTATTTTCCCTCATATGTTCTTTTCATGTTATCCAAGTATTCAGAATTAAACTTTGTAATTCTTTCTATAGGAAAGACTTCTCAGATGAGCACAAAGATACTGGTGTCCTAAGCTCTTACTGTGTTATTTCATTACCATAGTTCTGTCCTGGTAGACTACGGGCTGCTGGGATCAGGGACTGCTCATCTGATGTCCTTCGCTTTTAGTATTTGGTTCAGGATTCAAACTCATTAGAGTCTGGTCCATAAATAACTTTCAAGCACATGTTAATGTGTTTTTGGTAAGATGATGGTTTGACAGACTGTCAGTGTTAGCAGTCACCAGTACAAAGTGGGCACAGATTCAAGAGGTGGAGAAAGAGCTAAAGTTCACTTAGCTTGGTGTTGAGTTCAACATTTTAGTCCTGTAAGTGCATCAGTTCTTGCTGTTGTGGAAGGTTCACTTTAAATGCTTTGTAAAGTGTTTAGAATTCAATCATTGGGAAAGAATCTATTAAAAAAGATTGGAGAGGAGTGAACTGACAGGTATGAGAAAAGCTAGAAGAGGCATTTAGACATGTATACATAGCAAAACTAGCAAAGACAGCAGCTACTGTAACTAAAATCCCCCATCACTGGAAAAGGTACTGGAGGACAGGAAGTGTGGATGCTGCGGCTTCACAACTTCCGGTTTGTAACAACAATATGGCAGTGCCAATGCTTAGTCACTTTCAAATACATAGAAAACTGCTTCCACTGTTCTTATTCATATTTATGTGAATCTGTGCACTATAATTTTGGCAGAGAGGAAATAGCCTGAGACCTTAGTGACCAATCATTTAAATGCATATCTGAACCAAATGAAAAGCCGAGAACTCAGACTACAAAATGTTACCTTGGAATATTTTTACATACATTAAGTTGAAGTGGTTTCAGGCTAATTTGTGTAACTTATTGGTGCAATGCAACACAATTTGTTAGGTTGAAAGCCAGTGGGCTTTTTCTTCCCACTGGGAACCTATAAACGACAAAGCGATGATTTAGATAGTATGTTTGTAAAATTAATGAAGATAATCTTTTTTGTTTTATTTGTGTTAAAGTACTGAGAACTGTATTTCATTTTCCCTTTTAAATGACTAAAAATATTTCTTTGATATTGGCCAAGTGAAATTCAATTCCTCACACAGCATTTTAAATGTTAATCAGAGACAAAGGCGGCACTGGCCAGCGAGGGCTTTGCTTTAGAAACTAACATTTACATTGCACTTTTCATTTGAAAAGCCATTTAGAAACATAAATTAATCTTTACAACACTGCTGAGAAGTAGTTAATGGCAGGAAGGATGATCATTACTCCCATATTACAGATGAGTAAAGCTAACTGCAAGCTTAGTGACCAAATTAAAATTATTACTCATGTGTCAAATCATTTATGACTATCCCCATCTGATATTTCATGCTTCAAGTTTTTAATGCATAATCATCTCTTGGTTGGATAAACGCATTGCTCCCAGGTCTTTATGAGAAAAAAAATGCTGAAGTAATAAGACATGCACATAGAGTTTGGTCAGCACATGAAGGAATATCATTACCTTCTCCTGAACACACAGGGGGTGACAAAACATACATCATTGACATCCCTCATCTCTTCTCTGTGCAGACATCATATTCAATTAAGCAAAGAGCTCTCTGTCAACAGACTTGACATGCTCACCTAGGGAATGTCACAGCCTCCCCTGAAATCAATATTCAAGTTATGATAGACTGACAGTTTAGCAGATGAGTGAGCATCCCTTGATTTTTACCTATTTTTGCTACAGAACTAAGAAATGTGCTTTAAGTGTGAACAAAGATACTTCCTTAAGTTTGAGGGACATAGCTGTGGGATGTAAATAGGGAGCATATTACAGTGCATCAAAGGACACATTAATAAAGTTCTGATCAGAGAGAAAGGAATGAAGTCCTGTCTCAACTGGGATGATAAAGTTGACTCTTGGTGATTTAGAAAGCCACATGGTCACATGTAAGGAGTTACTCTGGGAAGTAACTTCTGGGAATCTTTTGTCTGATAAACATCTCAAAGATCTCCAACTTTCTAATGTATTTGACAAATTTCCTTTTTTTCTGAATCTACAAAATGATTCACAAGCCGACTCTATGAATGGAAAAGGAAACATTTTAAATGTTTAGAGGGAAAGAGTGAAGAATAGAGGTACCAGAAAAAAATTATAAAACAAGTTGCCCAATTTCAGAAGTTTTGACAAATGTAATTCTGTGACAAAACCTTCCCTTTGTGTGGAAAGTATCTTTACTGATAGAATTTTATTTTCTTATTCTCTTCCCCACCATTCTGTTCTCTGATTTTTCTTTAAGGTTTACATTTTCTTGGGGATCTTACATGAACTACCTCTCTTTGGGCTACTGTACTTGTGAATGAAATGGTAAAGGTCAAGATGCATGGACCTAATGAACATGCTGAGGTTTGGGTTAACTGGGAAAACCCATTGAAACTTTGAGCATGCAAGGAAATTGTACTGTGAGTTCTGGAAAATTGAAAGGATGTTGTTTTGTTTGTTTTGATTTTTGTTTTCATAGTGGTTTGGAGAACAGAGCTTTATTGTGTGTTCAAAAAATGTTGTTTCTCTAATTACATTTTATAAAATAAAATAAGAGGGGAAATATTAGTTTGTATAATTGAATATAAACAGAATGATAAACAATGGTGAGTTTATAAAAGTTCAAATAAACATTATATTCTCATTCAACTATTTTTTATTCTCCTTTGGAATATTTCACTTGTTAGAAGAAAAATACAGGACAAGTCCTAAGCTTTATAATTTATATACAACCTGGAAAGACAAGTTGGAAACTGTGAAAATCTAAGACACTCATAAATTCCAGTTTCAGCAATATGGCTATAATTCCATATTAAGAAACTTAAAGACAAAACAAAAACGAAGATGGGGTTATCCAAGTCATGACAGAGTTTCTTGCTGGATTGTGTGTTAATCCACAAATGCTCTCTCATTTTTCCTTATTTTTTGTTCAGATATTGTCCAGTGAAGTTTTTTCTTTCTTTCTTTCTTTTTTTTTTATATTCTGACACAGTACCAATTAGAAACAGGAAACTAGAAAAAAAGAGATAATAAGAACAATGACTACATTTTTCAGAAAAAGCTTTAATTCTTCCTCTTTGTATTTTTTAAAATTTCTTCTTTTCTTCCATGATTCAATGTACATTGTAAACATATAGTATACCAGACGTAAGAATAAATCATTTTTGTATTTTGCATTTTCATTCATTATAAGCTTAACCTTCTTGCAGTCTTTACTGTTTTGATGTATTATTATGTGTATATATATGTGTGTGTGTGTGTGTGTATATATATATATATATATATATATATATATATATAATCTTTAAGTAGGTACCAACACAAAAGAGTCCTGTGTCACAGACTTAAAAGTATACATTTCAGTCATTCTGAAGAGGTACCTATTTAGATTTGATTTATCTCCATGGCAACTGGATTTCTAAATTTTATTATTACTGTCCATCTCATTTTATTTTGGTAGCTTTTCCTTCTTGTCAGTGATTCCAGATATAGGACACTTGGAAGATAGATCAGAGTTTACAACTTTATATTCCTTAGACATCAGTGGTCTGGAAAACCCAGTTATGTTTTCGTTTACTTTTGAGCTCACTGCATAGTTTCTCAGTCTATTTTCTCCATGTTCCCGCCCAACCTGTACATTTAGAACTTCCAGCCTTGTGCCAATGTTAGCAGTTTATTCCAAGTTTTGAGGTTTTTTTTTTTCATTTTCCTTTGAAAGTAGCAGCAAACCCATCAACTTCCACCATAAAAATATTGATTTGGAATCTTTTATGATACATACTGTTGCTTCTAGAATCATTAGGCTCGCTTACAAATTCCCAGAAGCAAAATTTCCTACCTTTTTAGAAACATAGCAAGCTATCTACAATGTCACCCAGTACTGTCATTATAATTATGGGTAAAAAATTCATGCCTTCAAACCAGTTAGATATATTTGAAGATAAACACAAACATAATCGTGGCTCAGTATTAGCGCAATGTCCTGTCTCCCGAGTGCCGCCAAACATCTGTGTTGGAATGAGAGAAGCAAACACTCAGCCGGGCCCTGGATTCCCCATCTCTGCACGTGTGTTCTGAGATCACACACCAGGGTGCATGCAAACGAATAATGCGAGAATGTTGTGATCAGCAGGACTCATTACCCAAATCCTGTGTGGATTCCTGTTGGCAGTTTGAGTGCTGACATGAGCCTTCTGAGCTCTCTGGTCCTGAATAAAAACAAACTCAAATCAGAGTTAAAGATGGTAATATTTTCATTTCTAGGTATTTAAATGAAAGTTTTCAGTATACAGCTATTAGTAGCTAAAATAGTAAAAGACCGGCATCAATCTTATCTATAATGGAATCTACTTTATAATATTTCATGCGTTACATAGGAGCTGTGAGTACATCCCTACCAACAATGTTACCCTTAGTACATATTATTTCTATGACAAAAACCCTTGCACATTAGTGGTCCACAATTATGTACTGATGATGTGGTAAGAAGGTTAAACTATTCATCAAACCAAACTTCTGAGACAAGGTGAATAAATCTGGACAAAACAACATTTTTAAGAGCAAGCATTTATTAATTTACATTTATTATTTTCTCCATACTATAAGGACTGAGAGATAATGATAAGTAAAAGTAAGCAGGATGTCTTCCTGAAACATGCAAGGACCTCATGGGAAAGAAAACTTTAATTTTATGATTAAAAATTACTTCTCGAGTAAGTGCTAAGAAATGAGAGTTATTAATTACAAGTCAATTAGGCACAGAGGAAGGGGAAGAGTAATTTATGCCTGGCAATCAGTCCTTGTACAGTTCTTGTGGTAAAAGGGGTAGGATAGGACAGTGGCATCTGTGGAGAGTCAAGTCTCCAAATAGGGTTGGAGAAATAGAACCAATGTAGGCGTGCTGTTGTGTTATAAGAGCTGTAGGAAGCCACAAAGGAAGGACACATTGGTGTGGCTTCAGAGTATAAAGAACAGAGCTGATCAGAATTTGTTGAGTGTTGATAAAGTTGAACACATATATCTTAGAAAATACATCTTCATTCACAAAGGTGTAGGGCTTTTGTGATAACCAATATCTGTTAATCTTTAAGGCTTTTAATAATTATCTGAGTGACAGATGTTCTTGTCACTACATTTAGATTTGGACTCAGGGAACAAATAGCCTGACAATGTACATTGATAACAGTACCTATGGCAATATCCTTATATCATGAAATACTCAGACTAGATGGAAGGGTCAAAAAAAGAGGATCATTTTTTTCTGCATTGCTGCTCAAGTATATCATTGTTACACCAGAGAACATGAATCTGGTTGCTGTTATAGGTGTCTATAGCTTGCTTTGGAAGACTTTTGTTTTCCTCAGAGCAACATGTATCACAGGTCTACCTTACATGATTGTAAACCACTGCATCTGTAGATAATGTAAAGGACTTCAGGAGGTCATCAAGAGCACATCTTCCCACCCAGGCACTATGCACATGAGAGGCAGTAGCCTCTTTTCATTTCCTATTCATTTCAGTATGAGCAGGAGTACCTTCACCCACACTCTCATTTGCCCAGTTTCTACACTCACCCATTTCTATTGCAGTCTAAGTCCTAATAAAGGCTTTTTGATGGTTACAGTTTTGAGTAGAGCAGGATGAAATGGTCACACTAGAGCTGGCAGTTCTAAAGACTGCTGGCACTGACTAGAACCAACATTAGGAGTTGATAACACTGAGGCAGTTAGCAAGCAGAAGATGGCAGATAGTAGTGAAAGAATACAAGCTTAGTAGCCTCTATTCTTAGTAGAGTTCTTGGACGCTGTAGGAAGTGGCTAGCTAAGTCTAGTTATTTGGAAAACCATGAAGAGTCTTGTTAACATCCTAAAGTCATTGTAGCTCAAGGCCCAGCGCTGCTAACCTAAGAAGGAAGAGCTGATGACATTAAGAGCTACTAATGTTACAATATTACAAAAGCTGTGCTTTACTTTTTTGTGCTTTCTATCTTAACTGAGCAAAAAAGCCTTCAGCTGATTGATAGCAATGCCAATCTGAGGAGGAGTGAGGGCTAGAGATTGAGTTCAATTACATGGACAATTTAATCATCCAATTATAACTACATAATGAAGTTATAACAAAAAGTCTGAACCCCAAAGCACAGGTTAATTTCCTGGGTTGTCAATATCAGAGTCATATATTAATACAAAGAAGATTACACCTTCTGAAAAGACTAAGATTCTGTCCCATATGATGCTCACTTTTCATGGTTTTCATTGTGATTTCCCTGTAACAATTGCAAATATGAGCATAACAGGTTTCCATAAGTCAATAAAACTTCATAGTGTATCACTGAACTTGAGAGTGGTTTGGGGAAACTATCCTGCAATAGTTAATGATTTATTTCAAATAGGCAGAGTCACAGAACCCAGATAGTTGTACATACATAGTTTTGATATTTCTCTAAAGATGATTTTTGAATGAAATTCATATTTAAATTATTAGATTTGAGATTGATAATCTTGCATAATGTAGGTAGGATTTATGCAATCAATGGAAGTTCTTAACAGTACCAGTACTAAATTCCTCGGAGAAGAATGTAACTCTGTCAGCAAAATGAATGTCATATGGGTTCAAGTTGCCCTTCCTCTTTTAGTCTGCTGGGCTACTCCGCAAATTTTGTACTTGTCAGTTTTTCACAAATCTCTGTCTCTCACGGGTGTGTGTGTGTGTGTGTGTGTGTGTGTGTGTGTGTGTGTGTGTGCATTCTATTGATTTTGTTTCTCTGGAGAACCTTAACAAAAAAAAAAACAAAACAAGAAACTTGGTAATGGACATGTGTAAACAATTCTTTCTAACATTGTAGTATGAACATTTACTTCTTTATTGGGTATCAAAACTCATGGGTAGATTTGGCAGACTTTAATAGCATGACCTTAACTTGGCAGTGTAGGTAACACTGAGTTAAAGGAAACTTATATACTCTTCAAGAGGACATGGCTTTGAAATAAATGGGGAGAAACATATGTATTTAGGAGATACTTGTTGGGTAAAATCAAGAGGGCCAATAGAAGTGGAAGAAGGAGGAAAACGTAATGTTGAGAAAATGAGTGATGGTCTGAGTGTCTTCAGGATCAGAAAGCACACTGGTTTGGAAGGAGTTACATAAGTTGCTAAACTGAATTATAAATTTTTTAAACTTATCATGAAAGGAGTCTGGGGAGATTATAATCCTTTTACTGGAGAAATGGATTTGACATCAAGATTTTATGGGAAGCTCAATATGGTACAAATTGGGGCTTCTTGTCGTGTCTATATTGGTACTACCTTCCCAACTTCATCAACAGTATTTGAACCTACTAACTTCAGCTGATTCAAGATATGTAAATATCTATAAAGTAGACCCCACACTCAAAAAACTAATGTGATTTAATAATAAAAAATTAATGTAAGACCAAGTAAAAAAGTCTACCCTCTGTGATCATGTGGGCATCATCCCAGGGATGCAGACATGGTCCAACATGTATAAATCAATAAGTGTAATACAGCACATAAATTGACAAAAAACCCCACAAATTCATATGCTCATTTTATTAAATGCAAAAGAACCCCCTTTTATAAAATCCAATATCCTTTCATGATAAAAAAAAAGTCTTGGAAAGACTAAGGATACAAAGAATGCACCTCAACATATTAAAGGTGATTTACAGCAAGCCACAGCCAATGCCAACCTAAATTGAGAGAAATTAAAACCACTTCCCCTAAAATCAGGAATAGGATAACGATGTCTATTCCCTCCATATCTATTCAATATAGTACTTGAAGTCTTATCTAGCCTCTTATTGAGTAAAGAACAGATTGAAAGCATCCCTTTCAGACATGCAGGGTAGCTTCTATCAATATTTGTATATGGAGATTATATCTGGAAAACTGATAATTCCAAGATTCTTAAGGAAGAGCACATTTAGTATCATTTGTGTGAATTGTATGTCAATTATCATCTTCCTTTGAGGACTGGTCCAACTAGACAAGAAGTACTGTAAATTGTAAATTCAATGTTGTGGTGACAAATTTCATGGGTCCAGGAAAGATGGTCAGCCACACTATCTGTGATTTCTTTTACACATTTGAAATTATTTTAGTCTGTCCAATTATATAATGATACAACTTTGTAAGAAGGTTCTAATTCAACTATTGTTGGACAGGAAGCTATTCCTTGCCTGAGTGGATATACTCACTCATTTTTAGGAGAAAAGAGAGACATCAAGACACATGTTATTCTATGACTGGGAAGACAAAAAGGTAGATTACTGAATTTACTTTTAATGGCTCAGTTGGCAAGGTGATTGCCAAGTGAACATGAGGACCAAAGTTCATTTTCCAGCACCTCTGTAAAATGCTGGTCATGTCAGTATTCACCTGCAACCCCAACAATAATCAGGGGTAGATATAAGTGTATCCTTGATGTTCATTAGCCTGTTAGGATAGTTAAGTTAATGAGCTTTGTTTCCAGTTATAGACTCTGTCTTAAAGAAGTAAAGATAGAGATCAAGGAAGATATCCTTGGCCTCCACATAGATACTTACACATGTACATATACATCTTAATGCACCTGTGAACACATCTAAACAAACAAGTACATTTATAATACATGCATTGCACATACACACACACACCCAAACACACATCACAGAGCACCATACACACAAAAGTAAAAAAGATACATATGCAATACCATGTGGAAGACAGAATAATTATTACCAAGAATATAGAAAACTTTTGGCAATGAATGTCAAGTGACTGTATTCTAATCTTACCTTTTATGACTTCTTGTAGTGTTCTTTACTGTCTGGAGAATGATCTACAATAGCTATCTTTTCTGTTTCAAATCAGTGAGTATATTTAGCATGTAGCAAAAGTAAAAGAAAAAGATAACAAGTAGCTGATAGAAACAAGAGATGGAGAGCGAGGCATTAACAAACATGGAACTTACAACATCCAGCAGAAGTTATTGGGGAAACTTGTTTGAAAGAACACACAAAGGTAATGTCATCAAATGGGTGAGGGGGCTTATAAATTTAGCAGAGAAAAAAAGTCCTGCTCCAGTTCCTGATTGAGAATGGCTCTTAATGAGCTTCTAGCTTCCTGTTTTAACCAGAGCCTTTAAAAAAATGGGATAAACAGCAGCAATGTTTGTCTGTTGTCAAGGATACAATGTCCTTAACATCCTTAGCATCCTACTGTGTTCTAAAGGGCACAGTCTGATACAGGACAGTGGTTTCAGTGGATCCTTGACATAAGCACACTTGGGTGTGAAAGAAAGGAGGTCCTCCTTGCTCCTAGAGTCTGTCTTCAACAAGCTTAAACAGCAGATGGTGATTTAGCAATGGATATTATACCAAGTAGTAGAGAGCAGCGAATTAATAGAACTATAAAAAGTTCTGTAACCTGTTTCTAGCCTTAATCCATGTTGCACGGTCTAGGTATATCTTATTACTTCCACAAAGGATTTACAACAGATCATGTAGGAACCTCAGCCTAATTTTATAATGGATACTTTATGAAAGGAACAATTCTGGCAAGCAAATCCAACCCAAATATGCTAAACATATGTTTTATGTTTTAAATTTGCCTAGATGCTTGTAAGGATTTTATGACACTTAATTGAGAATTATCTCAGAAGTAGACCTTCTAACCAAGCATCACAGTTGTTTAATGCAAAATTTGAATATATATAGCCCTTTAAATATGCCCGGATTAGTGATAAAAATTGCCCATGTTTTAGTCTTTTAAAATTGTTTATCATTTGAAGATTACACAGTCTATATTCTTTATTGCTTCTTTTCAAGATCTCACAAGCACATGTAATGAATAGATTTCCTGGACTCGTAATCTCTATTCATCATATTCCACTAATGTAGTACATAAAGTTCTGGGTTTATTGTTGAAATAGAAATCGGGAAGCCTTGGTTGTTTGCTATTAAGAATCATGAGATGTTTAAAGCTATCTTCATCATTTTCAATGTAGATTTCTGATGAGAAGTTAATACAACTAGCATGATTCTTCAAATGTAAACATGTTTCATATGAAAATCAGAGATCACTTGTAATTTCAACAGAGACTATCTGTCGTGGCATCATCTTAAGGACTACGACAGGAAGGAATATTTTCCTTGCATCAGTATCGATATGTGGTCATGTAACAGTTCAAAGTTATTTGGGGTTTTACAGAAACAGGAATGAATTGACGGAGGACACTTTAAGAACTTGTAGTTGAGACATTTTGAATTAGCTTATTCTTGTAAAATACAAAATGTACCTACACAAGTCAATTATTTCATGTGTTCTAAGGTTATATTTCACCTAGAATAAAAATGTTTTATTTTATGTGTAAAATGAGATTTTAAGTGTGACAACTGTGAATGTGTTAAATTTGAGAGATGTGGGGAAATAATACTAACTATGAGTATAAGATTTTTAAAAAAGAGAAATCTGTCTGGTTCTTTTACTGTGAAGTATGGTCTTAGTCCAAGTGGAAAACCAACTGGTATCAGGTGAGTGGCTCATTATACAGAAATAAACCCAAACTGCCTAGATGAACTAGTATTTCCTAAAACTGGCATGCACCATTAGTATATTAATAATTGCCAAATGAAATAGGGGGAAGCCTTCAGGTTCAAGCTGTGATGGTATTAGCAACCAAAATCTGTTTGAGTCAGTCAATGGAGTAACTGTAAAGTTAACGATCTACCTCATTGGTTCCCAGCCTTCCCAATGCTGTGACCCTTTACAACAGTTCCTCATGTTGTGATGATCCACAACCATAAAATTATTTTCATTGCTATTTCATAACTGTAATTTTGCTTCTGTTATGAATTGTAATATAAACATATGTGTTTTCTGATGATCTTAGGTGATCCTTGTCAAAGGATCAGCCATTCGACTCCCAAAAGGGCTTGTGACCCACATAGTGAAAACTGCTGATTTAACCGATGAAGACAAAGGGCTTGGAACTGTATGATACTCTCTTGAAGGTTACATAGCAGGGCATAAGGCCATAAAGTTTAAAATTAACCTTTTGATGCTTCTTTTGGAACAATTTTCATGAAATCACCAACGTTGATTTTTATGAAAATTAATTCTTGAACTAAATCTCTAGTATATTGTTCAAATGTGCCATGACTCCTTATATCCCAGATTTTCTATGTGTCACTATAACCATGACAAAATTGTCGATGATAGTTTGAAGTCATACTGTGTCTAATAATAAGTATGGAGAGGCTTGGTGTTTGTTGAGGCAGTTATAGGAGTAGAGCTTGTTTGGTTGAAGTTGAGAATATAAAAAAAGTGTCAAACTTTCCCAGTGTCAGAGATGTAGATGTGGAGGAATGCAAGAAGCTGTCAAAACTGGGAGTGCCAATTCCTATTTTGATCTTGAGATCTTGAAAAACAAGGCAGTACTTCCCTTTGATGCGTATCTGATTATACTTTACTTCCTTTGTCTTGTTATCATGAAGGGGGGTTTCTTCTCAAAGACAGTATAAATGACCCAGGCTATGAGGAATTAGCTTAAGATGATAATTATATACATATTTTATGATACTAGCCATAGGATTGGTGGTAGTTACATGACCCATATCTAACCATTAGAAACATATTTTATAGCAAAAAACAACCAGACTCAGCAGAAAAAAAAGAACTATGAAGAGAAAGTTCTCTGATTTCTTAATTTGTCTTTAGTCTTTAAATTCCCTTGTATGATGAGAATTCCCTTGGAAACGTAGATCTTCTGTGATCATGACAGGAAACCTGGAGAGTTGTGAAGTTTAACTACTGCTGTGACAGCACTAAGAAGCTAAACTAACTGAAATTTTCTACACTCAGCCCTTTCCCCTTATAAATGGCTTAAGTCATTTTAGCTGGCAGCTTTTTATTTATGGCCCAATGTGTCCCACTGAACCTTGACTCTCATTGCTCTCCCTGTGCCCTCAAGTCCTTTCTCTAGCCTTCTGTCTTGCTCTGGGTCCTGAATGGCTGACCATTACAGACTACATCACCAGGAACTCTTTGCCCTCTGGTTTCTGGCTGGCATAAGCTAATAGAACACTCCTGAAGATCAGAGTAATTTTTCTACAACTGTGTCTCTGAACATGGCTTTGGCCACAATTGTCTCTAAAAGATGCTAACTCTGGTCTGGTGGCATTTATATCTCAAGGACAGCTCTCAACGAAGTTTAATGACCCTGTCTCCACCTCTACACTGGGGGATAGAATCGTTGCCTTGCAATTGCAACTCCTTGGTGTGTCAACATATTTTTTTGTGTCACTCATGTTTATATTTACTTTTGAAAGTAGTTTCTCTCTAAATCAATCTCAATTGAGAATGCTATCTGTTTTTCACTGTGCTTCTGACTTTTCTGTGTACTTACTAAGAGTTCAACTCCAAAACTTTAACAAGTGCATCAGAATAAATATATTTCATTTCTTTTAAAATGTATAATAATGCTAGGCCAATAAAAATGTTTATAATAAATGGGAATGTTAACCTATGCACCACTGAGATGCCATAACACATAGAGTATCATAAATTATACAAGTAAGTAGGATTTCTCAGGCTAGAAATCTGAGATCAAGATATTGGCAGGGTGTACTCCTTCTGAAGCCATTTGCTATGACTTTCTTCTGGCTTCTGGAGACTTACTGGACACACACAGTGATCTTTGACTGTGCACACATCGCTTTCTGTGCCTTCATTATTATCCAAGATATCTAATTCCAGAATGAATTCTCTAAATTATTAACAAACAAGAAGGTGATAGCTAAGACTCATGCTATCTTGACAGATTTTTATGCCATTGTTTTTATTATGAAACTGGAAATCTTATATGAACATAAGGGTCAGTTTTTATTGTTAAACTACCTTGGAACAAAGAGAAAGCCTAAGCTATGAGTCTTTCATTATTGTAACAAAATTACATAAAATAATAAACTTTTTAAGAATAGAGGTTTATTTTGGCTCTGGTTTTAGAGAATTCAGTCTACTCTTCTGGCCCCTTGCATTTGGGGCTATAGATTGGCATTATAAAATGGAGGAAGCATATTCTAGAAAGGCTATTTATCCTTGCTTGTCAGGAAATCTGAGTCCTGCTAGCCATTTCAAATATATTTCCACCGCTGACTTAACTTCCTCCTCTAGACCTTATTTCTTAGATGTCATATCCGCTCACATTTATATCACATGTTAATATCAAAAGCTTTTACACATGTCTCTTTGATAGACACATTGTCAGAACAAAATATGCTGCCAAATCAGGTTTTTTTTAATAAATTAACTAATATTTTCAAATTTTTATTTAAGGCTTTTTTTCCATACAGAAATACTTTGAATATATTCCTTTCTCAGTTCCTTCCAGATAGTCCTCACCTCTACCCACCAACTGCATGCTTTTTTTTCTTTCCATTTCTGAAACTAATATAGGAAATACAATAACAACAAAAAGAAAAAAATGAAAATCAAAAGAGACAGACTTAAAAATAGAAAGTCAATAGGACACAAAAATACAAAACAAAATAAGAGTGCCAAACACACACACACACACACACACACACACACACACACACACACACACACACTGTGGGTAGGGGGAGAATCCACATGGAATCCATTTTGCCTTGGACAGCTACTCATGGGCATGGTGCTTGTCCTAAGTATGGTTTATATACCCTGTGACACTCCTTTGGATAAACTGATTTTCACATTTGCAGGAGGGATCAGTTGCAAATAACTTCTTAGAGAGGAGGCTTTGAGTGCCCTGCTCCCTCTCATTGCTGGGATTTTGTCTGATTTGAACTGGTACAGGTAGTTTGCATTCTGTCACACTCTCTGTGAGTTCATGAGCCTATCAATCATATTCTGTGTTTAAGACACCGTTTCTTTGAGAACATGGTTTTAATAAAGGCATTTCATTTAAGGCTGAATTCTCTAAAGTATCTCACTCACTGCACATTGTTCAGTTTTGGGTATCTTTGTTAATTACCATCTACTTCAGGAAGAAACTACTCTGATGATGGTCGAGTGATGCACAGGTCTACAGGTATAGCAATATGTATTATGAATGATTTTATTGTTCTGTTCATTTAGCAGAATAACAGTAGTAGGTTTTTCCCTGGGCCCATGACTTAGGCTTTCTATTACTTTAGCAATGTAAGTTATGCCTTAAATTTCATGGTGTGTGTCTTAAATCCAATAGAAAAAATGGCTGGTTACTCATGGAACATTTGTGCCAGTGCTGTACCAGTATATCCTGCAGGAAGGACTTTGATGTAGGACATGCTGTTTGTTGCAGATGAAACTGATGATAACTTGTCTCCTTTGGGGGTATGCAAAGTAATTTCCACCAACATTAATGTTTGTCAATTGGACTGAAACTTCTGGTTGGAGACCATTTTGATTTTTCCATGTTTGACAGCATAAGTTAGTTGAATCTTCAATCATTGGGCCTTACCATAGGTTCTGTAGAATAGCCAATGACCTTGGAAATAGCCTGTGATGTTGGAGAGGTTCAGTGGTATTCCATTGTCAAGGACTCAACAGATGTAATGCATTCCTGGCACTGGAGGTTTTACTTGGTGGAATGAGATGTCTAGTTAGGCCATTGTTGCCTCCATTTATATGGTGTTTCCACTTAAATTGCTTACACACACACACACACACACACACACAGACACACAGACACACACACACACACACACACACACACACACACACACACACACACACAAAGGAGCCAAAGAAAAAGCATGACTGACAAATATATGAAATTGTGGCAACATGCACAGGGCCTGCATGGGTCTGTACCAGATAGGGTCGCTGTTCTAAAAGGAGAAGAAGATACAAGCCCCCATCCCTAATTCAGAAGCTATTGACAATTAATATGCACTTGCAAAAGACAACAAAACTACTTCTTTCTAAGAGTCTTACTGGAGGTATACAAACCATGTGAGTGTGTGTGTGTATGTGTGTGTGTGTGTGTGTGTGTGTGTGTGTAAGTATATATTCATTTCCAAACTCAGGTTACTAAAACTTAAGTTTTATGTTCACCTATGGCCTCAGCCTCTGTACCTACTCGTTTGAACATTTACAAAAGTTGGTAGACAATGATGTTACTCTGAAATACTTTTAATTAAAGACATTTTTTTTCTTTCTCAACTATAACTTACCATGTTTCCTTAAGGAAAATCTTTAAAAAAAACAAACAGAATGGAGTACAACAAAACTAATAAATGAACAAGCCAAAGAAAAGGAGTCAAAGAAAAAGAGTGACTGACACACACATGAACTCAGAGCAACTATGGAGATGGGGTCCACAGAGAGACTGTGCCAGATGGGGTCCCAGTGCTAAGAGGATCATCCCTAACTCAGAAGCTATATCCAATTGGTATCCACTTGCAAATGAAAAAAAATAGTTCTCTCTAAAATAGTCTCAGAGTGGTGTGATCTACTCTAAAGGGCAGGCCCCATGCCCAGCAGTAGATGGTCAACACAGAATGAACTCAATGGACTCAGTAGAGTTTCTGCCTCTCATAGTGATAGGTTTTGACAGAAGCACATTAAGTTGGTATGAGAAACTGAAGAGAGGATATGTCAAATTGCAGTCAGAATTAGAATGGTTCAGCTTTGGCTCTATGTTTTAGTTACCTTTTCTTTTGCTATAAGAAAATATCAAGACAAAAATCAACTTGATTTATTTTGACTTGTGGTGCCAGGTGTGTTTTTGTCCATAATACCAAGGGAGACATGGCAGCAAGGAGTCAGAGCAGGAAGCAAAGAGATATACTACAACTATACACAGAAGCAGAGAGAGAGTGAACAGGAGTGGGGTGAAGTTATTAACCCTCCTTTCCTGCCCATGGTAGCAAATTTCCTCCACCATGTCTCTACCTTCCTCAAAGCTCTATAGACATTCAAAACATGAGCCTATAGGGAACATTTCCATTAAAGCACTACACTCAGTCTAAAGTGGAGGTAGGCACTGAAAATAGTTATTTTCTAGGAAATAGAGGATTAGCTAATTGGTTGCCATTGCAAAACAGAATGAGTGTCTTAAAAATTCCTGTGGTTGTAACAATGAGACATCTCAATCTGAGTTGTTTTCCTTTCCATAGAATAATTGCTAATTCCCAGAACTTATTTACTGAACATTGCTTTATTTGGCCAGATAAATGTCTTAGATAAATCTCATTTTCCTCAAGGATGATTAGTTGCCTGTGGTCAGAGTAGGTGTGTTTTTGCTGCCGTTTTACTGCTTATAATGTAGTTTAAAGGAATTTTTATTACATTTGAGGCCCAGAGCCCTTGTTTCTATCTCTTCATAATTGGGCTTCAGTGACTTGAAACACCAATTGAGGTAGATACAGACTGGTAAGTGGAAAATTTATAGAGGTCCAGTGCAATAAGAAGTGTCAAATTCTCATATTATGAAGAAATGGACGATGTATGTCTATGACTTGCCAGCACATCTCTGTCATTAGATAAATAAGTGCCTTTAATCTCCTTACTAATGTTTTGAGGTGGCTATGCTTATATTTCAGAGGCTATGAGTGTGTTAGTATTCAGAAGTATCATGTTGTCCACTACAGGGTGCCTCATCTATCATATTCCTTGTCAGATACAGTATTACACAGACTTACAAAAATTATGTTTGACTATGATTGGTCCTATTGAGTTATTTCCTTTCCTATTGATTCCTATGAACCCTTACTTGCTTTCCAACACATTTACGGTGTACCACAATGGGCCATGTCATGCTCAAATTTCATGAGGCATGCATGACTCATTAACCCATAATTCTCTGAGGATAGCTGTTGCCTTAGGAAGTATCAAGATGTCCCAGAACAGACTTCTGAGAAGAAATGGTAGGTGAAATAAGAAACTGTGTGACATCTATGCCAGATGTACCAGAACTGTAGGAGAAAAGGAACATTTAGACATTATAACACCTCTAAGTAGGAAGAGGAGGCCAGTCTTTCTTTACATAAAAAATATATATTTTGAAATTTTATGTACCAGAAAATATAAGATATAAGTCGACATTGACTCTCTCAATCTTTACTTCTTGATCAGGTATTGGAAATAAAAACGATGATGAGAGGCATAAAATTTGGAGATGTCACTGCTGGACCATAGTTTGCCCATATCTCCAAAATCAGAGTCAGTACAATCTGCATGTTTGTAATCACACCATGGGAAGGCCAAATGTCAAGCCTAGATGTAGTGTTGCCGATCCAAAACTGGGATGGATAGTGCAAACTATCGAACCAACATGCTTGATTTTTGAGGGGATGGGTGGGTGAATGGGAGTCGAACTAATGGACAGGATGCATTTTACCAACTGAGTCATGTCCCATCCCAAGATTGAACACAGTTTGGGCATTGTAACTGCATTTTTGTGAATGCTAGTTACGTTCAGTTGTATATTTCTAGTATATTCATGTATTTGTAATTATGGCTTTTAATCTTTTATTTGTAAGGGAATGTATACTTTACTATTAGCTATCTGTTTCCTAGCCCTTCCTCCAGTTACAGGAGAAAGTACAGAGCAGAAGATATTGTTTTTCTGGGCTCCATTTAGAATATTATTAGATTTTTGCTTTTGTGTTTTCGTATTGTCTATTTAGCCTTCAATAATGTGCAAATCTGAGGTTGTTATTAGAATGCAGGTTTTGGTGTATTTAATGAAAGTAAACATTTGGATATGTTTTCTGTACAGTAAAACCTGAGAATTGTATTATTACATCTATATTGTAAACCATACAATGACAATGACATGCAATTAAAAAATACACAATGGTCTGTAATTCATAAGTAAGTATTGTCCCAAGAAATTTTATGGGAAAGTCTCAAGGAACCACTTATAAAACCTTGAAAGCAGTGTGTAATGTATTGATTGTCATCATAGAGACAAAGAAGTGTTGAACCTTGTCAAGATTTAAGCCCATCAAAAAGTTCTCAGTTCTTCCCTTTCAGAATTACAGTTTACATTCAACACAATGTCTTGGCATTTTTGAAGCTTCATCTCACAAAACAGCTCCGTTTTAGACACATGTTTTGAAAAGCCTCATAGAGTCTCTGTACATTCAGTATATCTTTTAAATAATTTAACCTTGAAACAGCAGTGAGCTATTATACTCATAAAAGGAAAACGAGAAACCAGTGAGGCTTACACATCTGCTGCTTTTAAGGAAGTGGAGATGTACTCTCCGTTCTATCTTCATGCTGTAACATGACTTTGCCATTTTGAGACTGTAAGAATAATATTTTTAATAATATTTTTGCCAATAATTTTCAAAGTGAGAATCTGAGTTTACTTAATTTTTCCTTAAATTTAAGAACAAAGTTGTCTTTTCATCATCAAACACTAGGATGTATGCTTTGTCTACTCTTTGTAGCCCCAAATTCCAATGAAGTTTGTTGGTGGCATATAAACTCAATAGCAACAGAGCTGATTTCTGAATATGACTGTCCTTAAATGTAAAATGAGGAGCATAGAGGAAACTATCACTCACTGGTTTCTTTTTGTTATATGAACTCTCTGTCTGTATCCACATTTTAATATTGTTTTTATGGGATTGCACATCATACTGTACTAAATTAGATATCTCCTAAAATATGTAAATATCTAAGAAAGAATGTATGTGGACTTCCCTTTAAGTTCAACTATAAAGATGACAACACCCGCACTAAACACCACATGCTAGCTAATATAAAAACCCAGACCAGGACTAGGTTTCTCCTTTTGAATGTTTGGTCAGTGGAGTCCAATATACCTCCAAATGTATTTATTGTAAATGCTCCTGTTTACTCCTCATAAATTCATAGTAAAACTCTCTTGGTGACAATACCACTTACTTAAGTCATATAACATTGCAACATCAAGCTGCTATTCACTTGGAAGCTTCAAGCCTACAGGCTAAATTTTATAGTGTTGTCAGGTGCTATGAATGATACCAGAGAAGAGAGACAGTTGTTAATCTCACCAAACTGGAAACTTTGTAATCTAGAACAATGACTGTTCTAACAAGATATACCCACTGTTACTATAGTGGCATAAATGTTATGGGAGTCACCAACCATTTATGATTATCTTTAAGGACTGCTCAATAAGATAGAACCATACCTGGCACTGTTCAAAGTGCCACAGATCAGTGGATGTAAAGGTCTTAATACCTAGAGGAGAACTTATTATTATTATCAAGGGAAATGATTGTGAAAGTATGCACAAGACTTAGTGCAAATTCAAGCAAAAATCACAGCATAGGAAGGGAAGGCAGGCAAGAAGTCCCACAACTAGCTGAGGAGTTATTGGTATTTGATAGCTGCTGGGAAAGGAAGAATCAGCTTTCCTTACCAGTGTGTGTAGCCGGGAGTTTTCTCCCATTTAGATTTCTAGCCTTTCTAGATTTCTAGAACTGAATAAGGCAACTTTAAAATGCATCTGTATGTTATCTCAATATTCCTAACTTGTTTAACCATATGTTGATTAGAGTTTTTACTCTCCTTTTAAAAAAATATATTATCCCTATTGTTTTATACTTGTTTGAAGAATGAAAAGATGATGTAGTAAAGGAATAAATTCATTTGGAAACATTTTGTTTTTTATCTTAACTTCTGACAGTTACAGTCTAAAAGTGATGTATTTGGGGTATCAATTTGACAAGTGGTAGATCTATGAGGATTAGTTTTGTCAATTATTTGGATCCAGAATCACCTAAGAGATACATGTCTAGACATATCATTGAGGGGCTCTCTAGAGAGGTTTAGCCAAGGAGGGAGAACCAATCCCAAACATGGATATCATCATTTGTTTCCCTAAGGACCCAGATACTCTCTTTACTTCCATGGACCAATCTAACCTTGATAATGTACCTTTCCCACTATGATTGAATCCATTGCTGAGAAATGAGGATCAAAGAGCATTTTTTTCTTTTAATTTGCTTGTTTTGTCAAGCATTTGGTCACGATAAATGAGAAGAGCAACTAATATACTGGCTCTTTTATCTCCCTATGCTGTGTTTGGCTCTAACCAACCTTAGTGAATATGTTTAGTTCTCAGAAGTGATAAACTGGAATTTAGAAGACCACAGATAATCTACAGATGTATTTAGTTTGACTCACTTAGTACTGTCCTATACAGCATTTATATTTTATTCCTGAGTAGAACTGAGATTTTATTTTATGTGAATAACTGCTGCCATCTCTTAAAAAAAAAGATTTGCCGCCAGTTGATCATTCACTAAGTCTGGTCATTTTCAGCTGAATTGAGAGCAGAAGTTCTTTATTTCACCATGGTTACCACCATTCTTTCTTATAGTCTTACACTAATAGAATTTACCAAATTTCATTTAGTATACTACTTCATTATATTTCTTACTGGTTAGCAAGAGGAAAACAAAATATTCCATGTTATCTTACTTCTGTCCTTTAAACAGCCAACATTATATTCTAGTATTTATCTTGCTCTAAAGTCACATGATTTTTAACATCAATGTCACTGTGCTATTACCTCAATACAGTGAACAGAATAGCTTCAGATTGTGGCAGACATGGATTCCAAGCTGTCATTTACTCATTATGCTGTAGTACAAAAATTAAGCCAAGAGATAGCTTTGCCCAGCCTTTAATCTGCCCAAAGTAAAATTAACTATATTTCCATACTTTTAAAGACATTTCAAAGTACTTAAAGAATTAAGCTTATGGGTGACTTTGAGCCATAACCAAGACAATGCTTATGCAGAATGAGCACCGCATAGCATACTTATTTGGTGGGATATATTTCTTCACAAGCACTCATGTTTCCACTGCTTAGACTCTTTAGAACATAGCAGTCCTACACCTTTGTCCTTATATTTCATCAGAAAACTAACCAAAGAGCAATAGTGACTCCCACAGTTGCATGGAGTCTTTTATGGTGAACTTTTTTTTTGTTGTTATAACACTTCTTTGATAATTTAGAGCCAAAACAAAGCAAAATACTACACTCATTTTTGTGTAGAGACTTGTGCAACCAATCCACAACATGTATGTAGTTGTCAGATTAAAAACTTAGGGAACTCTTCTGTTCTGTGGCTTCTAGGGACTGAATGCAGATCATTAAGCTTGGAGGTAAGTTTCTTTACCTACTGAGCAATCTCATTGGTTCCCTAAAAGCCAAATATAATTCTTATTTCCAAGAAGATATATGTTTTAGAACATTTTTTCAATTATGTGTTAGCTATATTGTTTTGAATACCCTTTGTCTTGATTTCTTTATTTCAAAATTTTAATCTTGTTTTGTTATGTTTATTTTATAGTTTATTTATAGTTATTTTTGAAAAAATCTTGAGAGTAATTGTTGGTTTCTTTGGTCATTTCCCATGATCAGAGCGGGATAGAATTGATTTCTTAGAAACATTCAGATACGGAGAGAGATGTTTTAGCAGCAGGAATCATAGGACTCTCAGATATGACTAACAGACAATCAAAACACAGAGCGCTCTCACAGAGCAATGGCCTCCAGGAGTACCCTCGTGTAGCTGCAGGAGTAAACTGCTTTCGGTAATAATTCCATGGAGGAGAGGACATGGGAACTCTTTTGGATATTCATTTTTCAGTTCTTCTCACAATTTATGTATTTCCTAACTCCTGGCTCTTTCCCAAGCTTTGCCTAATATATGATCATTATTGTTACAAAATCTTCTCACTTTATTTACTGTAAGATCGAGTAAGGTGAAGATTTATTGTTTGACTTTGATAGGATACTCATCTAGTATGGAGTCTGTTCATGCATCTAGATTAGGAAGATGCCCCATGGAATTATGTCTAGCATCATCATAACACTCAGCAAAGTACCAATTGTCAGCAAATTTTAACTGAGCTCAACGAGGAGAAATAGATACATATTCTTTATCTTTGCTTTTGGGGTGTCTTCCTTTGTGCAGGTATATTGAAAGACACTGGTTAAGTACAAAACAAAAATATCTGAAAACAATCAAGTTTATAAGGTAAATGTCAGCTTTTCTGCTATTTTCTCCTTCTTTTATCCTATGCAGAGAATCCATTTAGTAATGGCACATGGCCCCTTGAGATGAGATATGGGCTTATGCACCTTGTTGTGGCAACACTGATATCAGCAACAGTCCCACCATGAACCTCTTCTTAGGTGACAATAATGGTTTGATTATCTTCATATAATGTTAATTATGTGTTAATATCATACAGATAAAACAGTGGCATCAATTAATTAATTGCTGGTGAAAGATTTCAATATCTTTCAATCATAAGCAATACCTAACATTACTATATATTTTATAGTAGAGTTCTGAGTTGAGAAGATAAGAAAAGATCACCCAGAGCTAGGATGTGGTAGAGACTTCAAAATAAAATGCCTGGTCATAGCTGATGGTTTCCTTAAGAATTAAATACTGATGCATCTCTAAAGGCAACAGCATCTATCCAGAGAGAGGCATAACACAATGAATAACATGCTTAAGGAGCACCTATTTAAAATGCTTATTAAAAGACAGTCAAGGGCTATGACAATCTCATGAGTCAATGTCTTCTCTGAAGGTTATATTTAGAAAGAAGAAAATTTAAAAGTTTGCTGAGTATACTATTTTATTATATGAATTGACATACGTTTTGTTATATGTACTTAATTTCATGGACTGCATAAATCTGAACAGAATATTCCATTTGTGTGAATTTTAAATTTCCAAAGACAGGTATACAATAATCCATGTCTTTCTATTAACCAGCTGGGTAATTAACACCTAATCTTTTAATCTTTTAGTATTTACATTTGCAAAATGAAATTATAAGTATTCATTTATATTGTGGTATCACTTCTACATCAACATGTTCAAATTTTTTACCTGAAACTAGGCTAAGTAGGGGCTGGAGTCAAAAACAAAATAAAACCTCTCAGTTTCTCTCTTTCTCTTCCTCTTTTCTCCTCTATTTTCTTCTTCCCTTCTCTCCCTCTCACATTATCTGTCATCCCCTTCTTTCCTCTTCTCCCTCTTTATGTTCCTCTCCTTGTCAATCCCTCCATCCTTCTGTCCTCTCTCTCTCACTTTCCTCACTTTCCCACTCTTCCTAGTCAATTCTCTTCCCCCACTCCCTTCTTTCCCTCCCTTCTCTCTTCTTTTCTTCTCTATTACTTCCTCAATCTCTTTTTCTCACTTTTCTTCCTCCTTCCTTTTATGAAAAAGCTTTTTTTTTCATGTTTTCAAGAAGATGCTGTTCAGTTGCTTTGAATTGAAACCTTTTTAGCCCTCTCAGGGCCAGGGAGGGAGAAAGATAGAGGTAGATGATAGATAGATAGATATATGACAGATAGATAGGTAGATAGATAGATAGATAGATAGATAGATAGATAGATAGATAGATAGATGATAGACAGAGCAGCAGGAAGTCTCAAATGGTATTCTTATTGGTCCAGCATTTATGACATTGCTATTATTGAATAATGTGATTGTTCAGACCTGTGCTTTATGGACATATGTGTGATAAAAAGTAGTTAGTTGAGTTTATTATAAGAAAGGATATAAAAAAGAAATAGCAAAATTGAACATAGTCTCAAGCAATTAATACTATAGTGATCTAAAATTAAGGACCATATTAGTTGATTTGTGTCTTTTATATTGTTATTTCCCAAAATATCCATCATATGTAAAGTAGTATATTTTTTGCTTGTGAGCCTAACCTATATGTCTAAGGGTTCTCTTCAGCATGAAAAAAGGTATATATCTTAATGAAAATGTGCACCCTTTCTGTCATCAGTTATAGTTTACAAATATTTGATTCATAAAATAAATTCTAAATACAATGTCAAAGTGCTCTACAGAATCTAAATGTCCTGCAGTAATATTGAACATTTTGAGAGTCCTCTAAATAGATTTGAGTTTGGAAAATATCAGAAGATCTTTAAACAAAGTCTTTTAAAACTAATAAACGTAATGTCAAATCTTGTAAATTGAACTTATAAAAGAAACTTATTGGTTAGCCATCAAGCACAAATACAGGAAATAAAAATTCACTGGTTATACTTGAAAATGTACAAGATTTATTTTTGACATTCTCTAATTGCACTTTCAGACATCTTGGTCTGCCAAAAATAACTGTTAGTTGACTTTTATTTTCAATTGCTTGAATTTATGGTATATATTAATATAGAATAAAACATAACTGTGATTTGACAGATATAAGTTTGATAAAACATAATTTATTTGTTGAATGTACTTCTTAAAATTTATTTTAAAAATAACATGCTTCAAGCAAATAATAGCAACATAAATTTGAAGAGGTAAAATATTTTATATAAAACTGTCATTTATAATATTTTCTATTTTATGAAGAATGTTTGTTAACAGATGTTTGAGAATGTATGAAGAGAAGTCGTGGCTACTTCATTCTGTTATAACAAGAAACTATTTCTGGAATAAAGTTTTATTAAAGTTTCCAGCTGTCATATCTTTGGAGCTAGTGGTGAATTCATGGAGAAGCCATATTTGCTATAAGTTCAACCCAGTTGCTGAACTCCGTTCCATACTCTGCTAGACAATTTTACTATATTTAGATACTAACATTCATGTGGAGATGCTAACATTAAATAAAATTGTAAAAATAGGATATTGATCCACTAAGACTAGTGTTCACATAAGAATGATCACTAGAGCCAAATACATCTCAAGAAAAAAATAACACAAGCCAACATGCTTATAAATACAATTGCAAACACAAATATTCCTCAAAGAAGCAAACTGTATCAATACATGAAGGGAGTAATTTATATGGGCAAGCAGGGTTGGTCCTGGATAAAAGGAAAGATGGTTCATTATACACAAATTAATGAACATGATTTACTATATTAATGGAGTGTAGGACACATACTGTATATGATCATTAACGGATGCAGAAAAATATTACAAATACAATAACATTTAATAAATTAGAAAAATAAATTCTTTATGAATTAGGTCAAAAAGGAGTATACCTAAACACAGTTAAGTCATATGTGGCAAGCCCATAACTAACAGCAAACTCAGTGTGAAAACTAGAAGCTTTTCATCAAAGATTAGGAATAAAATTGGGATGCCCATAGTCACCATTTCTTCTCAACACAGTACTGAAAGTCAGTACATTTAGCCAAAAAAAAAAATGAATAAGTGGCATGGAAAAAAAGAAGTCAGACTATTTGTACATTGATGCCATGATCATACATTTAAAATTCCCTAAAGATTGCATCCAAAAGCTGATATTACTGATAAACATAATCATTAAAGTTTCAACACACAAAAGTTGCAACATTTTAATTAACTCTTATAAATAAGTATTCTTTCTACATACTACTAGTAAACTCTCTGATAAAGAAATTAATAGAACAGCTACAATTGCATGAAAATTTACTTGGGTAAAGGACAAACATTGGCACCCTTAGAAATATAGACAATGATGAGAGAAATTAAACATGGGGGCTGGAAGATGGCTCATTTTTAAACGTGGTTTCAGCTCAGCATGAGGACCTGAGACTAGATCTCCAGCATCCAAATAAAATGCAAGGTATGATGATGTAGGCCTATAGTCCAAGCACTAGGAAGCGGAGACAGGAGGACCCTATGAACTTGTGTACCAGTCATTCTAGCTGAATCAGAGTCCCAGGTTCAAGGAAAGACTGTGTCTCAAAAAAGTAAGGTGGAGACTGATGGAGGAACACACATGAGATTGACCTCTGGCATTCATATATACACATATGCATTTGTGCGTACTACAAACATATATGTGAATCTGAACATGAGAACATACATAGACACACACACACATGTACACACACTAACATTTACACATGCATTAAGCAGTGGGGGAGGAGAGAGAGAAAGAGAAAGAAAGGGATATATACAAACACATAAACACAAGCATGTGCACACTAACATATATGCATACATTAAACAGTGAGAGAGAGAGAAGAGAAATAGAAAGAGGAAGATATACAAACATATACACACAAACAAGCACACACACTAATATGTACATATACATTAAACAATAGGAGAGAAAGGAAAGAGACAAAGACAGAGAGGGACATATCAACACAAACACACAGACACACACATGTACACACACAGATAGAGAGAGGGGGATTGATTTAAGATAATGCATATAAATAGAATTGTAGAGACCAGGGCCAAGCAGCCACCATTCTGTGTTTTCCCCAATAAATCTCTTGTGTGGTGTGACTTTGTGGTATTCCATGGCACATGATTACCAAGACAACCCTGTCCTGGAAAACCCTTACAAGAATGATATAGAATGACCATGGACTGGAAGAATTAATGTTGTTCAATGATCTACAATTTCTACATTGATCTACAGATTCAGTCTAATTCTTATAAAAACAAACTCCAATGACTGGTTTTAGGAAAAAAAAACAGCTCAAATTGACTACTTATTAACGTATAGAGGAGTGAAATTAGAACCTCAACTTACCCCATTTAAAAGAAACATTGTAAAAAGAATTAATAATTCTTAAATGTAAAATTGGAAAACATAGAAATGCTGTCCATAGGTCACCAATTGCCTCTGGGTGTTTTCCTTTGTCTTTTTGCAATCTATACTATTGACCTAGTCAGCTTGGCTATTAACAGAACAAATGATGATAGCCTTTATGATGAAGGAAATTATGACATTTTCAACAGTACATAATTACCTAAACACTGCTAAATCAGGCAGAAACAGAAAGACAAAGACCAGGTGATATGCAATCAATGGGGAATCTAAAATATCAAAGTGCTAGGCAGCTCGATTACAATGGTGATGAGGACAAGGCTAAAAGAGAATGAAGAGATGTTATTTATAAGGCAGGTGCTCATTTAGATAGGAGGAATAAATTGACATCTGGTCCACAACATCAGGACCACTTAAAAAAATATATAACATATTTAAAAATGTTTAAATCATATTTAAATGCTTTTACAACACAGTAATAAATACATGAGGTGTTACATATGCATGACAGCCCAATTTAATCATTTACTTTCTAGAGAAGCATTATATAGTATTACTTTGTACCAACACATGAACATATATAATTAGCATTTATCAATTAAAAAGAAAAATGTAATATATTTAAATAAAAAGCAGACCGTAGGTTCCTCATCATGTGTGGACCCAATGAGACAGCATCTATCTATCTATAAGGCAGGTAGAATGAACTCACCAGGTACATGGATATCAGTCCTCAATATACTTCAAGAATAATAGAGAATTGTCGTTTGTTTAACCCAACATGTTTGAGATGTGTTACAGTAGTAACCTGGTCAACTTAGAGAATAATCAGTGATGATCAGTATGGATGTTCTAGATCTAAATCATTTCTGATAGTACAGACAGTTTTCCATTGATGGGTTATACTTCTTGGTTTACCTTGACAGCCTGTCCTGGAATTTCTGAGCTATATTCTTCCTACATCCTCTTCTCCTTCCATCTCTCTCTCCTTTTGTGAGTATCAGACTTGCACTGTGGTGATGAAACTGAACGTGCTAATTATTTACATCTCTCTTTCCCTTTGGCCTGTGCAGATATCCCTGCACATGTTGGTCTCCATCTTGGCATTCCTTTGAGAAAGGCTCAGATTGACACAGAGGTCACAGACAAAATGGCAATTTCCAAAATTTTAGAACTAAACTTCAACTTTAAAATAGATTCTAGGCAACTGAACAAAACCCACCAAATGTATAACTATTTTTGGCTTTCATGGGTTACTATTGTTGTTCCATCATTATTTATTATAGGTGTGCTATGGATTTTTATTTTCTCATGGTTCATTTTGATAAGTTAAGACACTAAATAATTTAGAGGATCCATGAATTTGTTCATTTATTCTAAGTTATCATTATTGGGCACACAGCTGTTCATAATAATTGAAAAAATACATACTACTGAAAATTCATTAAGGAGAAAGCAAAAATTATAATAAATGTGTATAATTATGTGCTAAGAATAATTGTTTTCTCTGCTTTATTTAAACAAAAAATGCTACATTAATGCAATGTTAATTTAAAGTACTTTATAATGAAATTTTCATTTTGGTGAATGATCATATTTCTTTGAATTATTCGTAGGCAGAAGTTTTCAATACAACAGCATATTTTTGCTCAAAATGAATATTTCAAAGACTATAGTATTTTAATTGCTGCTGATATTGTTCTTCTCAGGACTTCCAGGTTTCCTGCTTTAGCCAAACATAGCATAGTCACTTTCTCTAGGGCAGAAATCATAACACTGAACATTTATATTAAAGGGCCATGAACACTTCCAAGTGAAGCTTCAGTCAGGACAAATCCTATCATTTTAGGGGCCACAAATTCCCCTAATATTTTATTGTATTCAAATATGCAGGGCTCATTTTTTTTTGTCAATTTCATCTTCTCTAATTGTCAATCGCACATTTATTCTATTACTCACCTTATTCCCTTATCTACAAGGACAAAGAAACAGAAGTCTTAAGGGAACTTTCTACAACATAGTTCTCAAATAAAAACATAAAAAGCTTCTGACAAAATGTTCACCTAGTGCTATAGACAAAATGATTGTGCATTTATTAAAATATTTTAGAAGACTATTCCCTACCAGGCATTATTCTGGTACTAAAAAAGAGAAGAGAGAAAATAGGGAACATTCTTTTTTCAAACTGCTTGCCTTGTTCTTGGAGAGGTCCATAATTAATGATTAAACAATCACCCTTTTAATTTGTTAGACCTAATAGTTTCTTTTTAAAAAAAGAGATTTCTAAAGATGGCAAATGTTAATACTTTCTAAATAGCCAGAAAACGTTCACAGAGAAGTCACACTTGAGCCTAGACTTGAAGGAATGAAAGTGCCTAAACATATTTCGAATCCCAATAAAAATTCTAATAGTTAATTGCTATACTTGGAATATAATTATAGCCTATTTGTTTTCTTTCATATTTGCCAGGCTATGCTTACTTCTTCCTTCTGCCTGAAATATAAAGCTGACAGGACTTTCTGATTGATAAAATGATTGAAGAATGAAGTTCCCAGATGGGTGTAGTTGTCAGTTCCTATGATCTCAGCACTATGAAGCCTGAAGTACGAGGATCTCCAGAAGTTTGATGTAAGCTAGGTCCCCATAGTGAATTCCAGGCTACAGAGTGAGATGCTGTAAAAACAAAGGAAAAGGAAAGCAAAGAAGGAGACAAAGAAAGAAAACATTCATTTTATTGTCATAACTATTAGCTATGGAGAGAGTAAATTGTGCATGTTAAGAGATTGCTACTTAAATATCAAAGGAAGAATTGAAGCATGACATTTATGTGATATTTATAGTATACATCTTTGTGTATAAGTCTCTGAATATAAATGGTGAAGCCATCAGCCCATGGTATCTAAAGCCAAGTGGCTACATGAGTCCGTTTAGGCAGTAAGCATAGAACAAGAGAAAGAAGGAAAACCAGAAGAATTTGCTATCCCGAGGCCATGTGTGATTTCAAGGAAGGATAATGAGCCACACCAAATCCTGCTGTTACAAATGAACTCTGAACCTCACAGTGGAATCAGCAATGTGATCTGGGTTTGGGTAACTGCAGTCAGACTGTGTGAGACAGTGTTCTTCCATTCGGGGGCTCAAGATAAAATGGGTGAAGAAAATTAAGAAGAAACATACACACACACCGAAAATAGAACTATATACAAGTATCAGAAAGAAAATAGGCAGGAACCAGTTTGGGACGAGAGAAGGGCACTTTAAAGTTCAGAACAAAATAAGCATAGCTGCTATTGAGCTGGATTCGGGACAAAGGTAGAAGCACTAAAAAGAGACTGAGGTACGATGCAGGTCGTGAGACAGGAACCCGTTTTGTAGGCACTGATAACCTCCAAAGAACAGAAAAGTTGCTTCTGTAAAAATGAAATAAGCCTGACCAAAGTGTACTTTTATTTCTGCGATATAAACTCATCTCTTCCTGTATCACACCGAAACACATCCTGCTCACGAAAGGAGAAGCCATTTTCTTTCAACTGCTCCCTATTCGAGCGCCATGATCACTCCTCTGCCATTGGTTAAACCGGAGGCTGATATTTACGTATGCTCACTTCCTCTCTCCGGAGTAGAAAACTACATGGTTTAATATCTAATTCAGGAACAGCAGTGTGGAAGCCATTCAGATGGCACTAATTATTTTTATGCTTTCTTACTATCTCCGTAACTTTCAATATTAAAGAGCACATACTTTAGAACCTGATTTATGCTCACTCTAATGTCAATTAAACGTTAGATTAAAATGATAGATTAAAAAGAGATTCAGATTCATGACATTTGTATTCATGGCATCCTGTTTCTGGTTTCAGTTGTATAAACTTAAGCAAGTCACTTGGTCACACTTAGTTTTTTTTTTTTCTTTTTTCCTTTTTTTTAAGTTTAAATGCCCTAACATTTTTGATTCACTTACTACTGTTAAGTTTTATCAAGTAAAACCAGTATTTAGTCTTGCTCTTCACTCCGTGTATATTTATGTAGTTACATTCTAGAAATGACCTTGTCACTGATGAGGTGACCATTTAGGGGACATCATCTCATCATCATTACCATAAAGTACCTTATGCTTTCCAATCCTAAGCCTGAAGTCTGGGACAATCATGCCTCTGAGTTATTGTTCAGCACTCAAAATATCATTATGAATTGAGGTTAATGATAATTACCTACATTAAAGTAAATGCAAGATTTGTGTATGGAAATCATCAGCCTTTTTGTCATACGGGGTCACTGTGAATTTCTCCCTAGCTTTCCTAGAGGGGATTGAACTGATCCACAATTTACATTTATTTTTAATTTCTACAAGTTCATTATGAGACTCCTCCCTTGAGAGGCACACACACACACACACACACACACACACACACACACACACACACGTTTTTTCATGCACAGGTATCAATTTAAGGATGTGTTATCAGCAAAGACCTATCCTTGGTGGGAATAACATTATCATGTACACATGTCATGCCTGAAACTACACAGTGATTTTGTTGTACTGGCATAATTTTGTTTGCAAACAAATTCAATGCTTAAAGTGGAGAAAGTAGAACTTCATAACAAAATGGAGTCTGACTCCTAAGCAGGCTGTATATGAATTTAGCTCTACTTCTTGACTTGTCAGCAAGGTAAGTAAAGCAATACATGCATTGGTACTGTATGAATTGCATGTTGATAAGTTGCCACAGCAAAGCATCTTAATTGATTCAGTTTAGCCATCACAAATGAATGAAAAGCAGACTTTTCAAATTTCCAGACAAAATTGTACTTATTTGTGTCACACCCTAAGATATCTCACTGCCTGTATATATCATGTATGGATCTTTGTTAGGAGACTGATCGCTGATATAAGTAGAAGAAACCAGTTCATGCCGAGCTAAGATCTACTTCCACATTAATAAGATTTGTCTTACGTATGAGTACCTATAGTAGGATAGGCCACACATATTTATATCAGATAGCGAACAACATAGTGAATGATAGAAGGTAACAATTAAGGAGTATAATAAATATTCATATTTTGTTTTCTATGATAACTGAATAGATGTCATTAAGGAAAGTTTGAATTGTTATATCATAAAGTATGCATGTCTTCTCAACTAACATATATGTCATGTACTCTTTAGAGTTTAACAAAAGACTTGCAGTTACCTTATCTCCCAAGATGGTTACTATCTAACCCAGGAGGTTAAGTCCTTGTAAAACATGAGAGAATTCCAAGATCACATCTAATTAGCTGCTGAATTATGTCTAACCTCTTATTTGGAGCAGAAAATATCAGTGAAGGTTCAGGAAACAGAGGAATACTTCCTGTGAGGTTTTTTTTTTTGTTGCTTTAAGATGAATTTATTTTATCAGTATGACTGTTTTATCTATTTTCTAGATGTATGTCTGTGGACCATGGGACCACAGACATGCCTGCTGTCCCTGAAGGTCAGAAGAGAACATCAGATACACTGAAGTGTTACTGAGTGAAGCCTGATACTGATATCCTAACTTCTGAAGACTCTTGTGATCTGTATCAAAGACTCCCACTTCTAAAATATTTCAGCTGTTAACATATATAATTGCATTTATCAGGAAACTTCATTAATTTGTTTTATGTGTTTTATGGATTATGGGTCTAATCTAGCTCATATTCCTAGAGATTGAACATAGAACAAAATAAACATAGTCTGAGATTTATGCTGTAAAAATTGTCTGCTTTGATATTTTATAATTTTACATTTTGATAGCTGGAGTTTTCAGTTTTATGGGCTTTTTAGCTGAAGATAGATATAACAGATTTTAAAATTGTAGGACACTTGATCATTAATGTCTTTGCCTAGACTTTTAACACCCAAAAGTATGTCTCACCCAAATCTGTCACAAAAATTGATTTCTTTTTACACTGTAAAAGCAAACTTTTTGGCCTTCCAGCGTAGAGGAAAATCTCCATGAAAAGCTTCTTTGAAAATATCATGGAATGGTGAAAGTTCACCTGGTTGTATCACGGAAGATTCTATACAGAAAAAGAAAAACTTCACATGTAGCAAAAGGCACCAAGCTGAAGTCTCTGTGGAAGAGCGCATTACCAGCTGTGACCTTCTCGGTCCCAATTTTTATCATAATTTCCATTTAATACTGTCAAGAAAAGCAACCTTGTTCCTAGAAATATCGGAAAAGGTGGCAGACAAGAAAAACATTCTGAAGTACAGCTCCAAATATCTCCTTTTCAAAGTGAGAAGAACATTTTGTCGATGTTCAGTTTTGAAAGCTCTGTTTAGAAGGAAGGACCAATACCCACACTTTAAGAAAAGCAACGATTTGTAATGGTGAATCTGATGCTGTACTGACTGGACTAAGTGAATTTTTGGAACCTTGATGACACAGAACACCCTGGGTCAAGAAGAGTGTAGTGTCCGGTTGATGATCTGCTGAAAATTACTTATTTTCTCTCACCTACTCTCTCCACTTCTTGCTGTTATTTCTAAATTTGAGAGCCTGAGAGTACACTTAGAGAATTATGGTGCGTGTTAATTTGATCTTCTTCTCTTATTTTCGTGCAGACGAATCACATATCTGTATACGGAACAGAAACAGAAGGCAGCGTGGAGATGATTGGAACTTTCATTATTCACCTGTCATGAACTATTGCTCTTTTTACAATAAAATGTACTTGTAAAGGAAAATTGATATTCTTAGGAAATACAATGTTTACTGTAATATTTCACTGAAATTGCAAAGAACAGTGAATGATGGACAGTTCTCAGAGAACTCTTCCAGGGATTTAAAGGATTGGTTCACCTGTTGTGCTATTGTTTAATTCATCCTCCACTGATTTATGCTCTTCATTTCTGTAACATTGCTCATGTGTACAAATAGGATAGGCTTACCACAGAGCCTAGAAGCATCACATAACACTGAAATATGTTGATGCGGCTACCGAGATGGAGATGCCAGACACATTTCCATCACACTAACAACACACACACACACACACAGCCAGCCAATCCTTCTCTGTAAAGAAACCATCTCCTCGCCCTGTTTTCAGTATGTGAAACTGATACAGACTCTGTTGTTAATATTTATCAGAATATTCGAAGTAGAAATGTATTTCTGTGAAGAAAGACATCATCATTATTATAGGACTCCTATCTGAAGGTAAATGGAATTTTTATAAACAGATCATGCTTCATCTACCCTCATAATTAATCATTTGCTGCTTGTGATGTTTATTACAGAAATTACTTCATGTTTGGAAGATTATTGCTAGAACAGATCATAGTCCTTATTAGACTGGGGAACAGAAACAATCGGTTACCACTGCATTTTACTGACTACTTCAGATATGAGAAAATGAACAATGATTTTGTTGGTGGGGAAATTTCTACCCAACAAATAAACATAAATACCAGGTACTCATATTCTCGATGGATTCTATGATCATTCACTGAGTATTTTATGGGTTTATTAGCTTGTTAAATTATGTAAACAATACTAAATAAAGACAGGTGGAGGGAGATAAGGCAAACCATTACTAGGGAACTCACCGTGCAGCAATTGTGCATAATGGCAAAAGGAAAACCGGTTTTTATTTTTTGATGACATGTTTCCTGAGTACTGTAGCCTTGTATGCCACTAGCTCTCCCAAACTGCACACTTTAACATTTTTAGTGTTTATATTATTTGCCATATTTTCACTTTGTAGCACTGCCACACCACATGATGCAGACTTTGAGAACAGCATTTCTTTTCTTCTCTGAACATAATATGCTTAACACAGTGTTGAACACAAAACAAAATGCTTTTCATTAAGACAAATATGTTTAGCAACACGATGACCACAACTAATGTAAATATAGTGAGTTTTAAAATATGTTTAGATTCACTGCTGCCTACAAGATGTGAAGGTCTTTAATACTGCCCTTGGACAGGGACAACTAAAGTTCATTCATCGAGATGTCTTCATAGGTATTTAATGCAGAATTCAAGGGTCTGAAGAGAGAAAAGGGAAGGGATAGCTGATGAAATTATATTATAATTTCAAAAGACAAATAGTAGGTAAAAATAATGGCAAAGATCATAAATGAATCATAAAAGGATAGGAACAAACAGAATATTTGTTACAGAAAATTTCATGGGTTCCTTTGGATCCAAGTAACAGGAAATATTGGACAAAACTCATTTATTCTCTCTAAGATGTTCAAAAGGCCCTTGACAATATCCCATTTGGTTTTTGTGTGACCCACTTTCTGATGTTAGATCCGAAATTCAATTTTATATGGCATCTTTAATTATCCAAGTTTCGTAGTCATTCTGCTCTCTTCTAATTGGCACATAATGCTTTTATGTAAATAGATGACTTGATTGCCTTACAATAGAAAAAATCATTTAAAAAAAATCCCTAATAGTAATGTCTAATATCTACATTACAATGGCCTTCAGTATTTTAGTTATGCTCACTCAGTTTGGCTGGCAACTCTCTTTTCAAGAATTACCATATTATAAGTGTATAAACCTCAACCTTTCATTTACTCTTCTCTTATGAAGATGTATTCTGTGGCTGTATGTGAATCTGCATCTTCTACTATTGTTTTCAAAATCCCATTTCTCAGTGAGAATCCATTTAAGTTAGGCAAAGCTAGTTCTCAATCTGCTCTCAAGGTTAGGTTTCCTGACCCAGGATCAACATTGTCTGTACTTTATATTCTTTTCAACGTCATCAGTATGTGGAGCCAATTCTGAGTAGAGTGAATGTACCATATATATATATATATATATATATATATATATATATATATATATATATATATATATATATATGTTTTTTGAGACAGGGTTTCTCTGTGTAGCTTTGCGCCTTTCCTGGGATCTTGCTCTGTAGACCAGGCTGGCCTTGAACTCACAAAGATCTGCCTGCCTCTGCCTCCCAGTGCTGGGATTAAAGGCATGCACCACCACTGCCCAGCATATCCCCAATATTTTTGATGATCTGGAATAAATATTTTTATTATTATTATTATTATTATTATTATTATTATTATTACTATTGAAAATGAAATGGGAAAGTGTCCATAGCAAGATAGCAAGCTAGGGGATACATTTTAGATGATGAAATGACTCTTCATAGCAGAAAACAAAGTCGATGACAGAGTAGAGACAAAGAAGGAAACGTGACCTGCTTTGGTGACGTCATTGTCAGACAGACTCACAATCCAAAGAGAAGTGTTCGGATTAGTTTGGATTTTCTTCAAAGTTAAGTCAAGAGAAATATTGGCATTACATGTTTACATTCACAGATAAAATAGATTTGTGATTACATCTTTATCTTCTATGTTTTCATTTTTGAAACATCTGTGTAGGGTAGAATAATGTCAAACTCTTGATCCTCCTGCACCAGTCTCTCAAGTACTAGAATTAAGAGCATGTCACCATAACCAGTGTGAGCACATTAAAAAAGGAACGCTTCAAGAATTTGGCCATTGTCCTTTAACTGATTGTGCTAATTTTTCCCTGTATCCTTCCAATTTTAATGAATGTGTTCCTGAAGTGAATTCTATGAAAACATTTTACTCAAAATCAAACACACCCTGCATGTCTTTATAACTGAAAGAATTCATGAGCCCTTGAATATAGGTAGGACTAAAATTTACATCTATGGATTTTTACTGCCAATCTTTTCCCACTTCAACATTTCTTCAGTCAATGACTCTCAAAATGTATCTCTTAGTTAATAACTTTTCCAGGGAGATATTACTTTGTGTTTTAATAAATTAGAAAATTTTATTCCATTGTTTTAAATATATTTAAATGAGGTTCTTTTCTGACTTTGTATCTTATGAGAGCATGAATTACAGGAGAAAGAGAGAGAGAGATTTGAATTCAACATCTCCAGACCTCACCTTTCATGGCACTTTTACCTATGCCCTATTATTCAGGGTTCCAAGAAATAAAACAGTGGTAGATACACTATTACCTCATGCTTGACACTTTATAATTATAATGCCAGTCAATGGTTACAGCAGTACAAAACTCTGTCTATAGTTCTTATGTAAATTTGATGTTTTGACGGACATTATGTTGCTATGTTTCTGACATGGAATACTGAGTTGGGATATACTGTGCTTTCATATTTTTCAATTTGAATTATAATTTACTTGATTGTATGAAACTTACAATATACAAAAATGTTTACTCTTTGCTTAACAAATGCCAGAGGTATTTGTAAAAGTATTATTGATAATAACAAATACATCTGTTAGATTGTTTAGAAAATTATCATTGCTGTCACAGCTACTTTACTGAACATGGGAGGAAGCAGAATACAATAAGCTGAGAGAGAGGATCTTGAGAAACTTAATGCTTATAATCTAAGTTAATTATTTCACAATGAGGGAGACAAACCTGGGAAAATGTTGGTGATCTTAAATGCAAACAGCTGGTTTGAAACCATAACAATCTTAATGTTCTTTCTAAATGTCCCACTCCTTTAGTGATTGTATTTTTCTCCCTTTCTTACTGCTGTGACCATTTATCTGGAGAGTATTAATATTTTCTTATGTTTACAGAGGTTATAGTTCATTGTGGTTGAGAGGGCACAGCAGAATAGAATGGTTAACACCTCTGCAGTGAAGGGGCAGAGGGGAAAATACTTGCACTTTTTCTTCTTTTTTCAAAAAATGTATTTATTTATTTGTTCTTCTCTCATATATTACATCCCAACAGGAGTTTCCCCTCCCTCCTCTCATCCAACCCCCCTCCACCTCCCCTCTTCTCCAGATCCACCCCTCTGTTTCCCTTCACAAAAGAGCAGGCCTCCCAGGGATATTAATGAACACAGAATAACATGTTATAATAAGACTCGGCACATATCCTCATATCAAGGCTGGATGAAGCAACTGAGTAGGAGGAAAATGGTCCCAAAAGCAAGCAAAAGAATCCTCTCCACTGTTAGCGCTCAATTTGGGCAGAAACTCCCTTCTTGTGTTTTTTTTTTTTTCTTTTTTCCCATTTCCACGTAGATATCCAGCCTCGAACATGGTGCTGCCCACCCCCCACTGCCTTGTTTCTTAATCCTTTCTAGAAACACCCACTGGACAATTCAGAGTTGTACTGTACTAAGTTTACAGGCATATTTCATGATTAACCATAATCATTCCAATCCCTGATGAGGTGAAAGCCAAGCATATCTTAAACCCTTCATTTCATTCCTGTCCTCCAAAAGGCTCAGGTTTATCCACAAGGCAAAATCTGTTCATTCCATTACTAAGAGTTCTCACAGTTTCGATAACTCCAATATTTTTTAAGGCCACTTTCAATATCTCTGATAGAAAAGGGAAACTCTGCCATAACATATTCAGAGAACATAGGTCAGACCCCTGATCTAGGGCTCCCTGATCTCTGTGAGCCCCCATGAAACCCAGTCAGTTGATTCTGTGGTCCATGTTCTTTTTTTTTTTTTTTTTTTTTCATTTTTATGAGATGCTTAACAGTGGGAACAAGGGCAATCACTGACTCTTTTGACTGCTTGTGGGACCCTTTCCCTCTTACTGGGTTGCTTCATCTAACCTTGATGTGATGGTATGTCCCTGGTCTTACTGTAGCTTGTTATGAGGTGAGGGGGAGAGATGGAGGGAAGGGAGGGGAAATTGAAGTTGGGATGTAATATATGAGAGAATAATAACATTTTTTTAAAAAAATCCATAAAAATAATTACAAAATGAAAAAAATAAATCTCGAACTAGTGAGATTTAATAAATTCCAAAAGAGACTTCCATATTTTCAAAGTATAAAAAAAAAAAAAAAGAGAACATTCACATTCCGAAAGAGAGGAATCCAAAAGAGAAGCATCGGGAAATCACCAGGAAGAATGGGGTCAAATCAAGACCCAAACCCACCAGGTAAACACCATAGTCTGTAATGAAATGGCTGACATCTGAAGCATGTGATATTTTCATAAAAGTTCCAGTGGTCTTGGGAAGACCTTAAGTCCCCACGTGATTGGAGATGCCAGGAATGTATAACGTTCACCTTTCCATTCATAGTACAAACAGCCTTTCTTTTAGGCTTGTTTTACGTGTTGCCTGAGACTTACATTGGTGGACATTATACATTCCTGGCATCTCCAACCTCCAGGGGACTCTGTTATCACTTAAGCTCCAGCACCAAAGTTTCACATATCACTTTCTCCAGGGCTTCCTGCAGGGACTATTCCCTTGTCACAGGTTGGTCTTCTTTTGCAGTGTTGCTACAAACCTTCAAGGCTTAGTCAGTTCTGCATGTCTATAACATGAGCATCTCACAGACAATGCCAATGTTAAGATGTTGCTGGCTTCTCTTGGACAGCAGCTAGAGTTGTTCCTGAGTGACCAGCAGCTGCTCACAGTAAGCAAATCCCCTGGAAAGGGACTTCCTAGGAGGCTTTATACAAAAAAAATTCTCTAGAGTCATTGTCTTCTCAAGAGAAAGTTTTAAAATTACTTTATTCTTTACCCTCGAGTCCCTCTTGGCTCATTCTGATGTACCCTCAAGGTATTTTGCCCATTGTCCTGAAGCAAGAAACAAACTTAGTTTCTTTATAATTGCCTTAGTCTCTAAAGATCACATCTTCCTTAGCAAAAAGGAATAGGCCCCTTTTCGGGGCAAGCTGCATGTCTTAAAAGTCCTTCTGATCAATGTTTTGCTTCTAACTCTCAATTTAAACAGCTAAAATAAGGCAGTCATACTCACTATACAACTAAACTGCTAGACATTGAGTTTTCTTCACTCAGATCAATTAGTCTATCCTTTTTATATACAGTCTGCCACAAAGTTACAAACCATGGGTAGAAGATACACAAGTTTTTTTCCCCCATGAGGCAAAAGAATGCTCTCTAGTCTAATTACCCAGAGAATGCTTGTGCTTATCTGAAACCTCATGAGCACAGGCTTTACTCTTCACATCATTGCTCTGTTCAGAGCTACTGCAGAACAGCCCATTAAGCTCTGTACACAAAATTGTAGGGTTTTCTTTCTACTTTGGTACCAGTTTTCTGTATAGATAGCTTCTTTCATTGTCATGACAACTAAGAAAAAAAATCTTAAAAGAGGAAAAATTTATTTCAGCTTCTAGTTTTAGAAGATTCAGTCCCTTCACTGTGGTGGAGAAGCAGAGGAGAATGCTTTCATTAGCTGGTCCTTTATCTTTGAATCTTAAATTCTATTCGTACTACTGTCTATGGGACAGTGTTGCTCAAGTGATGGGTTTTCATAGTTAGTCTTCCCTTCCTAAAATTATTTCACAGACACAAAGATATGTTCTTTCCTAATGTTCTACAAGCGTCGCTGTCCAATCAAGTTGATAAACAAAATTAGTATCACCAACATAAGGGGAATAAAATGATCATTTAGATGAATTTTAAAAAATCAACTTTTTCTATAATTACTTCTATGTTCCAAAACTACACCGTAGATAAGTAAATTGTTTCATTATACTCTTAAAAGTTTATTTATATTTTCAAAATGTTGCTCTTCACAAGTCTATTAGGTACTAACATGTAGTCAATAAGGACTTTAGAAAACCAGACAATGGGAAATTGCTATAAACTTGTATAGGTATAAATTCTTCTTTTTTTTTTTTTTTTTTTTTTTTTTGGTTTTTCGAGACAGGGTTTCTCTGTGTAGCTTTGCGCCTTTCCTGGAACTCACTCGGTAGTCCAGGCTAGCCTCAGAACTCACAGAGATCCGCCTGGCTCTGCCTCCCGAGTGCTGGGATTAAAGGCCTGTGCCACCACCGCCCTAAATTCTTCTTAAGAGGGAAGCAGAAACTGTGCAGAGAAGAGTTGACAAAATTTGGAGAAATGAGCAATGATTGCTTTTAAAATGGAAATATATGAATTGCTATGGGTATCTGGAGCATTTTAGGTGTGTGTTTCTGTGTATCAATTAATGACACATATCCAATGTATTTTTATGTAAAAGATTCCTATGATGCAGACAAATTTCAGTGATAAATAACTTCCTTAGGTTCTTTTATAATTATCATATCCACTTACTTTTATAGGCATTGCTCATTAATCTTATACTTTATTTCAAGACATGAAAAAACAGCAAAGATCATTTTGATGCCATGAAGATGGAAACATACCATAAAAACTATTAACTGAGCAATTACTGAACTCTGATCAGATGTGGGGAATTCAACAGTGATAGTTACTAGTTAATAAAAATTCCTAGTCTATTTTGTACATGGAATTCTTTCTTTTTTTTTTTTTTTGAAATCACAATTGAACTAATACATTTAAAGGACTACTAGATGCTCACGTAAGCAAAAACAAATTTAAGAAGAGTAAACAAGAGCTGTTTGGGTAGATTATTAATAGAAGCATCAAGTCACTTGGCAATATGATAAGAGGGATAAAAATACATATGGAGACACAATTCTGCAAAGTTAAATAAAGTAACTGCAATTATGTCAGCACTGTAATTGGCTCCTCAGTAGGTACCTCCTGGTCCTCCACTGCCTTTGATTAACAACCTGAGAACCGTTTGTGAGAAGGAGCCAATACAATAGGCCAAAGACTTCCATCTCCTTTACATTCTTTATTTCAGAATATTCTTGGAACAGTGATTTCTAGCTTGGGAGGGGCATGTAACTTCAATCAAACAATTAACTTCAAGAAGAAATTCACTGGAAAATTCTATGGAAAAAGTTTCTTTTCTTTTCTTTTAATTGTTATCCACAAGGTAAGTATTTCTAGTCTCTGGAAATAACTTTATCATGTACCAGTCCTTTCAAGTTCACTGTGGTCTTTTACTGACTTTCTGATGAAGCTCTTCAGTAGAATATGCCAGACCACCTGTCCAAACAGGCCTGCCCTAACTTGTACTACTGTGGCTTACTTACTACTTAAGCACAGTCTTTTTCTTTTCTATGATTACTTTCAGCTGGAAACTTCTTAACCAATATAACACCTAGATTAAAAAAAAATTAACTCTATTCCCTGAACTTTAACTATAGACAAGTGGGGCAAATGATTATATTCACAGAAGTTGTAAATCACAGAAATGCTTTACTTAAACTTAAGTAAAAGTTACAAATTATTTGAAATTCTCATCAAAGTCACTCTTTAATTTCCCTTCATCAACTAGAACTGTTTTCACAAATTTCAACATGTGAGTCAGTTAGGGCCGTACCTAACAGAACAGATGCCCTACAAGCGACACAAGCGATGTTGATAAAGTTGGTCCATGGAACAAATTAAATAGCAAGGTCCAGGCAGAAAATAAACACTATTCTTTTAGTAGACAGCAAGATAAATATGAGTAATTATTGGACTCTATCCCCTGTCATATATATATATATATATATATATATATATATATATATATATTCATAGGATTTTGTTCTAAAGAGATATATAAATCTCATGCTTGTTACCACTTTACATGTAAAAATTCATCTCACGAGTTTCTAATGCATTATGGGAAAGATAGAGTGCTGGAGGGGAAACTTCTTGATTGAATTTTCTTTCACCACTTAATTCAATTTCGTAGAAATAAATTGACTGACTATGCAAAAATGGGAAAAATCATTGACATATAAATTGGATAAAATAAACAATCCCAAGATACTTACACAGATTTATATAAAGAAGCATTGTGCATAACATGGCTACTTAAATAGCTAAGCCTACTCATCTTGGTAATTTGAGCTATGCCCTGGCTCAAATTTTTTTTTTCTTCTCTATTTGTCCACATACTCTAAAATTGCCTCAATTGTTTGTGTTTCTTTTCTCCCTTGAAAAACAATAGTACTTTTTATTTGTGTGCTAAAGAATGGTGGCTATTAAAATGAAGGAATTTTTTAAAGTATAAATGTTGTATATGTTCTAAATGTATTATCCATTTTTAATCTATACTCGTAGGAAGTGTGTATGATGGTTCCTATATAGTTATATTCTATCCTATTTTGGGAAATGTCAGAAAATGATGCTTTCTCTTATTTACCTGATTATTTTTCATTAATGCACAACCACTGTGAACATTATAGTTGTTCAATTAAAGGCAAAACTCTGAGTACACAGTCACCTACTTAGCTGAGGTAGCTAGCTGTAAAAGCTTAAAAATAACATGTCTCACTACAGTAGAAATATTCTCATTATCTTCCAACATAAAGATCCTGTTAGCAATGAGTAGCTCAATTCTAGGCTGTGCTTCGGACTCAGATTTCTTTCAATTTTAGCTTCTTATTCCTCCATTGTCTTAGGATTCTGAGCATTATGCCAATACAGGTATAAGTGAGAATATAAAGTTTTCTAAAGCCCTGACCAAAAGTGATTTACTAAAATATCACCATTAGTAATGAGTTATATGTGTTATGTGGGAGCTGGAAAATATAGTCCACATTTGAGTACCTTTTCACCAGTTAATGCCCTCAGCATATGAACCAGGAAGCACACATTATGGCATGAAGTCACCTCTGCTACAGTGTTCATCACACATTACCTGTGAGTTGACCCAGGTGCATCAGGAGAAAGGTAAGACCTGCACAAATAAAATCTGTTGAGAAAAGCCTGTGGGAAAAAAAAATACCTTGTCTTGCAGTGTGGTAAGTTGAAAACATCTAAAGAACAGAGATGAATTAAAAAACTGTTTGAGGAAAGTTAATTCTTTGGAGAATGGCAGAGAAAATGAGATTGAGGAGAGACAAAACTTAGAAGGAAGTTGCTGTTGTTTATGTTAATCTTAACAAAGACTTGAAGCTCCATATCCTCAGTGCAAAGAGAGAAGACCAAAGGCAATATATTTATCAATATTAAACTTACATTGCACAATAAAAAAAAGAAAATTTAATATGGCTTATTTGGTGCTGATCTTGACAAACACGATGATGGTTGATAACACTAACTGTTACAAAGAATTAAGAAAGAACAGCAGACTGTGAGTGAGCCACATTAAATTGTGCATTTTCAAGTGGACTACTTTGGTATATGAAAAATAGATAGATACATTCTAGATCTTTTTTGTAGTTCTTTTTTATTTAATTTTTTTCCATTTTACATACCAATCCCTGTTCCCCTCCCTCCCCTTCTCCGAGTCTCCCCCACCTCCCCCATCCTGCCCCCATCCCCTCCTCTCAGAGAGTAAGGCTTCTCTTGGTTAGTCAACACAGGCTGGCATACCAAGTTGGGGCAGGACCAAGCCCCTCCCCACTGCATCATGGCTGAGTAAGGCATTGCACCATAGAGAATGGGCTCTAAAAAGCTAGTTTGTGTACCTGGGATAAGTCCTGGTCTCATTGTCAGGGGACCCACAAACACATTAAGCCACACAACTGTCACCCACATTCAGAGGGCCTTAGTGCAGTCCCATGTAGGCTCCCTAGCTGTCAGTTCAGAGCCCATGAGCTCCCAATAGCTTGGGTCAGCTGTCTCTGTGTTTTTTCCCATCATGATCCTGACCCCCTTTGCTCCTATAGTCCCTCCTCCCTCTCTTCAACTGATCTCCAGGAACTTGACCAAGTGCTTGGCTGTGAGTCTCTGCATCTGCTTCCATCAGTCATGGAGAAACGTTATAGGTAGAGATTGACATAGAGAGTACTCAAACTCAGCTTTAAAGACAGTGACTAAAGCCAAAAAAGGAATTGAAATAGTAATGAAGAGCCTGTAGAGTTAGAATAGAAGATAATTAAGGCAGAAATATTATTTATTTCAAATAAAAACGTAAATGAATGATAAAGGAATTCATCTTATGATGTGATTTTTTCCAGTTAAAAGAATATTGATTAAGTGACATGGCATTCAGAGAAGCATATATTTAGATGGACTTTCAAAGACTTAAGGTTTTTGTTGGTCATGAACATTTGGGATTCTTTTTTCTGTGTATTAGCTTGATGATGAAAAGGAAACAGAGATACCTGATTAAGCATTATATATGTATAATGAGTCCATCAGGCTGTTTCAAGAAAAGACTAACATGTGAGATGGCAACTGAGTAAAAAGAGACGCCCTCTTGCATATGCATCATCCATGGCCAGAAAATCAATACAGCAAAAGGTTGAGGAAGTTTAAATGATTTTGCTGCTAGGTATTTAAGCTGTAAGGCAGATCTTCTGCCTATGGGATAGGACCATCAGCCCTATGGCTATTCAGGACTTGGACTTGAACTTAAATTATACTACAGACTGTGCTAGATCCCCAGCTCCCATATGATTTTTGTGGCGCTTTAAAGTGCTCTCTCTCTCTCTCTCTCTCTCTCTCTCTCTCTCTCTCTCTCTCAGTCACACACACACACACACACACACACACACACACACACACACCATCAATAACAGCCATGTCCTTTTGTTCTGTATCTGTGAAAAGACTTAACATGTACATATTTAAAAAAATTAAAAAAAAATCAATGAAAGTATTTTTCCTTTATTTTGAAATATGTACACATACATGAGTATATAGATCATGCATTCCAATATGGAGACCCTACAGATTCTAAGAAACCCTGTGTGACACACAGAGTTCAGTGTAAAGATCCTGTCATTGTATATACAGATACCTTAAGAGAGAAAATAATACACTTTTAAAAATTGATGACTTGTTTTTTTAAGGCAAAGAAAGTTTGATATAAAATCTTACTGAAATTTCAATCCTATAAAATAATTAAGATTTTAATATTCTACTCATTTTAATTTCTTCTTTTTCAGACAGCCTTGAAGACAATAAGGAAAACTATACATTATACTGGTTTAGATACTCTATTTTTGACTGCCTTTATGAGGGCCTAGTCAACTCCATTGTTTTCATTTCCTGCTTTGTGTATTTATAAAATCCTTTGTAAAACATACTGACATTTCCCCTGCCTTTTCTACCAGCAACACTTGACTTCGGGTTAGTTTCCCAATTATTTCTAATGGAAATTTAGAAAATTATATTAGAATGGATTTTTTGTTTATGCTCATTTAAACAAAACTTTACACTTAAAATGGCACTGGGACCTGACATAGAAATAGAACCCACCCAACAATATTGAGTCAAACAGAGATAGGGAATGAAGATAGGAGCAGGGTAGAGAAATTAGAAATTATTTAAATCAGTGGATAAAAGTTATTGCACTGTGGTTTCTGATAGTCTGACTATTCTCTTTTTAGAGGAAAAAAATAACTGACTTTAAAAAACAATTCAGAAAAATGTGGGTTTTTTTTTAAAATAAATACATTTATTTGTTTGTTTGTTTGTTTGTTTTGCATCTTAGCCATAGCTTCCTCTCCTCCTTTCCTCACAATCACCCCCATTCCCTCTCTATTCCCACCCCCCAAATCCACCCCTCCTCTGTTTCTCCTTGGGAAAGGCCTCTGTCTCCTATGATTATCAATAAAACATGGCATATCAATCCTCCTCAGCAAGACTACGCACCTCGCCACGTGTCCACGCTGGGCAAGGTGACCCAGCATGAGGCATAGAGTCCCAAGAGCCTGTAAATAGTAGGAGACAGCCTACTATTTACAGCCTGTTCCCACCGCCGAGAGTCCCACAAGAGTACCAAGCTATACAACTGCAACATCTATGCAAAGAACCTACGTTAGTCCCATGCAGGTTCCCTGGTTGTCGGTTCAGTCTCTGTGAGCCCCCAGAAGCTGAGGTTAGTTGACTCTGAGTTTTCCTCCTTGACCCCTCTGGCGCTCACAGTCCCCACTCCTCTTCATCTGAAAGATTCCCTGAACTTTGCCTAATGTTTGGCCAAGGGTCCACACTGGTCTCCATCAGTTGATGGATGACGCTTCTCTGATGACAACTGGGCTAGGCATCAGTCTGATCATAGGATATGGCCAGTTCAGGTTATGTGTCTGCCACTGCTAAGAATCTAAGCTGGGATCCTCCTTGTAGATTCCAGGGAGATTCCCCTGCACCAGGTTTTTACCTGACCCCTAAGTGTGCCCTCTCCAGTGGTCTCTCTCAATGCACATGTTCTTTTGACTCGTTTTCCCTCTCTTAATTTGTGTTACTTATTTTTTGATCCGTATTAAGGGATGAATTAGTGTATCTTATAGCTCTTGAAATCTAGCTTAATTGGTTTTTATGTGCTTCAGAACACTAGAAATGATCAACATCTACTTTAAAATATCAGCTACTTCTAATTCTTGCTGGTCTTTCACTGCTCAGTGGGCACCTGTGATATATGTATATAATTCACATATATATTAATATATTGCTGTAGCAATGTTTACCAGAACACATGATTTATTGAACACCATAAATTCAGGGCTGTTAGCACTTAAGATATTAACAGAATCAGATCACTGTGTGAAGAGCTTATTCTACCCTGTTTAAAAGCAAGTTCTCATGAACTCTTTGCCTACAAGTTGAACAACTAGGTTCCCAATGCCATTGACACAAGCATTATTTTAATTAGCTCAATAATGCTAGCTGAGATTAGGGACTGTGTTGGGATCTGAGAAAAAACAAAAGACTAGATTACTATCTTAATTACCATTCTGTTGCTCTGATGAAACACCATGACCAAGAAGCTTATAGAAGGAAGCATTTTATTTAATTTTTGTTTTTTAATGATATATTTATTTTTAATTTATGTACATTGGTATTTTGCCTGATGTATGTGTCCATGAGGGTGTCGGATCCTCTGGAGGTAGAGTTACAGGCAGTTTTAAGCTGTAAGGAGTTCTGGGAATTAAACTCAGGACCTCTGAAAGAGAGGCCTGTAGCTGGAGAGTTTCTCTCCAGCTCCCACAGAGACACGGCAGTTCCTCAGCCCACTTATAAAATAAACACATAGACTTTTATATTATTTAAACTGTTTGGCCTAATGGCTCAGGCTTTTAGCTATCTAGTTTTTACATTTTAAATTAACTCATTTTTATAAATCTATACCTTGTCCCATGGCTCGTGGCATTCCAGTATCTTACATGTTGGTACTCATGGCAGCATCTGTCAGCGTCTCCTGACTCAGTCTTTCTGCTCCCAGAATTTTTTTGTTTTTGTTGTTTGTTCCGCCTGTACTTCCTGCCTGGCTACTGGTCAATCAACATTTTATTTATACAGAGCGATATCCACAGCAGAGGCCAGTGCTCTTAACCTCTGAGCCATCTTTCCAGCCCAGTTTTGTTGTTGTTTTTTGAAACAGGGTTTCACTGTGTAGCCCTGGTTGTCCTGGAACTCACTCTGTAGACCATGCTGGCCTTGAACTCAGTGATCTGCCTGCCTATGCCTCCTGAGGGCTGGGATTAAAGGCATGAACCACCACCATCTGGCCTAGAAGGAAACATTTAAGTGGGGGTTTGATTACAGTTTCAGAGGGCTAGTACATGAACATAATGATGAGAAACAGGTGCAGGCAGGCAGACATGGTGCTGGAGCAGTAGCTAAGATCTTACATCCTGAGCCTTAGGCAGTAGGCAAGAGGTGGGGAGAGAGAAGGAGAGAGAGGGAGAGAGAGGTGGTGGGGAGGAGAGGGAGAGAAAGAGAGACTGACTGAATGTGGCTTTTGAAACCTCAAAGCTCACCCCCTGTACTACATCTTCTCCAAACAGGCCATATCTCCTTATCCTTTCCCCCAAAGCTCACCTAACTGGGGACCAAGTATTCAAACATATGCACCTATGGAGACCATTCTCATTCAAACCAATACAGTTACCTATTCCAAATGTTGAAAGTCATATTAGAAGCCTTAGGCTAGCATGCTAATGCAGAAGCAGACTTCTTGGCCTGTTCATTTAGCCACTAGGTATTAAAGGCCTTCTGTTGAATGTCCTTTCTTCTCATTTACCCACTCAGCCCCTGTACTGCAGCTCTCCTAGCTCTATAAATAGACTATATTTCAATTCATGGCAGCAATTTTATACTTTAAAAGTAATTGTTTTTAACAGGAAAGTAGCAAGGGTGCAAGGGGGCTCTTTAAAAATAAAAATATGCCTCTCCGTGATAGGATTGGTAACACTTGAAAAAACAACAGAGGTCATGATATGTTATAGAGGCGAAAGTAACCAAAACAGTGCAAATTTACAGGAAAGACTAAATATGGCATCGTCATTTAACGATGGAGGGTTTCTTCCTCGATTGATTTTCTGTCCCATTTCCTGTTTCTAACATACACTTCTCATGGGTGAGAAGACTATTGCTAAGGTGATATCAAAACCAAGAATTGAATTTTATCCTGTATTGACAGAGTGAGATAGCCGGAAAAGGAAATGGTTAAAGGCTGTGAGTCCTCAGGCATTTCCTTTCAGGAACTGTTTGATCTTGTGGATTTCCGAAAACTACTAAATAAAATTCTATTCTGGTCTCTTTTTACTGAAGATGCTATAGCCATAGATCTCCAGCTTAGATTCTTAGATTTTGAACACAAACTTGATTTCATAAGTGACAGTGAATGCATCAAGTAAGATTCGGGAATCAGAAGTGGGAGTGGTGTAGCTGCTGTTGCTGCTGCTGCTGCCTCCTGTGTCTGTGTGGGAGAGCCCGTGCTTTACTTCCCACAGGCTGGCCAAGGGCAGGAAACATTATCCTTGTAGATCCCACAGAGCTGAAGTTCTGTGGAGGTGCTTGGAAGGTGGACAAAACTCAGAAATAATTGTAATGAGCAGGTTGCTTCTTCTACATTGAGTGAACTGATTGTGATCATCAGGTCACTGAGGAAAACATAACTAATTGGTTATTGGGCTACTCCTTCTGCACTAGTATAGTTATTTTCTCAACCAGGCACTTTACTTTGTATAAGGAAATTGCTGAAAAAGGAACCTAAATTTCTTCAGGCACAGGCTAAGGATTTCTTATTTTGCTTATTTGTTTATTTATGTATTTATGTATTTATGTATTTATTTATGTATTTATTTATTTATACACATATAAATTTTGAGACAAGAAGTTGCCCTTGAACTCACAACCTAGCTTCATGACTGGGATGACAGGCCCAAGCCACTACATCCAGCTAGTGATGACTTTCAACTGGCATGAATTATGGAATATAATATTATAATTTGATACATGCATGTGATATGTAGTCCAGTCAAGGAAATTTGCCTTTATACAGCCTTATTTTTTTTCTCTCTCTCTTTCTCTCTCTGTGTGTTATGAAGTTTCAATATTTTCTCTGCTAGTTATTTTTAGATGCATAATTAACTTCTGTAGAGTGGTAGGGCTTGCTGTACAGTGCTGTGTAACAGTGGGCTGGTTTCCCTTGTGTTTGGAATACACTGTCTACTGCTCTTTCCCTTTCTCTTGCTCTTCCTAGACTCTAGAGGTTTCTATTCGACTCTTTGTAACTATGTAATTTTTTTTTTTTTTTTGGTTTTTTCGAGACAGGGTTTCTCTGTGTAGCTTTGTGCCTTTTCTGGAACTCACTTGGTAGCCCAGGCTGGCCTCGAACTCACAGAGATCCACCTGGCTCTGCCTCCTGAGTGCTGGGATTAAAGGCGTGTGCCACCACTACCTGGCACTATGTAATTTTTGTGTATTCTAATCTACAGGACTGTGCTAGACATACATAGCACAGAATTCATATACAGTTACCAGACAAGAAAATACATTAATGATTATTTCACAGTTGAAGTTTTTGGACCATTTCTCAATTTTCTATCGGTTTGCTTATAAAAATAACTCCTAAATTTTTAATGTATTATTTACAAATACATATAAAACAAACTAGAAATTCTTTAGGAGTAGAAGAATTACTTTTAAAGATATTATGGTATGAATTGTATGACATACAGAAAATAAGAATATAATAACTTTCTTCAGTTTATGTTAGTATATTTGGGGATTGGGGTTGGGGTAAGGTATGAGTCAGTACCAGAAAGGATATGTAAGTCTGGGAAACATAGATTTTTTTTTTAGCTTTCAATTTGGGGATTTTTTTTAATTTTAATTTTCCTGTGATAATTTTATTTTTGACTAATTATTTAATGTAAAACTACTCTAAATTCCTCTCTTATTGTGCTTCACATTTTCTCTGTATTTCTAGTTTTGAAGGTGTTTTAAAATCTGAACTAAATGACCAATAAGCCAAAGGGTGAGATCATATGACTTATCATTAGTCTCTTGTTTATGACATATCTCATTTGTAGCTCCATGAATCTATAGAATAAACTGTTAATATGAAATGTTAGACTACTACATATCTCAATTTGTGGCTGAAGAAACTGAAGCAGTTAATCTACATATTATGCTTAGAGACCAGTAAGATTAGCACCTATAAAAACGTGTATGTGTGTGTGTGTGTGTGTGTGTGTGTGTGTGTGTGGTGTGTGTGTGTGTATGCGCATGTGTGCACACGTGATTTCTGAGTGCATTCACCTTTTCCCCCTGATTCTGTTTCTTTTTTCAAGACAGGGTTTCTCTGTGTAGCTTTGGAGCCCGTCCTGGAACTCACTCTGTAGAGCAGGCTGGCCTTGAACTCACAGAGATCTGCTTGTTTCTGCCTCCCAAGTGCTGGGATTAAAGGCGTGCCCCAACACTGCTCAGCCTATTTCTTGTTCTATGACAACAATTTTACCGTTTTGTAAATCAGAAAATGGAGGTCCTTAATGATGATTATTCCATGAACATAACACTACAAATTTATTTTATATTCCATTTTTATATGCTTCTTAGAAGATACAGAAAATCTTGAATATACAGGCTAGATCTGCTCTTTTTTTTTTTTTTAAGTATCATTTATATTTTTCCGGTTCAAATCTGCCTGACATAAAGAAGATCAATTATTGATTAAAATCAGATTCATTTTGTCTCTATCCATACTGCCTATCAGTATGAATGCAGAAGTTCTAATTTATACATAATCATTTCCAGAGATCCCAGGAGGTCATCATATTTTAAAAACACCATACTCTTCTCCATGTGCATAATTGCCATTCAAAATTACTTCAAAGTTGTTCTAAAATGAGTACTTCAGGAGTACTCTTTTCACATGTTATACTTTAAAAAACTATAATAGCTAAGTAGAAAAAAAGTACTTTTTTTTCATCTATTTAAAAATTTCATATAAGTTCTTGGATATAGATAAGGCCAGAAACAAGAAGTTAATGGCTATAACAGCCTGTATGCTGATCATTTGTCTTTGGAAAAAGCACAAAGATCTAGATATCTTCTCCTTTTGTTGAAAATAACATGATTCCTATGTCCAAATGAAATTGTGCAGAGTCTACTTCAAAGAAATATCCAACAGGCTGATGTAGAAAGATCAACGACACTAGATTTAGCAATGCCATCTCATTGAGTGCATTAATTCTCTCAATTACGTGTATTGAGAGTAATTTTTTTTCTTTCCCGTATAACTGTTTGCACCCTCATTTATAGCTCACTGGTATAGTAATGAATAAAATTTTGAAATAAACAAACCTAAATCTAGTTTTATAGTAGTATTGTTGGTTAGTATTGTTTCATTCACGGTACATTTGTACTTAGATAACCTCCCTAGTCTCAAAAATCTTAGTGAGTGGTGAAAAACCTACTCCCCTACTTTCATTCCGGTTAAGAAATGACTTCTTATTGTGGCTGTAAGTAATTCTGCTATGCTTATGGAGATATGACATGATATTAATAGTGTATTGCTATAGAACATTAGCTCAATGAGTAAAATATCTTATGAAGAGGATGGAGACTATTCAAGCTATATAGCTTCATAGAGTCATAGTGCAAACAATATAAGTAATGTCAACTTAAGTCTGACAGTTTCTATTTTCTTGCCTCAGTTCTCCCAAGCCCATATTCCTTTTCAGTGATTAAATAGTTTGGACTATGAAATACCTCCCTTTCTTAAGAGGAAGGTGGATATGCTTATAACTTGAAGTTAAATTTGAAATTCCAAATATGTCGAAATTACATCAAGAATAACTACATGCAATCTTAGGCTTTAATTATATGTTTACTGGTTTTTCTCATTTTAAATCATAAGTGACATGGGTTTAAACTTAGCTATCCCCAAAATGTATGTTTTCCATGCTCCAACTCACATTTTATTTGAAAGTATGAAAAAAAAATTCCAGGTGTAAGTGGTTGGACACAGAGCATTGAATTTTTGAGTTAGATGGAATTTGAGTGTTCATTTGGCTGCATTTCTTAATTTTACAGATTACAAATTTGAGCAGGAGATAGAGTGTAAAATATTTTCAAGGTCAGCTGACTAATTCTGGAGCAGAACTTAATCTGATCTCAGGTCTATGACTCCTCCACTATTGGTAATCTTTGTCCTCCACACTTTAGACATTTTGCTTCATTATCAGACTGCACAATTTGAAGAAATAAATATGCATATAAAATAATCTGAATCAATTTTGTCTGAACGAAACATATGAGAATGAGAAAATATTTGACAACATGGGGAAAACAGGATTTGTGGCCAAAGGAAAACGTCTAAATAAAGCCTCAGGATTTGAGGAACCGATGGAATTTGTTTGAAGAAATACTGTAATCAGACGTGACATGTAATCCAAATTATTAATACATTAAGGCTGCTTTTTTATCTGTTTAATGATTAACTGTTTATATATATATATATTTTTTTCTTCCAATAATCTTTGGGAAAAGAAATTGAGTGAGAAATGATTTGTTTGAACTTAGAAAAAACTCACTAGCTACTTTTAATTAATTATTTTTTAACCTCTGGTCCTTAAAAATGTCCTGGTTCAAATATTTGTTATTTATGTATATAAAATTATTCACTCAATCATGTTTTTGTCCTAGTGCTTTATTTTGATTTCTAACTTTTATCCTTTTTCTCAGAGCATTTTTGTTTCAGTCCTGTTTAATATGAAGAACAAAAATAAGAAACTCATCATCTTCATGAAGTATTTTAAATATTCAGTAGGGAAAGTAGCCTTATGCCTAGAAATGTTTGCCATCTTTTGTACATAAAGGAACAATGTGATCACTAAATGTTAGTCAATACTAGGAAGCTGAAAAAGTAAGTCTCATAGCCCAAATAGACCACAGTGGTCCAATTTAATTCTATGTTTGTGTGCTCGGGTGGTGATTATAGATCAGGCAATGGTGGAAACTATTCCATTTCTGTGTCTTCTACTTTAAGATGATTACATAGAGATCCATTCCCTCTGATTATAAAATCACAGTATTACAACACTTGGGTACCCTGGCTTACAGCCTTTTTAATTGACAGCTACATATTGGATACAGACATTCACTTTCAAAAGAGTTGCTAAAGATGATTTATTGGTATAAAATTATTGAAGGAGAAAGGCTCATATACAACTGTAAACTTCTCTATCTCATCGTGAAACATATTATTTGTACAATATTTTAAGTAATTCTCAAATTTACCCACCTACGAATTTTTCACTATAGGTTTTTTCCAGTGATTATTTTCCCTTAAACATTTTTCATCTCATTGAGATCTCTGTGTACAAACAATTCTAAGAAAGAAGTATATCAATTTATTCATCTTTGAGGATTTATTGTCAATCTACAGATGCAAAGGAAATAACATCAGGCTATTGCTATTAAATTTTTAGAAATACTACCTATGCGGTAAGATTTCCTGACCTTGCAGGCTAATAAAATGTTTTAATGTTATCAGAATCAGCAGAGCATGTGGGTGGATAAGTCACTGAGCTAATTAGTCAGCCCTCTCCCAAGAGCTGTGTATGACTTAGTGGAATGTGTTTAGCATCACAAGTAAATCAACATTGTTGCGCAGGGAAGCATCATTTCTGAGTCATTTCCATAACTCTGTCACCTTGACTTTCCAATAAAATCCTCCAAGTTTATGATTCCTAGAGCTTGTAAAAAAGAATGTGGAGGGAAGGAAAATTGATGCCACGCATAATCATATGATAACCGTAGCACACTAGCTCTGAGTCAGGATGCATTCCATTCCAGAGTAACAGAAATAAACATGCAAATATGCAGGATTGGGTACATAAATGAACAATGGTGAGTAAGTCACTTTTATTACAGTTGACCCAATGCCATTACTCTGGCTTTTTTTTTTTTTTTTTTTTTGCTACTTTATTTACCCTTGCTACTTTAGGATGTGGGCAGAATAAAAAGCAATAGCAAGCCGGGCGGTGGTGGCGCACGCCTTTAATCCCAGCACTTGGGAGGCAGAGCCAGGCGGATCTCTGTGAGTTCGAGGCCAGCCTGGACTACCAAGTGAGTTCCAGGAAAGGCGCAAAGCTACACAGAGAAACCCTGTCTCGAAAAAACCAAAAAAAAAAAAAAAAGCAATAGCAGAATGAATCTATAGCTGAGGCTGTGTTTCAGCCTGGCATCACATGAGAGCAGCAAAGAGAACTTGCATATTTGTTCCTGTGCATCTTCCAAGGAGCAGGGAAGAAGCACTATTAATAGAACAATTAACTTACTTCTGACATGACTGTACCATTTTAATTTTAGCTTTTTTGTCATAGAGGCTATAATATATTTTGCAAGTATTTCTGCTCTGGACACCAAATACACTTAAGGGGTATGCCAGAAAAGACCATTATGCTTACTTAATTGTACAGATTCAAAATGACACACTATAGAAAGTAACAGAATCAGGAGATCTAGACAACAAACTTACTAACATCAAGACCTAACATTTTCAACTGCCAAGCTCATTGAATTCATGTCTTCATGAAGATTTGACAGTGATGAAGGGATTGAAACCTGAAAGCAAAAAAAGGTTAAAAGAACAGTTTTAAGAAGCTTCCCCCTTCCAACCTTTATTTTAACAAATACAAACAAACAAATAAACAACAAAAGCAACATCAGAAAACAAAGTTTTTTCATCCCCAAATTCACTACCTTCGCTCTATTCTTTCTATCATTGTTTTTATCTCTCCACTCAACTGTAAATCTGAGAAAAGAACAAACAACCTTCACTTTTTTTTTTTTTAACCAACCGTTCCCTTTGTAAACATTTGCAATCTGGCTTCTGCTTCTTAGAACTCTGAAACTGGTCTCTTGACAGTAGCCAATGCCTAGCCATAGCTCCAGTATTTAGTTCTCTGAAACTCTTCATCCCTCCCAGGGTCCTCTGCTGCATTTAGGAATCTTAAAATCTCTCTTGACTTTTTTCTGTCTCCTGCTTGGACTGAATTGAGGCTGCCAGCCCAGGAAGAGCTTTTCTTGGTTTCCAGTTTAGCTCATTACACTTAACTCTTTCACTGAGGCCTTAAGTTTCTTTCTTTAAATCTCTATTCTGTTTGTCATGTTGTAGACACCGAATGGGTTCAGATTCCTTATTGGCACCTTCACATTTCTTTCCTCGGCCTCTGCTTTTCTCTTGAGCAACTAGTTACTATTTCCAATTATCTTTAAGTATATTATTTGAATTTGGATTAGCTAAAACTGACTTATCTTCTCCTTTGAAAACACCCCAATTAACACTCTACCATAAATTACACCATAGTATCAAAACTAAAGAAAATCAGGACATGTTGATCCATGAGTGTAATCCCAAGACTCAGAAGTCTGAACAGCCTGTAATAGATAGGGAGACTCTGTATCTGAAAACTATACATTTGCCTGTGTGCAAGTGCACACATACAAATTAACTTCAAGCAAAAGCATACATTTGAGCACTCGGGAGGCAGAGGCAGGTGGATCTCTGTGAGTTTGAGGCCAGCTTGGGCTAACGAGTGAGTTCCAGGAAAGGTACAAAGCTATATAGAGAAACCCTGTCTCTCGAAAAAACAAACAAACAAACAAACAAACAAACAAACAAAAAGCATGCATTTTTCCCTCTTCCTTTTCCCTCTTCTCCGCCCTCTTTTTTTGTCTTGGTAACAGAACCTAGGGGTTTGCACAAGGCAAGCAAACATTCTACTACTGAGCGACAACCCTGGCCCTCATTCATTTATTTTGGATTCTGCTTCCATTCATTCCCATTTTCTCTTTCCCTCCCCCTCCCCTTTCCCTCCCTCCCTCCCTCCTTCCTTCTCTCCCCCTCTCTCCTTCCCTCCTACCACTTTCTCTCTCTTTCTCTTCTTCCCCTATCTTTCATTTTCAGTGTTTCCTTTGTATGTCGGATTAAAGTACCAAACAGCTCAGTTGCCACAGTTTTCCAGCAGTAAGACAGCATTTTCCTCCTTTTATTGAATAGATCCCCCGCCCCCATAGCTGAAGTTTTCCTGGTCCTTTCTGGCCCACAGTCAGAACAAATCTCTCTCACCTGTCAGTCCCACAGCCACTCAGACCCAAGCAAACACACAGAGACTTATATTACTTATAAACTGTATGGCCGTGGCAGGCTTCTTGCTATCTAGTTCTTATATCTTAAATTAACCAATTTCTATACATCTTTACCTTGCCATATGGCTTGCGGCTTACCTGTAACTTACATCTTGTTTCTCATCGCAGTGACTATCAGCATCTCCTGACTCAACCAGCCTGCCCTCCAGGGAGCAGCATGTAACAGGCACACAGGTAAAGCCACAGAATATGTGGCAACATCTGGATTAACAGAAATGGGCTGAGTTTAAGTGTAAGAGCTAGTTTGTGGTAGACCTGAGCTAATGGCCAATCAGTTTTAAATAATATTAGCTTGTGTGTGTTTATTTGGGTCTGAGCGGCTGCAGAAACACAAGGACACAGGAGCCTGGTGGACATAGGAAAACTTCAACCACATCCCCCCACCACACATTATATCCTGATTAGAGTTTCTTTTCCCTCCACTCCTCACAGTTCCTACCCACCTACCCATCTATCTGAATCCATTCCCTTACTGTGTTTCATCAGAAACCAAACAGGCTTCCAACTAATTGTCATAAAATAAAATAAGATAAAACAAAACCTTGCATATTGGAATAGGACAAAACAAAACAAAAACAAAGAGAAGAAGAGCTGAAGAGTAGGCACAAGAATTAAATACACACTCATTTGTACAGACAGGAGTCCCATAAAAGCTGGAAGCCATAATATATCATCAGAAGACGGATTCATATGTGTGCAGGCTCTATCCACTGCTTCAGTCTGTGAATTTATATGAGCTTTGATCATGTTGATTTAGAGGGCCTTGTTTTCTTGGTGCCCTCAATCTCCTCCCCTCTGGATCTTAAATTCTTTCAACCTACTCTTCTGTAGGGATCCCTGAGCCCCGAGGAGAAGTATTTAATGGAGACACACCATTTAGAGCTGAGTGCCAGAAGCTCGCGCTCTCTCTCTCTCTCTCTCTCTCTCTCTCTCTCTCTCTCTCTCTCTCTCTCCTCTCTGTGTCTCTCTATACTTGTTTCCATCTGCTGCATATTCTCTTACAATGGCTGTTATACGCTATGAGTATAACAAAATGTCATTAGGAATCATTTTATTGCTGCATTCATTCAGTAGAACAGTAGTATTTGGTTTAGCCTAAGTCCCTAGGCTATCTAGTCTTAGGTTCTTGGCGACCCAAACAGTATTGGGTTCCATCTTGTGGAGTGGGTCTGAAGTCAAATCAGACTTTGGTTGGTTATTCTCATAAGTTTTGTATCACCACTGCCCTAGTGTTTTCTGCAGATATGACACAGTTGTAGATCAAAGGGTTTGTAGCTGGGTTAGTGGTTACATTTTCCTTTTGGTAGTGTGCAGAGTACCTTCCTGCACCAAAGAAGCTAGAATGTAGGAGTGAAAGTTCTATGTAGTCAACAGCTTGACTTTTATGTGTTTAATAAGTTGTGTAGTAATGTGACCTAGGCTGTCAGATGGTGTTCATATTGGTATGGTGTTCTCTCATCAGTATAAGGTCAATTAGTTGCAAACAGTCAGAACACAGACTCTTTCCTGCAATTGATTAGTGTAACTCTGCTCCATTTTCTCCTCATCTCTTCCTACTTTCATCCTTACGTCTTCTTTCTTGCTATTTCTGTTTTTGGTGAGGTGGGCAGCATCAGAGCAACTCATTAGAAAAATTTATGCTCTTTCCTAGTCAGGGCAGCTGGTCCTCTCATGTGGATAATTTGGGTCAGGTATTTCCAGGTAAGGAGAGAGATGAATTAGACTGATCTAAACCACTGTTGAATGCAAGCTGAGAGAGGGTGAGTCTGTTCTTGAAAGTACTTGTTAGAGAGGAATCTTCCATGTACCAGCTCATGTTGGCATACTGGTGTTGAAAGTCATGGAACATACGGTCTATACCCTTGCATATAGTCTAAAAAGCCTGTCTCTCAATCAGGGCAAGGATATACCCATTCCTAACTCTTGAAGCAGTTTCTCCTTTATCCTGTACTTATAAAAGAAACCCTCAAAGGGAAATTCAGGGAGCTCTTACCATATTCTCCCAGGCCATCTCTATTCCTTGGAGTGTATTCTATGATTTTATATCACTTTTGCTGTTGTTTAGGGAAAAGTGTTGATGTGCAGCCCTGGCTGACTAGGAAACTGCTTTGTAGAACAGACTTGCTTGGAGTTCACACAGATCCTCATGTCTGTCTTTCTGGTGCTGGAATTCAAGATGTTCACCACCATGCCTAGTATATTATCACCTTTGATAGGCATATCTTTTCAATATTATTCTATATTTTATTCAATTCATTGTTCAAGACACCAAGATTATGGACATCTCATCATGCGACAGACATCCAGCTGTATAAGTTTCAGAGTCCATTGTATAATGAAAATGTAGGTGAGGCTTCATTCTAAATAAGCAGAAAAACTGGCTACATCAGTATGTTTCACCTTTTATGCCCTAATAACATTTCCAGGGTCCTATAACATCTGCATCACTAAAGAAAATCTCACTGGTCACTTGTTAATACTGAAAGACAAATTTTATTCAGAATGAAAAAGCAGGAACCAAGTATTTCACTGTGAACTGGGCTCAACTTTCTCTTTAGTTTGTGAAAGTTTTTAAATGTTCTGATAAACTAAAACACAATTATTGAAAACAGCTAAGTAATCAGGGGTGTGTAGAACAATGTGCCTGGCAATCTCAGTTTGTTAATTGATACTTGTCTGGTAGAAAAAAAAATCATTTTTTTTCATGTGTATTATGTGTTTATATGAGGTGTGTGTGTGTGTGTGTGTGTGTGTGTGTATGTGTGTAAACTGAATTCTTTCAGCATCTTGATTTGTTATAAATGTGTGTGTAAACTGAACTCTTTCAGCTGTATATTTGCTATATATGATATATTATTATTTAATATATATCATATATAATACACACACATATATATGTGTATACAGACATACAGACACACACACACACACACACACACACACACACACACACACACACATATGGCAAGCTGGTTGAGTCTAAAATTCTAAGCAAATTGCTGGTGTTGGATGTGTTCCCTGGCAATCTCGTAAGAAGTTTGATAGCCGAAACAAACAAACAAGCAAACAAAAACAGCAATGCTTTCATTTGAATGTGAAAGCAAGATAAGATTGATATCATAACAGGATAGTCAGGCATGAAGACATTCCTGCTATTCACTTAATGATCAATCAGTTAGACTTTTATCAGCTTGTATAAGGATGCTTATGTTATAGGAGCAATCTGCTTTACTCAGTGCAGACTATCAATTCACTTCAAATATTTTTCTCTTTCAAGTATACCCTCAGACAAATATAGAATAAAATTTGATGAAATATCTGGGTGCTGTGTTGCCTGGTCAACTTAATATCTAAACATAACCACCCCAACAGTGTTTAGTTTTCTAAGTAGCCAATTTAGAGTCCTGGAGTTACCCTGGGCATTTGCATTGGGATAACAGAAGCCATGACAATACTTCAATGATTGTGCAACTCTATTATTGTACTGTGTTTGAGTTCCTTGTCAAGGATTTTGTAGTTCTTAGTGATTAATCCCATTTTGGCTATGTAATCTCACTTATAAGAGAGTCACATAATTGGTAAAAATTTGAGGTCTGTTTAGACTTTTAAGAAAAACTTAAATCAAACTTACGATGAAAATAATTACACAGATTTGCATTACAACGTAGAATTGTAAATTATAAAGTTCAATTAATTTGTATATTTTGTCTCTGGTGTTTTGAAAATATGAGAGCAATGAACTCAACAATTCAGGTTTTTAATTTCACAAAATACTCTTTTGGCAAAATAAATAGAGACATTTTATGTTGTCTTTACTTTTCCCTTTCAAGATCAACATTCTTCAATTTATTATTATTGTATGCCTGGACCTTGTTATAGAATTTTATCACCATAATTAGATGAATAATAAGTGTAATAAATATTAGTAAGTGCACACATAACACTAACCACAATGGAAAACAAGTTCTATGTAATCTTTTTAAAGTTTATTGAATTTTACCTATACATCACATAACCTTACTGTCTTTCTTAATTTGAAACCTACTACCTAAGAGCAAATTCTTCATCTTCTAAATGAAAGAGTAGATTCTAGGGAAATTTTTTAACCTGTGGATCTAGCATTAATTTTCCTCCTCTTGATTCCCTAACTAGTCTATCAATAGCCTTTTAAATCAATTGGACAACATCCAATTCTGAACTGAGTACACCATGGGAGAGTCTACTTAAAGGTTTTTTTTTTTTATGTCAGCTCTGCTTACACATCAAAGCTTCTTAAAAATTTTCCTGTCTTCATAAGATCAAAATTACTTATATATGAAACTCTCCTATTTGCAATAGAGAATCACTAAAGTCATGGGAAATAGTCCTTCCATAATTTTAGACATACTTTAATGGCTTTTTCAATCTCATTTTACATCCTGAACATCATATACTTCCTGAATTTCTTTATGTGATCTGCATATATGTTCTTCTTGGACTTGAAAATGCTCTGGATGATGCTATAGAGCACGTGCTGATTGACATATATCTCCTATTTCACTGTCAGGTGACAGGTGATAGTCTAATCAAATGTGAAGAGATGCAATATCCTAAGTACGCAAGAGGATTGACAATTAGTGAGGTTACAACTTTTCACAGATAAAAAGGGCAAGTTTTACTTCTAAGATTAGATTTCAGAAAAGAACTATGAAGACGCTATGGAGAGTTGAGGTCGGAAAATCCTTAGTATACTTAAGGAACAGCAGCAATGCTAATGTGGTTGAAATGGTATGAGTTGTTGAAGAATGGAAAAAATAAGTTTGGAGAAATAATGCTGGCTCAGGTCACATAAGGCTTCATAGTCAGCTAAAAAGATATTGTCTTCCATTACAACCGTAAAGGCAATGTTCTGTGCAGACTAGCAATATATGTGCCCACATTTTGTAAATTTACCCTTGCTCTGCTCTGAGACCAGAATAGAGAAGAAGGAGCTAGAAGCAAAGAAACGGATTATATATTTTTGGATAATGGCAGCCTGGATGAAGTTGCCTTAATGAGAAGTCAATGGTTACTCGTAGGGTAGAACCAACAATAATAGATTGGTACATTATACAATTGATGAGTAAAGAAAGTTGAGCACATACAACAAAAATGTAATCTATTTTCTAAGAAGATAAAGTACTAGAAGTTCTCTGGTAGACATAGTAAACCTGATATTCTGGTATTAATTTAAGTGGAAACATACTAAGCAGTTGACCACACGAGCCAACAATACCAGGATAGTTAGTTAACTACAGTGTTGTCAATTTATAAATGATGTTAGAACAATGATATTGGGTGATGTAACAAAAAAAAGTGAATACGTAAAAGATCAGTGGCCCAAGGCTGGAGTCCTGCCTCCTTCACAGAGTGGACATGTTGAGACATGAGGAAATTGTGGCATCATAAACTACAGAGAGGAAATCGTGAGCATGTGTTGGGAGCATATTGAAGACAACTAATGATGTTGGTACTTTTCTGAAAGAGTAACTAACGATAACTCTTTACTGGTTTTAGTGTTGTAGAAATTCTTCGTCACTTTGAAAAATGACTGTCAATGGAATGACGAGGCACTTGACTGGGAGAATAGTTTAAAAGAAATAGAAAGTCATTGGAATAAAAAAGTATTGAAAACTCTTGAATTTGAGGATTATTTTTTTTATTTGTAAAGGAGACACAGAAAGAGTATCTAAAGAGAATTTATTAGAGAGAGGAGAAATTGTATTTTACTGGAATGGCTATAGGGGGAAGTTTTAGTACTGTTTATAGCTGTAGAAAAGAATTGCTTAGTAATCTTAATGTCATCTAGAAAGTTATTTAGACAGTAAAATTTTATCCTTATCAGAGTCACTTGGAGAATACAAAAGGACTAGTAGCCCTAAGGAAGTCAGTGCGTGGGGCTGAGAAGCAGGGGAAACTTCGTATGGTTATTTCTTGTGGAAATTGAACCTGAAAATGAGGCAGATTTTATTTGCTTTGAATTTATATTATCATTTCCTAAGAACTTTTATATATCATCTTGTTTTCCATCGCAAACCGTCCGGGTAATAAGTGAAAGGCATTGTACTTTCATATTAGTGCAAGATACTGCTGTGTCCAGAGTTCAAGGCTCTGGCCTCATTTCTTTGGCAAGTTTTCTTTTCTCATAGTAAACTGATGTCACAGTATTAAGCTCTTCTGCTTCTTATTCTAAAGGTAAGATAGGAAGCCTAGGAAGATGATTAGTCCTTTTCTTAAAGTTTTTTTCTTGTCAAAACACATGAAGGTGGGGAGTGAGAAATGTAGGAAATATATACACAAATAAATTATAATCTAGTTTCATGTAAAACAGTGACATAAATATAAGAATTATATGATACTTTTGTGACATTGTAATGGCAGATAATAAAATGAGATGAATTGAGTTTAATAATTTGACAGAGATTTAATTACAGCATAAACTCTTTGCTATCTCTTGTACATAGCAAAGGTACTGTTCTTCTCAAACAGATTTTTTAATTAATAAGGGATTATCACGTACAATATATAGGAAGGTTAGCAATTTTCTGAAGAGTTAGAACATGGCAAATGTACTTAATACTAAATGAAATCACATACAGCTTCATCACTGTAATGACTTTGAGGTCTACTATAAGTAAAAAAAAAGTAAAAATATATACACACATATATTCTGCATGTACACAAAATATGAAACAGACTTGGTGTTGTGTTACAGGAAATGTGACAAGTACAAATTTTATTTATAGAACTCACTTTATGAAGTTGGCAGTGTCGTTTGAGGCAGATCAGGAGCATGTGAACAGAAAAGAGCTTTTAGATGTAATCTTTGAGGGGAGATAATTTATGAGGAAGCTCACATCTCCAAGTTTGAAGTGCTGAGAGTTCTTAGAACTGTATCTTTAAGGCATATGCCAGCATATTTAATGGGAAAAGAGATAAGTAGGCATTTCCAAATAAATAAAATATGGCTCGTGTCCAGTGGGACTGCTTGAAAGAATGGAGAACTTCTCTTGCAAATAAATAGTTCTGCTGATGCTCAAGGTAATGTTAGAACACCAAGAACAGGCTACTTTTACCCCCAAAGTACAGTTTTATATGCTACTTCGCTTTCATTTGTAATGACCCCTAAGAGTTGAAGTATATCTGAAAAATTCATTAAAATTCATACATTGATTTTATGTGTCAATAAACAAAATGTGTGCACAATAGGATTTAAGCAATGATTTATTAATCTGTAATGATGACATATGAGTCCTTCAGGATCCAGAGAGGACACAGAAGCCCCGAGGTAGCTTCTTTCCTGCTGTCATTGATGGTGGTTTGTTCTTATCCCCAAATAGTTGATATTAAGATATGATACCACTCATGAGAGATCTGAGGGTGTATAAGGGATACACTAATGTATTAACTGATGCTAACTACAAGATGTTCCTCCTTATATCTCAGACAATCATGATCTGAAATCACTATAAAGGGAAATCTGCAAAGCAGAATCCCAGATGTCTGAGGAGGAGTAACTGCTCACTCATTAGAAACTGGTGTCTCTGATGGGGTACCACGAGCTTGGTTCTGAAAAGTGTTGGGACAAGTGCAAACTGAAATAGGCCACTGCTGCTACTGAAATGAAATGTCACTGTCAGGTGAAAAAGTGTCTCCGTGGTGACACTGTGAGCAGTTGGGAAGCAAAAGCAGGACCAGGAAGCTCAGAGGAAAGAGCAACGCTCTCTTTTCCCCTCATCATGTCAAATGCTATTCTTACACTGCGTGGCAGAGAGTCTGCCACCAGCTGAATACAGCAGAAATAGTTCATCAAGCTGTAGACCCAACAGCACAATCTAGAGCACAGAAGATAGGCTGTGAGTCCAGAGTAATCAAAGTAACTGGGGCATAATTTACAATGGACTCCCAACCAGCCAATGAATTGAACACAAGTTTTCATTAGTATATTCAACTTGATGTCCAGCATGAAAGTGAAATATTGTCTAGAATTTACTTTTGTCCAACATAACTGAATGTTGACTCCTCAGACTGTGCATTTGCATTTTTGAGACTTGTCTGTCAAAAATACAAGAATATGGTTGACTATTGTTGCAATGTCCTCCAAAATAGGAAATTCAACCAATCAACTGAGTGGGTGATCCTTTGTAGTCATTTTATTCCTCTTTGCTCTTTATATATGTTTGACATTTTTTTCTCAAGTTTCTTTTTGTGAAGATTTTGTTTTAATTATGCAGGAATATAGGAGCATAGACTAAAAAATATTTATCATAGGTTCACATTGTCTTATATTCCTTTCCTTGCTCATACCACTAAGAGAATAATGCTTTATTTTGATTCTGAATTGTTCCCATTTCAGGTTTACCCTTTCACAATTTTCTCAATTATCAATCAACAATTAACAATGGAAATATGTTCTATGAGCCTCTGGTTATCTCCACCAAAATCAGAGAGGGGCATGAGATTATAATTGCTATGAGCTAAACTTCTGGAACCTTTACAGAAACTAAAGAAATCAGTCCACTCAAAGAAGTCAGTCAACGATGAAATAACATTTATAGGAAATTATTTATTTTACTTTATTAATAGCAGTGCTCAATTGTTCAGTTGGGCCTCATGTCAAAAGAAGTTTTTTTGTTTCTTAAGGGAAAAAAGGTAGACAGAAAAAGTTGATCAGGCAGAACAAGAAGAAATAAGATTTTGTAAAATAAGTAGAATTTAATTGTATCAATCACTAGTGTTGTTTTTCCCTCAAGTGTTCTAAGTCAATTCTCCCTATGCTTCATTGCATAATACCAAGTTTACTTATAGATCTCATGTAGAATATTCATTTCTTAACTGCTTTCTCTAAACTAGTAAGCCTTTATATTTTACCTAGCCCTTGAGATGAAGCAATGCATTTTATTAGCTCCTGCAGGTTTCTGAAAAGTATTATGGACTTATAAAACTCTGGTGAAAGTTTTTTAATTCATTTTCTGAGATCACTTATGCACTGGGAAATTTTTAGTTTTAAATTGAAGTGTATACCTAAGAGAAATTGAATTGTAATATATGTTTATTATGTAGAAGATAAGAAAACTGCCTTACTAGTGTAAAAGGAATTATAGTCATATACCCTTTTGGATAGTTATTATTTTCAGATTACACAAAGGAATTCAAAATGATGATTATTTTATGTAATTAATTAGTAAACATTCTCATTTAGCTAAAATAGATGAACTGTCATGAGATACTAATGTTATAATCTCAGATTTAAAAACTGATTCAGAATGAAATATTTAAAAATTCTTATTTAAAACAAAGAATAAATGATTCTGTCCTGAACTTTTCACATACATAGTGACATGTTTCCCTTGTAAACAATAGTTTGCTTAAATAAGTGATAATAACAACTCTGATAATAATGTCAGTGTCACTTACCAGCACAAAAACTCTTTTGCAGCTCTTAATTAGACTTGATTGAAAGATTTATTGAGTAAACTTTCTGTTTTAGGTAATACGCCAAATGATTATGACTTCAAAATTAAAAAGAAATATCTGCCTCTCTATCTAGGGGTCATTGGGCACTATATCTAGGCTCTTGAGCTAAGTTTCAAAGAACTACACCACTAATGCCTATTATTTTTCTTCATAGACATGAATATGTACTGTAAAATACAAAAATTTTAATATTTTGTTATTTCCTTTTTCTCAAAATCATGTAATAAATATAGTATATGCTTAGCCGAGCAAAGTACACACTAGTGTTAATTCAAACTGAATAGTTGCAGAACAAGTACCTCCACTTCTCAAAGGGAGATTATAGAGGAGGTAGGAATTAATGAGTGTAGATGAATTTCTAAATGGTCTTATTAAGTAAAAAACATGAAGCCAGAAATTTGGGTTTAAGCCTTAGAGAGATCAGGGAAATATGGAAAGCTACCAGCTAACCTCACCTTACCATCTCCGCAGCTTCCAAGGAGAGCAACTTCCTATCTACTCAAGCTTATAGTCCTTTCTTTCTGCCCTCTCATTGGCTCTTAGCCTAGCTACCTCACTTCCTCTTCCTACACAGCTCTGTCACTGTCTGTCTGTCTGTCTGTCTGTACAGACCTCCAGGTCTCTATGGTTGGTACTGAGTTTAAAGGCATGTGTCACCATGCTTGGTTTTGTTCCCTAGTGTGCCTTTGAACACACAGAGATCCTGCCAGCTAAGGGTGTGTGCTGCCTGACTTCTTTGTTTACCTGAAAGAGCTGGCCTTTTCCCCCTGATCTCCAGGCAAGCTTTATTTATTAATACACAAATGAAATATCACCACATTGCAGCACAAATAAAATATCAGCACAAATGAGATTAATTATATATATTTACATACATTTTAAGTTGCATTATTACAGAAATTACAGTGGAGAAAAACAATGAAAGAACAATATGAAAGGGCCTGATGGAAGTGTCTGCCCCAGATTAAGACAGTTACAAAGGATGGTAGGAGAAGAGATTTGAGAACCTTATGTGTGGAGGGAAGGACAAAGCAGAACTGTGGCCAAAATAAGAGTAAACATTAAGGCCATTGGTACTGGGAAAGAAGGTATCATTCCATAAGTGAATTGAAATAAATATTTAATACATAACTATATGAAATTAATAACTATATTGGTAGCTAAAAGTCTAAGCCCTGCACTGTCTTTTATTTCTTTTTAGTTTTGAAATTTAAAGAGCTGTATTGTTTTGGGCCTCCAGAAAAGGAAATAAAATAATTTTATTCATGAAGGCATCAAAAAGAGTAAAATACTTAGCATACTACTGAAGAAATGGAAGTTCAAAGTGTGTGTACTAAAAACTACATTGTTAAAGGAAGTTAAATGAGTTTTAAAATACCTTAAGTCATAGATTGAATACAAACCTTTAATTTCAACCTAAGGACTTCTACATCTATCCTCATACTTAGAGAATGATGATATGGTTTGAATTTCAGTCACAGGTCCTGGTGGTACTTTCAGAATAATTTATGTTTCATTAAAGAAATTTTCCCAGATTTGAGAAAAATCAAAAGAAAGAAGTAGATCAGGACAACTGTGGAGCTGAACAACCAGAGGAAATTGAACTCCCAACCATCTGCATTTGACACAGTACACTGGCAGGTCTGAAGCCAGTCCAGAGAGAAATGCAGTTCCTGCAATTCGGTAATTAAAAGAACATGCCACAGAGGCTAGGTAAGCCTTCTTAAGGATGCTGAAGATTACTTTATCACAGAGGTAATAAGTAGAAACAAGTCTTGGTTTCTGAACTCTTTCTGAAGGGCATGATTTGTACACAAGAGTTCAAGACTAATAAAATGGCCCACTTTTCTTATGAAGATGTTCCTTGCTGCATAAGAAATACAGGTATAAAGCTCTGTGTCTCAGGTTTTTATTCACAGCCAATTTCACATTTGTTTCTCATGATGCAGAAAGCTTCTAGTTAGACTGGAGGAGTTCCATATTAACTCTAACCCAAAATAATAATACAATAAGAATAAAAGAAAATAAACACCTGATATTTAGTTTCTACACACAATGAAACAAGGGCTACTCCAAGAAACAGTGTTTCAGAAAATAAGACCCTATGTTTATGATTTTATTATTGTAATTTCGAGTGTGAGGAAATTGAAGCTTGGTAAGGGCATTCACATTAAATTACATAACAAATAATGAGAAAAATTTGAAATCAAGCCATTATCATTTGACTCCAGACGACACATTCCAAAATTCATTGTTACATTATTTCTATTCATTAGGAAGGAGTTGGAACAGAGAGTTACTATAAATAGTGAGCAAAATCATTCTCCACATTACCACTGTTAAGCCAATAAGTAATTGTATTAAGCACAATAAGCATAGTGTTTAAGGAAGAAAATAAAGCAACTAAGAGAGAATTTTAATGAATACTGACAGAATCATAAAAGAAAAATTATTCGAGATCATCACAAGGTTGGTAATTTAAATCTCTCTTTCAAATTTATAAGAATTGCTTAAAACAGTGTAGAAGGATATTTATAATATTTTCTTCCTCTTCATATTTTAGAAGAGCCAGGTGAGAATGTAATAGCTCCATTTTTTATTTTCCTATCACTGTCTTAAAGGTTTCTATAGCTTATTTTGTTTCTCCATGAATGAGTGAAAGGATTATACCATGCCTATGTACAGTGTTTCTTTTAGACAATGACGCATAATTTAAAAAATAATACAAGTGAATCCAGGTTGACTCAAAAACACAGTAATGTTTTAATAATATTTTCAACTCATTCTTGAGTGTTTTCAAAGCTTGGCCATGTCTCCTCACTATATCCAGGCTTGGAAGACTCTGTACAGTAGATCAAAGATGAATTCTGTGAGTTCAGAAAATATGTTCTGAGAATACGACACTTGTAAGTGTTGACAATGTTCTGCATTTAATTTTTTAAAAATACAATTTGTAGTTCATTAGATATAATTAAGATTTAATCATTTCTCTCCTTATTTTTTCCTGTTATATTTGGTCTTGAAAGACGTTTTACAGAAAGGTAGAAAGAAAACAAAACAAAAAGATAAAAACCTTAGTGTATCTGTTCCACTTTCTATAAGTAAAAGTCTACTTTGATCAAAGGGCCTCAGTCTCATCTTTTGTATCTTTATTTTTTAAATATAACCCTTTTTTCTTAAGAATTTTTTAAATTCATTTTACATACCAACCACCACAGATTCCCCCTTTGCTCCTCCTGCCCCCCAGCCTTCCTCTCCAACCTACACATGATCCCTCCTCAGACAAGGCAAGGTCTCCCATGGGGAGTCAGCAGAGCCTGGTACACTCAGTTGAGGCAAGTTCAAGCCCCTCCCACTGCATCAAGGCTGTGCAAGCTGTCCTACCATAAGTAGTGGGCTCCAAAAAGCCAGCTCATGCAACAGGGATGGATCTTGATCCTACTGCCAGGGGCCCCTTAAGCAGATCTAGCTACACAACTGTCTCACTTATGTAGAGGACCTAGTCCAGTCCCATGGAAGCTCCACAGCTGTTGGTCTAAGGTTCATGAGTTCCCACTAGTTTGGTTTGGTTGTCTCTGCATGTTTCCCCATCATGATCTTGATGCCCTTGCTCATAGAATCCCTCTTTTCTCGAGTCATGTGAAGGTAATCTGGCTGTGACATCTGTTACCCCATTTATCGCCAAGGTTGATTTTAGCTGATCTGGCTGGCTAGGCAATGTCCTCTTCCTCCCTCACAGCTCCATGTGTGTCCTTCCCAAAACTGCATGCTTGGTCAAAGAGGATGACCTTGCCCGAATGCTCCCCTGCTAGAACCTCCAAACAATCTACAAGGCCCACTCCCTACCTCAAACCCACCCATCCCCCTGCGACCCCAGCAGCTTCCTGAGACACAGAATCTGCTAGCTCTGATTGGACCAAATATAACACTTTTAATTTTGAGAGTTTCTTATGGTGAATTTTGATCACATTCACCCCAAAACTCCTTTCCATAACTCCCAAACCTTTTCACATTCCATATTCCAACTTCATATTCTCTTTCTTTATATAATTCATGGCATCCAATTTGTGCTGCCCATGTACTCTTGGGTGTGGGGTCATCCACTGGAGTTATAATTGAGCTACCAAGAGCTGTATCCTTCCTTCTCCAAAAGCTACCAACGATTCATAGTTTCTCAGTTATAAATTGATGCTCATGAACCCTTTTCCCCTCCATGCTAGAAGTGAACCAACTACCTTGATCTTGTGCCAGTCCTGTGTGGGCAGCCATAGCTGCTGTGTCTGAGCTCACGTGGCATATTGATGTAAGTAATGCAAGTGGATCTGGGTTTCTTAAGAAACGTAGTAATTATAGAAGAATATTTTTGTTTCACTCTCTGGAGTGTATTCAGTGTTCCAATTTACCTTCCCAGTAAAAACATTGTTTGGCTCTGATCCTCCCTGACCTCTGGCTCTGAAATTATTTTTCTCTGCTCCCCATTGATAGTACCTAAACCTTTCGGGGAAGGCAAGGTGATAGAGATGTTAATGTCCTAGTTGTGGATGAGCACTTTACTGACACTTACTCTTTGACTTTTGAATAGCTATGAGACATTTCTGTGATGGTGTCTGAGAACTGCATTAATCTATGACACAGAGACATGAATGGAGAAGGCAGTTTTTACTACGAGTGTTTTGCAGAGCGATCATTGTAAGTTCATCCACAGGGACTATGAGCTCCAAAACCCTGGGTTCTTGGAAAGAATTACAGTACCAGGCATGCGTTTGCTTCATGTGGTGTGAGCCTTAAATCCAATCACAAATATGTTAGCTACTCCCTTTACTTATTCAGTGATAGGTTCCAAACACTGAAAATATTTATGCTATGTTCAAAGTCTATTTTAAGTTATGGTCCTACTATACAAGATAATAGCTTGACTTATTTAATGTCTGCAAAGAAAGTGTTCTCTGTCACTAAGAAATTATGTGTGTGATATTTGGCATTTTGTTAACATTCTCATATATTCCCCCAAGAAATTTATGATATGAAGACATAAAGTCCTGTTTTCTCTATTCATACATTCTTAAAGCAGTCTGAAATAAAGAAAAAATGTCGTATTATATTTTGTGGTTCTCAGGTTCAAGTTAAATTCAAGCCTGCATAATTTTCTCCATGACCTGGTAAATCTCTGTTTATAGAAAACCAATTCTAGGAAAGTGACTGCAGAAGGCTACCACACAACAGTAAAATGAACAATGCTCATCTCAACTCTGTTAATTGAAACTACTGGTTAGATTTAAAAACTACTGTATACACAATTAGGCAAGTGTTCTACACTGCTCCCCTTGTTAACTAGTTCTGAGATATTCTGCTGGACAGGAAGTTGATAAGCATGGTAAACACGCTTCAGTTGGCTAATTAGCTCAGGTAGTACAATTACAACTGTTCGATATCCAGTCACAAAGCAAAGGTGCTTCAAATGTCATCCAGATGCTAGAAACCAGAATGAAGCACCAGGGACATCACATGAGCAGCCATCTGAATGAAGCTGACTTCTTGTTAATCTTGTCTTGTGCTGTAGGAGACTCAACATAGGAAAGAAAGACAGCAGGAGAAACCTTCCTGGATTTGAATTTGCCTTTTCTGAGCATTGGAGAGGAATTCAAGAGGACATCTTCTACATTCTTTTGAAAGTCACAAAATAGTTCTTTAAATAAAGCAACTTCCACAATGCCAGCATGGCTTCTTTTCCTTCAGTCTCTCACACCATGCTATGGAGTTTATCAGCAGGCTTCAAGAGTCATGTATTTCATTCCACAGGATGCTATAAAACTGCTACAAGTACAAACATGCCGTCGCTTTCCGATTCAATTTATTTTTCTTTCTAGAATATTTTCTCTTCTGCATCATTTTACTAATTCTTTTAAAAAGTCTTATTACTATGTCCCACCCCCAAATCATTTAGTTATAGAACTAACACCTTTGAAAACCTGTTTTGCTGAGGCTGGTGAGAATATGCATTTGAAATTTTTGTTCTCTGAAGAATGATAGGTTTAATGGGCAGGCTTTTATGGCAGTCACAGCTAGGTTTTGGTGTCCATCTTCCTTCTTTCCTAAAAGAGTTTCTTCCCCTTACAGATCCTGTGACTCAAGGGACTTGACTCCATAGTCAGCTATAGGCAATGGGTAATCAAAGGCCACCACCATCTCCATGGCTAGACTTTAGTAAAAGGTTTAGCATCTGATGTGGAACTGAGGTACCTGTTCAAATCATGGGCCTCATTAAATATTATTTCTAACTTTAAAATTTTCATTAATTTCTAGAACCCCCTTCTTACAAATTGTATAAAATATGAATACCAAGATGAGAAAGCTTTGGTTGTCTTTTTCATGTAGGAAATAGCTTGAAGAAAGGACGCATTATGGGGAAAGCATATTCAAGACAACAATAGCACCAAGAAGCCAGAATCATGACTACCTTTTATTTACAGTTCACATAATTCTTAGGTAAGAATTTTTTTAATACTTGCAGTCATATTAGCATAGTTGATAAAACAGAGAAAATAATCTTTTAAAGGGAAAGTATATTTCCCTTTCTCATCATTCTTCTAGACTTTCCAGCTAAATATATACATGTATAGTATAGTGTTTTTCCCATTCAAAGATGTCAACACCACCTGTTCATCAGTATATTAGAGAGAAATTGCTTAATTGTTTATTACTTTCCTTGTATAGTTCATTGTTCTAGTAATCTTTAGCTGTCAACTTGACATAAGTCAAGTGAGAAAAGAACTTCAATTGAAGGGTTTACTCAGATTAGATTGGCCTTTGAGTGTCAGTGGTAGATTGCTTTGATTGCTAATTGGTGTGGGACAGCCTATCCCACTGTGGGTATCACCAGTCCCTGGGAAGGTGATCATATAAGAATGCTCCTCAAACATAAGCCAGTGAGTGAGCCAGGAAGCAGTATTCCCTTGTGGTATCTCCTGAGCTCCCTTGGTTGCAAATGAATTTTTTTGGCCAGTAGAGAAGAGCAAATTGGCCTGCTTGCATGTTCCTGCCCAATTTCCCTCAATGAGAGACAGTAATCTGTAAACTTCCAGAAACCCACCGCTTTCCCATGGTGCTTTGGTCAGAGTATTTGATCACTGCAACAGAAAGAAAAGTAGAGCATATATGTAAGTAGCTCATACATCAAGCTGGGGAAAGCTACTCATGGCTTTTGACTTCAGTTTCTTTAAGCTCTCTGAGAGTACCACATGGTACTTTGAAGATGCCTCTGCTCCTTATTGTCTGGGTTTTCCCGTGTTCAAAAAATGATTTCCATTTCTTATTTCAATCTTACTTTCTTCAGTGGAATTTTATAATCAAATATGGCCACTTTGGGATATTTGGTGACAGATATGATTAAAACAGTAGAAGCCAGTCACAATCGCTGAAGAAACACAATCTGCATACTCTCAGCATGTAAATTTTGGCCACCACTTCCCTCCTTTGTCAGAGGCCTCTATACTTAACTGTTGACTTCTGTTGTGCACTTATTTTAAACTTCATTCTCATTTGTCTCATTGTCGGAGACTTTCTTAAGCAATGTATTTAATATACCTCTCCTGGCCAGCCAGCCTGTCTATCTTACAGTCAGGCCTTGGAAACACTAATGTTTACATCAAATAAAAAGACACAACTTTAAGAATGTATTCATGTTTCTCCATCTCCCTTTTGCTCTTAGCTTCTGCAAGGACACAACACAGATTCCTTTCAGAGTTGCATTGGCATTTTACTACAAAATATTTTCTCGTTAACTGTCCATTTGATGTATTAAGCTTGATTCCATATTAAATTCAATGTTTGGTCTTAAAAGAACTTAATTTTTTGATTTAAAGATATTTTGGAGGAGAGGTAAGTAAAAGGATGGCTAAAAAATATTTCCAGACCAGTCACTGTGCTTTAAGCTGTCGTAAGAGTGCAGCAGATAGGATGAGTCACTGCGTCAGTGACCTCAAGGAAAGGCCCCTGACATTACTTGTAAATCAGTCTCAGCATGTGTATGTTTGGCTTTATGGATGATTGGGAAAGTGAGGTAATGTCTACTGAAAGAAAAACTGTGATTTGTATATGGAGAGATGGCTCAGTAGGGAAGGGTAATTGCCACCAAATTTGAGGACCTGAATTCACTTCCCAGGACTCACAAGGTGGAAGGAGAGAACAGACTCCTCCTGTAAGTTTTTCTCTGACCTCAACAAACTCTGGCAAGTACATCCTATACACATCACTATAAATAAATAAATAAATAAATAAATAAATAAATAAATAAATAAATAAATAAATACTTTTAAACATAGAGATGTGTCTGGTGACTCTGCCAAGCTATCAGTTAAAGACTGAGACTACTAAGTATAGAGGATTACGTAGAAATTCTCTTGAATCTGTGTTCATTTTGCTTAAAGCTACACTTGAGGAATGATGCCCAACAGGACAAACACTTTAAATTTATTAAATGCATTTTTATTATTAATAGACAAACTGCTAAGGGAAGTTTTGGGGGTGATTGATTGATGATGCCATTTCTAAGAAACACTGAGAAGTGAATACTTCATGTATTTGGGGACTTAGTTAATAAGAAAAATATGAAAAAACAAAACAAAAAAAAAACCATCTGGGTGGTGGTGGTACACACCTTTAATCCCAGCACTTGGGAGGCAGAGGGAGGTGAATCTCTGTGAGTTCGAGGCCAGCCTGGGCTACAGAGTGAGTTCCAGGAAAGGAGCAAAGCTACACAGAGAAACCCTGTCTCAAAAAACAAAAACAAAAACAAAACCCAGACAGTCTTTGCTACTGTTGTCTTCTTCCTGTGCATTCAGATATCAGCTTCGTAGAACACCTTACTGTTGATTGCCTTCCATATGGAAGATGCTATTAGATGAGATGGTGATTATTGCAGGAAGCCCTTCCCCTTCACATCATCTCAAGGCATGCTAGTATTTGCAACACAAATGTAAAGGTGGCATTATGAAGTCATATATAATGGAGTGAGGAAGCAGCGATTAGTTTGGCTTAGTCAATATGTGTCTAAGGTCATATGAGGAAATCTGAAGGAAACTAACAGTAGCTTATTTTTTACAATAAGACAAATTCTGTACACTTGTTGAGGCTTTGGGTACCACAAGGCTTTATTTTATCCAAATTATTCCATAGTTGATAGTTTTATGGCCTTATGAAATTAGAGACTTATTTTCTGTTGTGCGTTGAGAGTCAAAGGACATATTGGAACGGTGTGGGTATACGTAATGTGTCTACCTTGGTGTGACAGACAAATATCCACTCATAGTCCTCTACAAAAAGAGTCCCCAGTCCCATCTCACGGTGCCCTTAGAACTTATAAACTTTGATTCACACTTTTGAAGACTCTCTCCCAGGCTGGCACAGCAGCAACCTAAAAGTTTTCACAATTCATGACTCTTAAGTGTTAATAGAGTCAACAGGGTTGAAAAGTCCACATAATTTATGTGCTTTACAGTGTAAAGCTGTATCTTTCAGTGAAACCAAACCATTCCTGACACATATGCTAATCTTTCATTGATTGTACTTATATCTCCTGTAAGAGCAAGTTGATACTATAAGAAAAAGAGAACATGCAAAGCAGCACCACCAATTTCTTAGATTCTGCAGTAGGGAGGGGGCAGGATTGATGTGTGGGGTGCGTCACACAAGTGCAGCAGTAAATTTCCCCAATTTGGTTATCATTTGCTCGCCTCCTCCAACCTGTACATTCTAGGCTTCCTCCTCTGTGGCTTACAAGGCACAACATTTATTAGGTGAACATTATGCACAGTTGTTACCATTAATTACTTTGATAGTAAATCTGGATAACAGTACTCAGCTTTGAAATAAATTAAGAGTTGTGGCTGCTCTTATTCTGGAGGCTGACTTGGTTTTAAGCTTAAAAAAAGACAACAAAGTTCTAAACAGAGTAATCCATTACTGAGGCAAGACAAAAGTGCTAAAATTCTATTTTAGAATTCAATTCAATAATTTAGATTTGAAAAAAACCCTAAATTTTCACAATAAAGTAAAATTCTTTATTGTGTACTAACTATGTCTTAGATATGCTGATTGCTCATTTCTATAAAACATTAAACACCTCCTGAGACAAAAATAAAACAATGAGACATTGGATGTGTCAGTATTTGTTTCATAAGTTGTTGCTTTCTTGGAAATTCCACTTTGGTTGCTGGGATTGTTATGTTAAGACAAGAATTTTCCCTTTGGCCTTTAAGGACTTTAATTCTGAATGTAAAACAAAAGGAAAATAGATGTGTCTACAGGAGTGCATATCATTCTGAGAGCTGTCAGGAGTTTCTGAAAAGGTCATTCATAATTCATAAAAGAATGAAAACCTTCCCATCCGTGGGCATTTTAGTCTCAGAGGTGTAAACTGAGGTGTACAATAAAACTAAAATATTCAACGGAAACTTGGGTAGCTCCCCGCTCTCTGCTGATCTGGTGTCTGCAGTCTTGTAGAAGAGAAGGTTGATAGCAGGAGAGGCAAATCGCTTGTTTGGGAAATAGAGGCCCGCGTTCAAAAGTGTTTTCATGTGTGGAGAGAAATGCTGCACAAAATGTATGACTGTACCCACTCACACACAGAATTCACAGATATTTCTAAACTGCACCTTAGTTACAAAATTACCCTTGTTTTCTTACAGTTGTCATTTCCACTACCCTGTTCATATCCACAATGAGAGAATCTATAAAAACTAGAATGTATCCTGTCCCTTTGATTAAGCATCAATAATAACTTTAAAGTTTTTCTTTGTTGTAGTTTTTAGGAATAAACATGTATATCACTTAATGTTCTCATCTCTTTTAGGGATATATTCCATTTTACAGTTTTAAACACGGAGCCTAGTCCTGAAACTTTTTGTAATTTATTAATTATTTGTGGGTGTTTCCAAATGTTTTCCCAGACTTTTATAATAAGAAAACTTCATAAGTTAAAAAAAATACCAATTTTTGTCATGTGGAGTTACATTTTACATTGCTTTTGGCAATATTTTTCTAATATCCTAAAGTACAGGTGTTTATAATTCCATAGAATTATAGCTAAGGTATTTTTCACTGAATACAAACTGACAATACACTTTCTATAAATATTGAGCTTATTTCCATAAATGATCCAAGATATATTACCTTCTAATTCATCTGGAATATCAGTAGTTACTCAACATTTTAAATATTTTCAAACTAGTACTTAATTAGTTTTCTTTCAAGTCTACCTTCTGAATTACTTGGTATTAAATAAACAAAACACCACCACCACCAAAATGGTTCTACACAACAAGCCTGATGAATCTCTCAAACCATACTGTATGTGGGCACTTGGAAGTTCCCATCACTTTGGAACCACAAAAGATTTCATAATAAACTTTTTCTAATATCCTAAAGTACAGGTGTTTATAATTCCATAGAATTATAGCTAAGGTATTTTTCACTGAATACAAACTGACAATACATTTTCTATAAATATTGAGCTTATTTCCATAAATGATCCAAGATATATTACCTTCTAATTCATCTGGAATATCAGTAGTCACTCAACATTTTAAATATTTTCAAACTAGTACTTAATTAGTTTTCTTTCAAGTCTACCTAATGAATACTGGGTTTTTAACTACTTTCACTAATTCATTGGCCATTAGCTTGGCCTGCTTTAAGTTGTAACATTTTAAAACTGTTGTCACTGATTTGTTTACTTTTTAAAAGTCAGTTTGTTACTAATGTATTTGGTACTATAGATTTGTTCTCTCATTTAGTGTTACATGATTTTTTTCCAGTCTATCAGATGCATTTTATTTTGTTTATGATACATTATCACATGTCAATCAAGTTCAGAGTAAAATACGTTTATGGATCAAATCATAACACACATGCCTAGCTTATTTTAACATCCTACAAATATTTACTTTGTTCATTTGGTATTTTAACGGGTAATATTATTTTTAAAGTGTTAGAAGGATAATCCAACATTATTTTATTCTATCCCACTGAATTATGTTACTTCTAAATATTACCGTGCTGTGGCACAGGGCTTGAACATCTGTTTCTGGGTGCACACAAGCACTGAGTTTATACCATCTTATACACCCTGCCTTTTTTTTTTTTATTTAGCTAGAAACTAAATTTGCTTGCCCAATTAAAGAAGAAATTTAACTTTTGGTTTCCAAATATGTGTAAACTACAGTTTCATTAAATAATCCCAATAATCCCCAAAGGAGTTGTGCTGGCTAGTCTAAGGTCAAGTTGACACAAGCTAGCGTCATCTGAAAGAAGGAAACCTCAATTGAGAAGGTGCCTTCATATGATCCCCATGTAGGGTGTTTCCTTAATTAATGGTTGATAGGAGAGGGTGCAGTCCATTGTGAGTTGTGCCATTGCTGGGCTGGTGTTGGAGGGCAAGACAGCAAGCAGCAGCCCTCCATGGCTACTGCATCAGCTCCTCCCTCCAGGTTCCTGCCCTGCTTGAGTGCCTGTCCTGACTTCCTTTGATGATAAACAGTGATGTGGAAATGTAAGCAGAATAAACCCTTTCCTCCCCAAGTCTCTTCGGTCATGGTGTTTCATCACAGCAAGAGTAACCCTAACTAAGACAGTAGTAGTCCATGCTAATTTTTTTTGACATTTTCACATTTATCAAACTTTCTGAGCATTTCAGAGTTAGACTGTTTAATCTCTCCTTGTTTAATAACCTAGAGTTCTGTCAAAGTAGACGGAGTGCAATTGTGGCAGAATCTTTTTGGTCCATTTAATCATTCCCTTTGCTCTTTTTGAGCACATTTGCAGGCCACAGAGTGGCTCAGTTTATATACACAGTACTACCTAAAGGTCTCTGTAAGCCCAGCTTTTCCCCCAATTTTGCTCAACTCCTTTTTGGTTTCCAAATTAAAATCCTATCCTGACAATTTTTTCCTCAACCAAACACCCTGAAAACATATATGCAAATAACATTATATAGACTTCACAGGTTACATTTAGGAATATATCCATATATAAATACATCTATGCATGCAATAGCAATTAATGAAAAAAACGAGACCATTAATTTGAAGGTGAATAGGGAGGGAAATACGGGGGGCAGCAGAGAGAAAAAATGGAAGAGAGTCATGTTATAATTAAAATATAATCTCAAAAACAAAGAAACAAACAGCCCCATTCTGTTCATGATAGCAGTAAACTGCAAAGTAGAAAATAACAACTTGGTAATTTTCCTAATCAGAGCATATTAAACAAGCATAAGTTAAAGCTAGAAATTCCACCTTACTTTGAGGTGAAGGCTTCATGGGTATTCTAGGCCCAAACATAACTCTTTACTATCAACTAAAATCACATGTATACTTTACTGATATTAAGATTCAATCAATGTAAGAGAACAAAGATCACTTCTGTGATTTTTTTTTTGATGGAGAGTGTACAAATTTGTTTGCAATATTTACTAAATTCAAATAATCCAAAGAGTAGGTGTTGACTCCCTTTAAAAAATACTGGTTATAAAATGTAAAGAAGGTCACTGATCACTAAATTACAATTGGCATATGAGCACAAAATTTTGTTTTGTTTTTCTCTTTTCATTTCTCGTGGAAGAAAACTCCTTCAGACCCTGGTTGGAGGAGTGATAAAACAGCCGGCTAAGCAGATCACAAAGGAAGGTACCTACTCTGCTGTGTTTGGGGAATTGGTCTTCGCTGGCACATTCCACAAAACAGAAAGTGATAAATCGAATGGTGAGTGGGGAAAGGCTCCTGGCTCATGTTTCTTCACTTGTGAAACAAGCACTCCACAGATTACTGTTAACTCCCCAATGACATAGAAGGTACCATTCCAGGACACAGAATGGCACTTCATAAATTCTGGCTGTTTTATAATTGTGGTACTCAGTAAAGGGTGACTTATAGCAGTGATGTTTAGCATGAAATTCACAATGTATGAAAAATCCTCTTCAAAGCAAAGAACTTTGAAATTGGTCTTATGGTGGGCATCCTTAAGATGGCCTCTAAATCACCACCTTCTATTAACCATACCTCTCTCTGGGTGCGACAGGGAGCTGCAATTTGCCTCTAACCATTGCTACATGGCCAAGGTGATGTGATGCATCTCTATCACCAGCTGCATACAGAAGGCCCTGCTAACAGAAGCAGTGGCTTAGTGTCCATTGTGTAAGCAAACAAATTACCATTTGCTCATCTGGAAGCATTTCAGGTCCAGGCTTCCCCCGAGATGGTGGAAGAGTTTACTTCCAGCCACAAGATGGTGACCTCTGCTAACAACCTGAACCAGCCTGGAACTGCATCCATTGCAAGCTGAGCCTCGAGGTAAGCATCGCTGTTGGCTGTCACTGACTGTGACCTACCAGGGACACCATGGAAGATTAAATGTGTACTGATTCAAGCTGTTAACTTAATAGTTATCTGTTCTGCAGCATAAAAACTAACATGAGAAACTGCTCAAAAATGAGCTGGAAAATATCTCACGATTATTTTCATCTTTCCTTTCCATATACAAACAACATTAACAAATGGAACTGTGGTTGAGCTCTATTATGAGAGTTGAACAAGATCAATTAATTGATTTTTGAAGATATACTTTATAAGGTACTGACAGTATCAGTTTGAGAACTGTCTGAAAAATGAGACTTCACTACTTGTATTTCATAAGATGGACAAACAGAAGGTAGGGCAAGGTTGGCATTAAGCTCCCTCTAATTATAGTTTTAATGACTAGGGAAAAGTTATTTATTACAGAGATAACATTTTTTATTTTCTGTCCCAGTTTAGTGACAGGATGCTACAAGGAACTGTCAGGTTTTTAAAATGATTGCATAAATATTCAATTAAATCTAACATATAATTATCAAGCAGCTACTAACAAACCACCACAATATGTTAAAATCATAGACATACATATTAAAGCATCAGTTTATTCCAGCACTCTGGTGAAAATGGTCCTGTAGATTCTATTTCTTTTGTGATAAGCAATGCTGGGCATCTTTTTGTGTCCTATGAGATATTTTTCCCTTTTATTTTTCACTTTTATTCACTGACCATTTTCTCTGTGTGTTTCTGGTCTTGTTTGCATTCAATTTTTAGTATCTTTACTCAAATACATCACATAAGGCACTTAAATAAAGTACAAGGTTCAGAAGTTGTGCTGACAACAAAGCAATCTAATTTTAGACCATGGCATCTACTTGGGAGAAACCCAGTACCTACCAGTCATACTTTAATTCCTCCATTCTTCCCCCCCTCTACAACTCCCCAGGTTTAGGCAACCACGAATCCAGTTCCTGTCCCCACAGTTTTGCTGATTCTGGACACTTCATATAAATGGAATTATAACATATGCAATCCTTTGTGGTTGGCTTCTTTCACTTAGCATAATGTCCTCAATATACATCTCTGTCGTATCAGCCTGTATACTTAATTCTTGTTTTACTATTAAACACGAGTCTATTTTTGAATCTGCTGTCTTGCTCTTCGTTCAGATGACCATGCAGGTTACCTTCACTTTTGGCAATTTTGGGTGATACTGATCCGTATATTCTTATTGGAGTTTGTGAATGGATATGTGTTTTCATTTTCCTGAAGAGACCCCTCAGGGTGGAGTTGTTTGGTCTGGAGACACCTCTGTTAAACTTTTTGAGAAGCTGTCTGACTATTTTTGTCAGAGAGTGGCTATACCATTTTACATTCTGACCAGCAGTGTCTGAAGATTCCAATTTCTCTATATTCTCTGCAGCCTATTACTTTTTAACTTTTAAAGTTATAGTTATTTAAGTAGAGTTTTGAAGCCTTGTTTTGCATTTCCCTTAGCAGCTAAATTGTTTGAGAGCTTGAAAAAAAATCATGTGAAATAGGATCACCTCTAGAAAGCCTTATGTGGCTGTCCAATATTATCTATTTGCTCCCAGGCACCGTTTTCATATGTATCCTTTATTGAAGAAACTGAACACAACTCACGTGTACCAAACTGATTTACAAAAACCTAACATATGTCTCTATCTATCTATCTACCTACCTACCTACCTACCTATCTATATCTACAATTGTAACCAAGATTTTCTACTTCTTTCCATTTTTGTATATTCTATAAATATTTACTGGGTGTTTTGTATCCTAGGAGCTATGGAACATGTTGGTGTCATGTTCATGATTAGGGCTATCGGGTATCATCCATGGAGCAAGGTGTTAGGGTATCACTATGTAGCCTGGCTGTTCTGGAGCTTGATGTGTAGACCAAGCTGACCTCAAACTCATAGAGATCCATCTGCCTTGGTCTCCTAGATATCTTGTTATACTTGTATCAGTGAGGTGACATGTTTTATCTGACTCATCTTACTGGAGGTTATTCATAAGAGCCACTTTTGAGGCACACACATATTTATATCATTTAGAATCCTAAAGAGATGCTGTTGAACATTCTTTGAGAATCTTCATCACCACTATGGATATGGTCTATAAGCTATTGTTCTACACATTATCTCTTACACATGGTTATTTTATAAATAATAAAGAGGTTGAATGAAATATTTAATTTGTATTGGAATAAGGATAAAGTATTTAGAACTATTTTTGCAAGTATCTGAAAACAACAAACAAACAAACAAACAAAATCTACTAGTACAGGGATGCTGAAAGAATCTGAGACCATAATACATACATTTACTTGAAGATACTTGCAGTTTTCTACACAGAGAGGAGCAAGTTCTGTTTCTTTATCCCTGAGTCTAAACAAGCCTGTCAACATGAACCAAGCTAACAATGGATGAGAGGGAGAGCCAGTAAGCTACAGAGATTTCTACAATACGGTTATCAATTACACTAACCTCTGCATGGGGCTGCCTTTCAGAGAATGGTTACTCTGACATCCTGAGCTAGGCAGAGTGTGCTATAACCTGATTTGAGTAAGATCACCTAAATCAGGTTTGATCATCGGTTCAGTCTTTAAAATCAATATAGATGTGAGGACACAGACAGTGGTGATGGGACGGACTCTCTTGCCTTATTTTCAAATGACAAGCAGTGTCTATTATATTAAAAGAAATACAGAGCAGAGGTCAAATGATCACTGGAGCTCTTTGTTCCAGTATTTTATTTCAGCACAAGGACAATTTTAGATTAAGAAGCTTTCCTCAAGTTCATAAGAGCCTGGATATCACTAGTGGGCCATTATCCAAGGACAAAATAAGAAGAACCCCAACTCTTTTTCTTAATATCTGTACTTATTCAATGCCCTGAACTACGATGACTGACAGGCAGAAGGTGATAGAGAGAAAGGGCATCTTTGATGGTTGAGTTGGGGATAGTGCAAGAGGATCCTTGGACCACTTTTATTAGAAAATTATGAGGTTATTTTTCACTACAAGGTGAAGAGAGTCAACCTGTTACATGTGTCCTGGAAGGAAGTCTTAAATACTGGTCTGTTCTCATCATCAAAGCAAGGTGACTAATGACAAAATTGAGGTTGCCCTTTATTGGACCTCCATTTTCAAATAGCTTAAACTTTTCTTCTTCTGACCTCATTATATTAATCTTTATTATTTGTAGTAAGGTTTTATAGTAGACCAGATTCTTAACAAATAGTGTAGCTTTTTCTTTGATTCTATATTTCTGTGCCATGGTATTATGTAGCTTTGTTTCCTTGGATCTCCTTTTACTGTCCTTTGATGTTCCTTAAGAAAATATTTTTCTTCCTTGGCCATGCCATAAATCTAAATTTATTACTCCCTCTGCTATTGTTTAATGTTTAACACTAATAAAAGTGCTACTTAGCATTTACACGAGGTTCATATTTTAAAGTGTTTTGCAAGGACTATTACTCAGATCATTTTAATGAGGGTATTTTCAGAGGTAATTTGTATGAATATTCAGGAAAAGTTATGCATGTAAAATTAAAGTCCTAGTCTTGTAATAGTTTGGAACTTGGTATACAGTGTATTAGGAAAAGGCTATTCTAATAACATAAAAGAGAAGCATTTAAATTTTACTGAGGTCAGTACAAAGTGCTATTATTTATAGATCTCTATAGATATGTATCTGTCATTAAATATATTCTAGAACACAGACATATAAAAATAGAATTTTAAACATCTTGATCACATATGTTACTAACATAGCATTTATTTATGAAACTGAAAGCTTTCCCTTTAGGTTGAAAATGAGCATCTATTTGATTGTCACTTAAAGTTTCAGATCATGTTGCCTTCATTTAGTTCATTATGGATGTCATGTCATTGAAGTTATACTGGAAGAGAAAACATTATATTCTCCTGTTTAGATGTTCATAATTTTAATATAAATTGCTTACCACAATACATTTTTAAAATTAATAAATTAACATCATATTTAAGCTGTCAACTATTGTATCTTCATTTTTAAAATGTTTAAATAAATTCACCAACAGTTCTCTAGAATAAGGAATTCCATACACTCAATAACTTTCCATATAAAATAATTTATTTATATGAAACACATATATAGTAACATTGTTGGCTTTTGCATTATTTGTTTTTCCTGGTATTCAAATGTACTGAGGCAAGGGATGAGGTCTCATTGTTCTTTGATTCCTCAGTAGTCACAAAGTCATTGGTATATGTTGTATGCTCAGTGTCTGTGGGATGCTAGGTACTAACCATGTTCAATGTTATTTTAAACAATACAAGTATCCTGTAAGAGAAGTGGGGGTCAATGCTGACTGCATCTATTTATCATTTATCTGGGTTAAGAACCCTGAAGAAACTTTGTAACTGACCCTGAACTGAATTTACCTTGTAAATGTTGTAAGAATACCTTTTTGTTTCCATATTTGTATATATTTATGAGGCACAGTATGTTTATATTCATTCATACACTAAATATTTACTATAGTAGGATAACTAGTATATTTAGTTTGCCATAGATAATGGATTGTTATAAATTACATGCATCTTGCTGTACTGCAGAACAAAACTCTGTCCCATTAAACAATGATGTGACATTAATTGATTGGCTTCTTCCCTAATCCCTATGTTCTCTCAAGTCTCTATCAGCAACTATTCTATTCTAAAGTTCTACACTAGTAACACTTTTAATTTTAATTTTTAGTGACATCTCATGGTATTTGTGAGTCTTTCTGTTCCATGAGCACATAGGCTGTAACAGTTTTGCTTTCATTTATCCCCAAGGCCCAGGATGAACCATGCCATATATGTAGCAAGTATGTATAACAGTAACTATTCTTTGTTGTTTTAAGGACACAGAAAGAATAAATGATGGCCAGTAAGGTGGCTTCCTGGGTAAAGGTGCTTGCCATGCGTTTGACAACCTGAGATCAATTCTCAGAATCCACATAAAGATGGAAGGAGACAACTGACTTTACAAAGTTGTCTTTTGACCTCCACATGCATGCTGTGGCATGTGTCCATCTACATATTAATACTGAACATGTTTTTGAAAAAAAAAATGAGAGTATGGTCTTTCATATTAACACAGGGTCCTTAGTGTGAATTATAAAACCAACTCTGTATTAACACATGTGCATCAACTATAAATAAATTAATGAATTAAAATAATAATTTTATTATATATAAATTGCATATGTTTAATATAAGTAGCAATATGTTTAAATTATGATGTCCAAGTGTTAACAATAACCCAAATACAATAACTTACAGGCTATAAATGGTGTGAATTAGTTTAGATGTAAATAATATATATAATACATATAAGCCTCTGTGTGTGATTTATTTGGGAGCTGGGTGGTGGGTCCCCTAAAAAAGAATAAAAGCAACCAACAACCTCTACCCACCCACCCAAATTCTTTAAAATATGAACCTCTTTCTTTCTCTCATTAGAAAATAAAAGCTATCTAAAATAAGATAAAATAAAAACAAAACAGAATAGGACAAAATGCACAAATGTAAACAAAGAACTGAAGAAAAAAACACAGGAATAAAAGTTAGTCAATATAATTGACAACCAATATGTTTTGTGAATATGCTTGTTAAACTCTATCCTGAAGATTCTTAAGAGTGTAGTTTGGATATTTTTCTAAATATGTCAGGCCTTGGAGTAGTTTGTAGAGAAACAAAAATATACCCCCAGACTCACATCTACATTACAGAACATGCAAACACCAGAATCACTCAGGGGATTAGAATGGTGGCTATTTCTTAAGGAATTTCTTTATTTTTTTTTAATTAAGAAATTTTTTATTCATTTTACATACCAACCACAGATCCTCTTCTCATCCCTCCTCCCACTTCCTCCCCCTAGCATTCTCCCCACAGTTATCCCCCCCATCCTCTCCTCTGAAAAGGAAAGGCCTCCGATGGAGAGTCAGCAAAGACTGGTACATTCAGTTGAGACAGAACCAATCCCCTCCCCCTGCACCAAGGCTGGGCAGGGTGTCCCACCATAGGTAGTGGGCTCCAACATGTATTTCTGTCTGTCCCTAGTAGGATGTGCTAGTTGCCTCCAGCTTCCAAGTATGACTTCTGAGGAATAGAATTTGAATCCAAAGAAAATCCTTCTTTACTACTTTCTTCTACTTTCAGGTAGTAGGTTGATTATTACTGGGCTTTGGGAGAAGACAATAGTCTTTGAGTATGCACCACCTGTTTTTTTCACTCTGTTTTTTGAAAGCCACTTTCCTTAGAATTCAACCCTCAAACATTTTCATGAAGCCTTTGAAAATGCCAAACTTGGTCACAGGAGTACATACTCTCATGGGGAACATCCTAGCAGGGCCTCCATTCCTCAATGTCTAATTTAGAATTTCTTTTGTCCCAGTAACATTAAGGGTATGTGTTTTCTCTTGGCAGAATGATTATCTGGAATGACAAGCAATGTCAGACATAGAGGTATTTATTACATCAAAGCTCCTGTATTATTAAGGGTGTCCTATTTAGACTTTTTCCCATTTGAGGCAAATCTGTTTGGTGTGTACATGATGATATTTTCTATATGCTTGATAGTCTTTCTGTGGAAAAATCTACCTGTAGCATCATCCCCGAAGGCAACATATTAAAACCCAGAAGCATTTGTCAAACACAATACAAAGGATGTTGAATACAGTATAGATCCCGCAGCATAAATTTCAGCCCTAATATTTGTGAGCCAAGCATCTCAGAAGTTATGTTTTTAATTTACAAAATGAGAGTAACACTGAATAGATTTGAGTAATGATGTGAGAATTAAATGAATTAAATGTGATCATTGAGATTTAACAAATATAAAATTGGTGAAGTATCCACTGTAATAAAGGTGTAACTTTTTTCCTCACACGTTTTTTGGGTGCTAAGATGAATTACTAGCACAGTGGAAAAATGGATATTTTAGCACCATTTTTACCTAGTAAACAATCAAATATCACTTTAGTTTCTCACATTAATATCACTTATATATTACTTTCAATAGTTTTAATTAATCAATCATTTCTGTTTATAAAGAATCTTTTACTTCCTCTCATCTTTTTATATCAGTTTAACACTTACAGAATTTGTCAAAATAATTAGAGTTGTTTAAAAGTCTGTAAGACAATTCACTTTACTCTGCAAGATAAATCCCATGGAGTTCAGCTGCTCTATAGTTAATTATTCTGAGAATTTCTTTTACCTATAAGAAAAGGTTTATAATTTGGGATAATGTTTTATCTGTTTGGTGACATTAAATTCAAAATTTCTAGAGAAAATTTCAGAAAGTTTAAAAAATAGAAATAAAAGTATTTTCATATTAATAGTTCTTTCTAAATATCATCTTACAATGTATTATTTACTTGTGTATAATGTAATGTATGTTTGAATATTAAACTGTAAATTGAAATAAAAATTTAAATGTACATCTAATGATTGATGTCTTTAGTACAGTATTTTAAAGTAACATCTTTAAAAATAATAGGTTTTAAATGATATGAGAAAATGTCATATCATTTACTATAAAATTAATTTGTATCTTTCAAATCTGACGTTTTACTTATATGGAAAAGAGGTATGATAACTGATGTTTTTTAAAAAAAGATCTTGCTTTTTTTAAAAAAAATTAATCTTCCTATTTCATTTGTGTATACACTCACACACACACAGGGAGAGAGAGAGAGAGAGAGAGAGAGAGAGAGAGGGAATTTCCCAGCTTTAATTTAGTATGTATTTGGGTACATTAGATGATTATAGTCCACCCATCAAACACTAGATTTTCAACACCCCTGTTACTAAGTTATCTTGAATAGATTTATTAATTAATTTTAATGGTTTTCAGTTATTCTCTATCTTATAATAACCAAACATTCTTTAAGAAGAGACACAGTTGGGAAAAACAAACAAATTCATAAGAAATGTCTCCATCATCCTGCCTCATTTTATCTTGTAAACCAGAAACATAGGCCATAAATGGAACTAGGAGTCACTGATCCACAATTCTCCCCTACAGCTTAAACAATTCAGCAGGTTCTTAGAAATTCTTCAAACATTCTAATAGTCTCCCAATTCTTGATATGCCTGTAAAATTTTAGGGAAAAAATCCTTTATCCATATTTTTTTCTCTTGGTTAAATTATCATCAAGCAGCTGAGAGTTGTTTATTTAGAGGGAAATACAATCAGGTGAAATCCAGCTGCCTCAGTAGCAGGAGCTCTGAGTGCTAAGGTCCAATGGTCATCAGATCTCAGGACTTAGGCAGTATTACTGCTCTAGACTTTGAGTGTCATGGACCCAGAACCAGTCAGTTAGCATCAGAGCTCTATCAGCCACCTCTGTCAGGTCGGTATTCCTTCCAACTGAAGCACTCCTTCTAAAGGAAAGAGGGAGGCTCAGGGAATCACCACATTTACGGAACTCATAAATCCTCTCCTTCTGGTTATGAAAGCAGTAAGTAGACACTGGAGTACAGGAAAGACTCATCCCTGGTTCTTGTGAATGAGATACCATGAGAAGAGCAATGTCTACAAAAACTGATTCAAACTTTCAATGACTGGAGAAGTTGAAATGCTGCAATTCCAGAGCATAAGTACAATTTTTCGTGGGCTCTCTTTTGCCCTCTAAAGAACTATTTTTCTCCTATCTCCATATCAAACCTAACATCCTGATAAACAGTTAATATCTGAGGTCTATTGTTGAGATTTATCTGCCTGGCTAGCCCATGTCTAATGTTTCATCCAATTCTTTGTAAATTAAAATATAACTACATCCACCAATGTATTTTTTAAAATGCCTTGATTTACAATTTTTTTGGCTTTGTTACCATAAAACTCCATGAAACTGATTCTATGTTGGACAAACAAATCTCTGGGAAAAATCAAATCTACATTCCAGGGTCATGGTCTCTTAAATTTGGCTTCAGAATAAATTACCACTTTTCTCCCTTGAGTTGAGTGCTATGAATTTGTGTCTGCAATTATGGCAGCCCAAGGTGTCCCTAAGAACAATCTACTTTTCACAAAAGTAATCGATGGTGCCAAGAACCAGCACAGGGGTCCTTGTGGACACCATCCATCATTGCCTCCTTGAGTGTAAATTGATGGCTTTGGCAATGGTAACAGGTATCTAAAGACATAAAAACTAAAAGTTGGTTCAAAACTTGGCATGCAGTGAATATAAGCTGGTGTCCATGTCCATCATGTGGATTTCAAGTAGTCTTCGTTTTGAAGATACTTTAACACCATAAAGACCATCATGCCTGGCAGTACCAACCAATGCAGCCCCAAACACCTGGCTCACATTACAGATTATTTGTTATGCATTGCAGTGTTTTATGCTAGATGCAAAATTTTCTGCTCTTATATAAACACAATGGCATGCGTGATGTATTTATGAAAAACATTGACTTAATTATGAAAATTGTTTAGTTGTAAACAGCTTTGCTTTTTTAGAAAAAATTCAAAACTTTTATTCATTTGAACAGCAACTGTTTGGCAATTATATTATATTGTGACTATTAATTAACACCTCCCCATTTTTACATAGATTTCTGTAAACAGCTTTAATATCTTCTTACTGCCATTCCTTAGAATCTTTGTGTTATATTGCCTTGTTACATTTTTTAATTTAAAAACTACTGTTTAAGTTGTTGAATTCATGGGCTGTGGACTAATATAAATATACACACACACACACACACACACACACACACACCATACTCGGTCTGTATAATGTTAGTTATATGTATATGATTTCAGGCTGACCATTTGGTATTAGATAATCAACTGGGAATACTTCTGGGGAAGAACTCACTCTCAGAATTCCTTAGTTGACTGCAGCTCTTTGTCTAAGGTTGAAGTTCAGTGAGATTTCCCCTTCCTATGTCTGTATGTCTGTCAGTATTGTCTTCATTTGGGTGTGATTTCTCATTAAAATTATTTTTTTATTCCTACAAGTGAATTTTAAGGAGTTTTTTTTTTCAAAATTTGATCACACTGATGGTTAATTTTCATTGTTGACATTTTTCAAGTTTAACATCATCATGAAAACAAACTTCTGGGCATGCTATTGAAGGGGATTTAGATTAGGTTACTTGAGGTCTGAAGACATACCTACATGTGAGTGGCATCTTTGGCTGGGGTCCTGAGCTGGATGAAAAGGAGAAAGGTGTCAGCACTGATGTTCATCATTCTCTGTCTCTGACTGAAGATGTGACGGCTGCTTCAAGCTTTGCCACCACAACTTCTTGGTCATGATGCACTGTAATCTCAAACTGTGAGAGCAATCCTTTCTTCTTTAATTAAGTTGATTTTGCAAATGTTTTGTCATGGGAATAGTACAGGTAACTAATATAGTTTTGACACTAAAATTTTCCTGGGAGTGTTTTTAAGGCACTTAAATATTTTAATTCATATTTTCTAATTTATTTTATGATGATGTTGTTTGTACCATTCCTTCCTTTCTGTGTTATTGTTGCTCATTTTAACACTTCTTATGACCACATCCAGTAATAATAGACATCCTATATTTTTATTTGAGAGGTTTTTACGGTTAATGAAATTACTTAGGTCATGAGTTCCTTGTTTGGGGAGACAGTATAGAACATTTAAAATAGTAAGAATTGTTGTTTTATTATCTACATAATATAAATGCATAGAAAGATGCATAGAATATTATTTTCTGTTTTGGGTGGACATTTGATTTTTTTGGAGAGAGAGTTTATGTGCTTTCTACCACCTCTATGCCTTCAGTAGCTTCTCTATTTTCTGTGTAACCTCTACGTTATCCATTTAGATAGTATCTGGAAGTTTTTGTGGGATCTTTGATGAGTAATTCTTATATAGACACAAAAGTATATAGTGTTCTTGGTCTCTAAGCTACGTTCTTTTCAAGTAATAACTAGTTTTATTACAAAAGTACCTTAAGAGCTACCCAGAAAATCATTAACATACAGACACATGCATCATGAGAAACAACACATATCACCCATATCTTCTACAAATTAAGTACTTTTGCTACTGAGCCACATCATTTAGATCTTTGAACAGTCACCTTTCCCATTTCTCCTGAGTGAAAGAATGATTTGAATACAAATGAAACATCTTATGAATAATTTCATACAAAAATCACAATTAAACCAAAGAATATTAAATTTAGTACACAAAGCCATAAAATCTGCCTTCACTTAGGTTCCACTCCCTCCATGATGTTCAACATTAGCTGGAAACTTGAAAGCATCTACAATAACTTGGAAGACAGACCGTTGTCACATCTGGTGTGTGGAGGGGTTCCTGATTGCATTGAGATAGGACGACCCATTCATCCTGAGTGGTACAATTACCTAGCTGAGATCCCAGAATATAAAGGGGTAAAAGGGACCTGAACAGAAACACACACTCACATATCTCTGCTTTCCGATTATGAATTCAATATAAGTCAGTAGTTCAAGACTCTGGTTCTTTGATATAACCTAGTACAATGGATATTGTCCTGGTTTTGTGAACCAGAACAGAGTATTTCTCTTGATTTTGCCTGAGTTCAACAATCGGTCACACAATTAAGAAACTTATACTCCATAAATCTATTGGATAACTTTGGTCACAATCACTATTGACTCTCCTCACATTGAATGAATAGTATCTTCTAACAAACTCTCAAATTATGCTTCATTATCCTTCCTAAGGACACCCATAGCTCCATAATGAAACCTGAAGCAAGTTTTTAAATCATGAGCAATCTCTCAACCTCTTAGACAAAGCTCAAGGGTGATAACCACAGTCAATCCCTGGGATAAATTGAAAGTCTTAAAGAGCTTTGGTTCCAGGCCTAGAGTGAAAAAGATTTTTCCCTGTACCAGTAGAGAGAGCATTTTCCCCAGCAGGTTCTTTGTCCTGGTATAGGATGAAGTAGGGAAGGAGCATTTGTGTTTATTTTGTTTTTGTTTTTGTTTTTTTGCACAAGTGGATTTAGGAAATATCTGCTTAGTTTTGGCCATTTCTTTTCACCCAAAACTGGAATCTCAGGCTGATTCTGAGGTATACCACTGTTACTGCCCAAGGAGAGTCACACTCACCAGATAAAAAGATGATGTTCCATAAAAGAACAAGCAAATTGCTCTACCCAGACAGGAGAGATTTATCTTATTGCTTTCCTTGTGCACCTGTGTGGTTTGGAAGGAATGTGTGAAAGGATTTTGATCTCAGTAGCTACTATTCTTCATAAGCCCTGATGCTCTGTATGGATTTGAACAGGAGTCTTTACCGACCAGTATTCATGTTCTTATCCTGCCCTAGGTATTCCACAATTCAGGCCTATGTTTGCTATACTTATTCTTCAAATGAAGCATTCTGTATTTGCTTTCTGTCCATGGCATCAATGTTATTCCATTTACTTTGTCGGGAAGGTTTTAAGCCCTTTTATTAGAACACAAAGCATTACTAGCTTTCTGAACAATGTTTCTTAACATTTGTTCACGGTGTCAGGCAATGTGGTAAACGCTCCCTCTTCAACATTGCATGTTTAAGAATAAGCTAACAATTGTTTCTATTCTGAGGTAGAGTATTTACCTTTACACATGACTCTGGGTGGATTTCAGACTGTTTTCTACTCTCTGCACCCTTTCATTGGGCACATTTTGGTGAAACCCTGTAACAGCTGCTATTCTACTTACCACGGACCCATAAGAAGGAAAATCATGTTTCAAAATCTGAATACTATTTAGAAAAAATGTTTGAATAGTTTTTTTTAATAAATCATTTTTTCCAGTGAATGATAAGAATAAATACAATTTAATGATAGAAAGCAGGGAAGTAAATCTGTGATGTTGATGGTGCTGAATATAAGTGATGCTAAATTAGCTCTCAGAATGGAGGCCACTGAGATTTTCTACCAATGGATGGGGAAATCTAGGTGCATGTGACTGTCTTTCTGAAGATTTAGAATTGACACAAAACATTCTGACTGTGTAAGAAGTTACACTCCTAACTTCTGAGCATTTGTAATTGCTGAGCAGAATACAGAAAAGAATCCTGCAACTAATTGACAGGTTGATTTAATATTGAGTCACAGTTTCACAATAATTTTCAAAACTCTTGGAAAGAAAGCCTCCACAAACTGGCTAAGGGAGATTCACTATGAAAGCTCTATCTTGGTAAGTGACACTAATTGAGAAATAATGGCTGGCTATATACTTCCCATTCTGACTTATACTGACAGACAAATGCTTTATTATTTTTTAAGATTCCACATTATAAATTCAATGTCCATCCAGAACTTCTTCCTAAATGATCTTGGAAAGCAGCCTGTGCATGGGCAACGTTCCTGTCTGATAGATGCCAAGCTGTGAACTCATTGTAATTGAAGCCAGTATTATCTCAGCACCATAACCCCCCAACTAAGTTGTAAAAACTGATAAATTAAGATTTCTTTCAAACCTTGCTTTCTGGGGCTTTTAAACTGAGCTGTGAAAGTGCAGTTTCCCCAGACACTTGATATAACATATTTATAGAGTGGAATAATTTATAGTCAGTATTGTTCAATTCCTATCCTCTTCAGATTTTCCAAACAACTTTTCTTAGTATAGCTCATCATTGGTAAATTATTCCATTTATTGTTGCTAAAGATGTTTAAGATAGATTTAGAGGTATTGACATTTTGCTGAATGTATTTTGCTTTATGAGCTGGCAATTGGCATAAAAGAGAAAGGGCATAAAGTTATGGTTGGACCATGAAGTCTCCCCACAGACTCATGTGTAACAGACTTTTTCTTTGGGGCTACCAACCAGCTCCCAAATCATGACACAGAGAATTATTATTAGCTTTGAATGCTCAACTTTAGCTTATCTCTTTTATTACTTGCTCTTTTAACTTAAGTGAACCTGTTTCTCTTTATCTACCTTTTGCCTCAAGGCTTATTAACTTTATTACTTCTGTATATCTTATTTTCACTGCTTCTTTATGTCTGATTACTGTCTGGCTGACTTCTTGCCCCAGGCACATCCCTCATTCTCTCCTTTTTTCCCTCATTCTTCTCTTGAGCCTAGATTTCTCCTCCTATTTCTTCTCTCTCCCTGACAAACCCACTTATCCCTCTCCTGCCTACCTATTGGCCATTCAACATTTTATTAGACCCATCAGGTTCCTTGGGTAGGCAAGGAGAAACAAATGTAACATATTGTTACATACTTAATCAAATATCCTTACATCATTAAACAAATGCAGGATAAACAAATGTAATACATCTTTACCTAGTTAAAATAATATTACACAACACTCATGGATGTGAACACTGAATCCCCAACTGGTGACACTTTCCTGAAAGCTATGGGACTTTTGGTGTATTGAGTGCTATGGCAGATATAGGCTATTAAGGGCTAGTCTTTGTAGTTTATAACTGCTTGCAGATTTTGTCTAGCTTCTAGCCTCTTGTCTGCCACTATATGAAGAAGCAACAACAGCAAGTTCCCCCATCAATGTACTAGAGCTGCTTTCTCATGCCTATGTTGCCATGATGGTGTGAAACTATAGGTAAAACTAAATACTTCCTAACTTAAGGTGTTTTTGCAGAATGTTCATCACAACAATGAGAAATATAACTAACTTACTTATGCTTTCAAGTTATCTTACTGTGCCCTTTCAAATGACTTTTCTACGAAAAACACCAGCAATGTAATGGACAAATGAACAAAAAGTCCTTCATTACAGATTTCTGAGGGCTAGGACTCATGTGTGCCGTGGGCAGAAACAGGCCTGCAATAGAGTAGCTCTGGTTTCCACACCTGACATACTCCTTTTTCAAAACTATGAATCCACTTTTTGTTTTTCCTTTCTTCCTCAAAATTTTTAATTTGTGTGTTTAAAGAATCATTATTGCTATACTGAACCATGATAAGGCTGATAGCTTTAGACTTCTTACAATGTGTTAGATATTATACTAATCACTTTAGTGGGATTTTCTCATATACCTACATAATTGAATTCAGTACTTAATATTACTTCCATATCGCTAATGGGGAAACTAGATTTTCCACAGACACATGGTGCATTAGCGACTTTTCTCATGGCTCTGATGCAATATCTGACAAACACAGGTTAAGGAAGAAGGAATTTGTAGCTGAAATTTTCCTATGTCCCTGCCTGGTCCACAGCCACTCAGACCTAAGTAAACACACAGAGGCTTATATTAATTAACACTGCTTGGCCATTAGCTCAGGCTAACTACTGACTAGCTCTTACACTTAAACTCAGCCCATTTCTGTTAATCTATATGTTGCAATGTGTCCCATGGCTTTACCTGTGTGCCATTACATGCTGTTCCCTAGACAGCAGCCACCTGGTGTCTCCTGACTCAGCCTTCCTCTTCCCAGAATTCTCCTTGTCTGCTTATCCTACCTATACTTCCTGCCTGGTTACTGGCCAATCAGCATTTTATTAAACTAGTGTACAAAAGTATTATTCCACAGCAGGAGTTTATCTTGATGCAAAGTGTAGTTGTCTGTTTGGCTCTTTTCTCTTTGGGGGCCCATCACCTAGATCCCAAATAAATCACACATGGAGGCTTATACTTAATTATAAATGCCTGGCCTTAGCTTGGCTTGTTTCTTGCCAGATTTCCTTAACTTAAATTATCCTGTCTACCTTTTGCTTCTGGGCTTTTCCCATTCTCTTACTTCTGTACATCTAACCCTTATTCTGTGGCTTGCTCTGAAGTTGGATGGCTGACCCTTGATGTCCTCCTCCTTATCTGATTTATTCTGCATTCTTTTCTCCCAGATTTCTCCTTCTATACATTCTTTCTGCCTGCCAGCCCTTCTTATCCTTCCTATTGGCTGTTCAGTTCTTTATTATACCATCAAGTGTTTTAGACAAATAAAGTATCACAGCTTCACAGAGTTAAACAAATGCAACATAAACAAAAGAAGCATATCTTAAAATAATATTCCTCAACAGAAAAGTTTAAGATACACTCTACCACAGAGCAAAAGACACAATGACTGCTTTACACATTTTACCTGGAGTTAAGAAGCAAAGTGATGAATGTTCTTCTCTGTTTTTTCCTATTATTCATTTTCTGAACGTAGTCTATAATTTGGTTCCATCCACATTTCAGGTGAATTTTTTTTCTCCTCAGTTAAACCTCTCTGTGAATTTCTCAGAGACATGCCCAAATGTTTTTATCTTATATGATTCTAAATTGACAACTAATGTTTACTATAAGAAATCTACTGCTAGTCAACCTGACAACCAAGCACCAGCACTTTTATCTTATTTTTGGGTGTGTATTATAGACATGTTTATGTGTTAGTTTATACCAATAAACTATGTATATGTGTGTATTGTGTGTAGACTAGAGGGCAAAGTAATCTGTCTTCTTCTGTACTTTAGTTTTTGAGATGAGACTAGTTGATAACTGGGATAATTATCAAATGACTAAGAAGTTGGTAGTCTATATAGGATGGATTCACTGGACAAATAAGTTATTCTTATTCTAAGAAGAAAAAAAAGCAACAGTAAAGGATTTTATCACAGTATATAGAAGCACATGCAATTGGAATTTGAAATTGTTTATTGGTGATCTTTTCCATTTACTGTTTTAAATCATGGTTTGCTATAGGTAATTAAAATATACAAGTTTAAAATATGTGAATAAGGAGAGCAGTATTGTGCTATAATGTGTGTGGTATGTGAATGATCCTGTTAATTATTCTAAACTTCCACTTTCTTCAATTACAAAATCAAAATCGTTTCAGAGTTACTTTCCAGAATTAAGGAAGAAAATCTGTAGACTATCTATCATAATACATGTCACATTGCAGTTGTATAGTATGTATGTTTTCTTCTTGCATGTTATTTATAAATGAAAATGATCATTTATTATTACTATATTTTATGTAAAAAGATCATTACGTAACTTAAAAATCTTATTTTTTACACAGAGTCTTTTCTTTTATTAAAACACCATGCTGGCTATTCTGTTGTTGTTGTTTTGTTTTTTAACTTGACAGAAGCTAGAGTCTTGTGAGGAAAAGAAATCTCAATTGAGAAAATGCCCCCAATAAGGTTTTCCTATAGAAAAGCCTGTTGGGCTTTTTCTTAATTAGTGGTTGATGATAGAGGCTATCCCTGGGCAGGTGGTTGAATAAAAATGAAGGCTGAGCAAGCCATAAGAGGAAAACCAGTAAGCACCTCTTTTCAGTGCCCTTTGCTTCAATTATTGCCTTCAACTTTCTGCCTTGGCTTCCTTTGATTATGCACTACACTGAATAGGCTCAAACAAAGTCTTTCCTTTCCAAGTCGCTTTTGATCATGGTATTGTATCAGAGCAATTGTAACCTTAACTAAGACATAAAGACTTTGGTACAGAGTGTGGGGTATTTCTTTGACAGTCATGATCAGGTTTTAAGGAAGATTGTGGAAGGATTCTGGGATGGTAAAGGCATTGAGTGCTCAAATCTCAGTGTGTTGTTCTGTGGGAGCTTGGAATATACTCATGTATTGAGATCAATGCAGACAATGGAAGCCTGGCTGATGAAGTTTCAGAAGAAAGTTGAGTGAATTAAGAGTCAGTTAAGAAATCACACATCAATTGGCCATCAAGACAATCCCCCATAGACATTCCCACAGCCCAGTCAGCTCTATATGATTCATCAATTAAAATTCTCTTCTCAGATGATTATAGGTTCTGCCAAGCTGACAGTTCAAACTAACCAGCAAAGTGAGGATATGAATAAATTAAAGTCCTTATATCCTGATAATGGATAGCTAAAATTATGTGGCTATTTAACAAAGGTATTTAGAAGTTCCCCCATACATTAAAAAATCAAATAACTCAACAATTCTATTCCTGAAGATATACTTGAAAATACTGAAAACAGTGAACTCAAAAATTTTTGCCTGGTTATTCATAAAAGCACTTAAAATAACAATAAAAGAGTGGAAATAACTCAACTCAACTAATCACAAACTGTTGAACAACTGAACAAAACGTAGTATGTTCATGTAACAGATTTGTGAACAAAAAAAGTTCAATATCAATCCATATTAATTCAAATACAATCCCTTAAACATGAATTGTGAAAGAATCCAGTCATGAAATGCCATATTGAATAATTTTCCCTCCATGAAATGTCCAGAATAGGCAAATTTACATATATGGGAGGTAGAGCCATGCTTCCCACTTGATAAAGGCCAGAGAATATTGAGTTGCAACTCATAGAGGCACAAGATTACTTTTAGTGAGAGTAAAAATGTTCTAAAGTTACATAGAAATGACAGTTCAAAGCTTTATGAATTCACAACAGTCTACTGAGTTGTATACTTCACAAAAAATAAATTTGTTGATATGCAAACTACCAATGAAATTCATGTTGAAGAAAAAATATCCAGGAAATAATCATTTTTATCTGTAGTTCTGTAGTGCTATCACTGGAAAGAGAAGCCTAGTAGAAAACATGTACCACAGTTTTAGGACATCCTTTAGGACATCCTTGAACATCCACAGCATATCCTTTTCAGCACCATGGACAGGCCACTGGCAGCTACCACCCTTCTGGAACAGCGTGAGAATGGCTAACCAAAGCCTGCTAAAGTTTTCTAAAAATAATATTTCTATTGTGGTTTTGTTCTTAACACTTCCACATGTTGTGGTAGTCATGATTGACTTACTTATCTACATTTTCTGAGCACCTGCCAAAGAAGCACAGTGTCTGCTATACTGCCTCATTAATGCATTTATTTAAGAATTCTTGCCAGGTGTTCACTTATACAACTCACTCATTGCCTATGTGTGGATCATTTTCTCATCTAAAAGTTTATGAACAATTGTACACATAGGATAAAATAAGATGCTTATGAATTAAATCATATTACATGATTAACAAAATATTTTATCGCTAAATTTTGAACAAGTCATTAGTCAATTTATTTTTTTCTAAAAACATTCCGTAATATTAGAAGACCAGAAAGTATCCTGGATATTTGCAAGGCTTAAGATTATTTCAATTGAAATCTTTATAGACAAAATGAGATTTTTTTGAAGTTTTTCCTGTTTATTTTAAAGACATTTATCAGAAGTTGTGCAATAAATTTTATTGAAGTTATATTCCCATTCTTTCCTTTTTACTTTTTAAGTGCATAATTTGAAGCTTGTATTTACCTAATACTGTACATAATAAATTTGCCTTTTTAACTCATATTTAGTTTTTAGTTTTCCTCCTTTTAAGAAAAAGAGATTCTTTTCTCATATTATATATCCTGATTACAGTTCCCTTGCTCTACTTTTCTCAGTTCCTCCCTGCTCCCCCCTTCTACCCACATCTACTCCCTTTCTGTCTCTCATTAGAAAAGAAAAGGATTATAATAATAACAACTAAACATGAAAAAATAAAACAAGATAAAATAAAAAACATAACATTGAAATTAGATAAAGTAAACCAGCCGAAAAAAAGAATTCTAAGAGAAGACACAGAATTAGAGACCCACTCATTCACACATTCAGAAGTCCCATAATAATACTAAGCTGAAACTTATAATATATGCAGAGGACCTGAACTAAATTAGATTTTGTAGGTATACTGGGGGCAGGAGATCATGGAATGGAAGGATCTGATGAGAAAGGGGCAAGAAGATGGGGCTGAGGGAGGAAATTCAGGGAGAGGGAATATGACTGAGGGGCACTTGAGGGATGGTGTGGAAACCTAGTGCAGTGGAAACACTCATATATATGATGATCCTTATGAAGTTTCCAAATAATGACAAAAAGTCCCAACTGGTTATCTCCTGTCACCAAATGAAGCTTTAAGTACTGAGATTGGGTACATCCATTTGATTTGTTGACTCATGGAAATCCTCAAATAACCCAGGCTGTCGTCAAGACAATAAACTGCTCTCCACAAACTGACAGTAGGGTCCCATTGCTGAAGACAATACCCACACAACTCATTGAACGTGGAGACGGTGAGCTGGGGCATACATAGAACCTTTACCCATTTGTTCTTGTATCTTTGGTATGAGAAGTTACTCTTCATGATATCAAAAGGAGAAATATAAACATTGACCCACCCACAAACGTTTGATCTACAACCTGTCCTGCCTGCAACGAATGTTAAGGTAATAGTGCCACAAAATTTGCAAGAGTAACCAACCAGTGTCTGGTTTGACCTAAGGCCCATTCCACTAGATGGTACCCATTCCTGATACTGCTTTGGTGACCAATAATCAGAGACTAGACAGCCTAGAGACCTAGGGTAAAATGAAGTACTACTGGTCTAAAAGAAGTAACAATAAATTGACTTCTAAAGATATTCTGTTATACACATAGATCAGTGCCTTATTCAGTAATTGTAAGAGCAGCTTCCCCCTTCAGCAGATGGGAAGAAATACAGAGACACACGCAGACACAACACAAATAGAGAGAGATCTTAGAATACACATCTCTAAATGGGATATCTCTCCCAAATCCCTTCCCTCAATACTCAGGAAAACTTGTAGAAGAGGAGGCAGAAAGAATGTAAGAGCCAGTGGGTATAGAGGTCACCAGGAGGACAAGGTCATCTAAATCAACTGAGAAAAGCTCATATGAACTCACAGAGACTTCAGCAACAAGCATGTTGCTGACATGAATCTGGCCCAGGTCCACTACTGAGCTTGGAATTTTAAAATATTCAAAATTTTCAAGATTGTAGAACTTTTTTTATTTTATAATTTAATTTTATAATTTAATTTAATTTTACATATCAGCCATGGATTCTCTTATTCTACCCCCTCCCACACCCCCACCCCCTACCTTCCCTCAGCCCACCCCCATTCCCATCTCCTCCAGGGCAAAGACTCCCCTGAGGATTGAGTTCAACCCAGTAGATTCAGTCCAGACAGGTCCAGTCCCCTCCTCCCAGGCTGAGCCAAGTGTCCCTGTATAAGCCCCAGGTTTCAAACAGCCAACTCATGCACTGAGTACAGGACCTGGTCCCACTGCCTAGATGACTCTCAAACAGATCAAGATTGTAGAACTTTTAAAGTTATATGTTTTATACTGTGATGTTAATATTGCATTTTTTGGACAAATGAGAAAGGCCAGGTTGCAATTGAATAGTGATGTATCAGTGTGTCAAGCTGACAAGGGATATATTGTGCTGACTAGTTTTTATCAACTTGATACAAGCTAGAGTCAACTGAAAGGAGGGGACATTAACTGAGAAAATGTGTCCATAGGTAAACTTGCAGACAAGAGAGTTGATTGTTTTGTTTTGTTTTTTAATTCATCAATTTTACAAGAGAGACCTGCACATTGTAGGTGGTGTCACTACTTGGCAAGTGTTCCTGGGGCGTGTAAGATAGAATATTGAGCAAGCCATGAGGATCCCCCTTTTTCCTGCTTCCTGGCATGATCAGACTGCCAGGTGGATTTGCTCATGGTCAGAACAGAGGATGACTTCAGCTGTTTACTCGGTTCTGTATTTGTTAGTGTATTTCCTCAATGTATAGCATAATAAATCCCTATAATCCACTAAATAGACTCAGGTGTTTGATCTTAACACAAGATTATCTCTTTTCTAATACACAATACAAGTATCTGTCTGCATACTCCTAAGGCTGTATTCATAGAAAAATATATAAAATGGAGACTCAAATTTCAATTCATTTCACAGAAATAACAGAGATTTTCAACTTAGAATGTCCAAGTGTTTGCCTATGAAAGGAATAAGCAGGAAGATGTAGATAAGCATTTTCACCGTATTTATCACTGCAGTTTTTCAGTCTTCATGTTTTACTTAAAATAAGGCACAAGAAGGAACTTAGCAACTCTAAGGTCATCTTCTTTCTTCAATTTTTTCCATGTCTCAGAATTTCATTTAGATCTTCATCTGTGCCATCCTTTTTACTCTTTATAAATTAAAGCAATAAATAATATATGCATACATACATTACAATAAACTGAGTACATTAAGTGTAGTGTCATTCAGTCATGTAGCTATATTTCAAGAAGGACTGATGTAATGATTATTATTTAAACAAGATACATATATATTATATAATTTGATAATTTGTGTAGAGCTTATGAGAGAGAAAGAGAGACAGCAACAGGGAGAACTGCGGGAACCTAAAAGTTAGTGTTCTTGGAGTGTATGCATAGTTACCAGCATGAGAAATTGCCTCTATCATGCCTTTATAACACAGTGCAAGGGTTTAGTTTATAACTATTAGCTTATAGCTAATAGTTCAAGCATTCCATCTCTTTCTCTTTGTATCTGTCTCCTACTGACACTCACCCACACAGATAACATATTTGTACATGTGGAATCTTTACAACGTGCATTTTTGCAAGGTACAAACAATTCTGATAATGTCAACTTTAATAACATAAATAGTATAAAATTAAATTGAATGTTTTATTTCATATAATTTAATTTAAATTTTATAATATTTTATTATTTGTGCTATACCACTATGTCTAAAATCTCTTAATGTCTTAATTAAAAATACTTAGCTGAAATGGTTATGGTCATCTAAGACTTTGTAGTATCACAATATTTTTGGTGGTAGATGGTCTTGCTTGATGTTGATGAGCATTTATTTATTAGCATGATCATTGTTAGAGGTTTGGGCTTCTGTGGCAATAACTTAAGATAAAAGAACAATACATTTTGTTGCATGGACTGACTTTTTCTTCCAGGAAAGATTTGTCACTTTAAAACTGTAGACAATCATCATAAGTCTAACAGTGGCTTTACCAACTAAGTATGTTCAGTATTCCAAATCTTCTATTTCCATTTCAACATTATTAACCATATCTTCACCAGGAACAGATTCTCTAAAGGTAAATTTTTGGGACCAGAATAAGGCTAAAGCAATAAAGCTGTTGTCTTGCAGTGATAAAGGCCAGTTTGATCTCCTGGACACACATAAAAATTTTCCAAGCATGTCTGTGCTCATAGCAAGGAAGGTAGAGACATTGGGCCTCCTGGGGCTCCTTGGCCAGATAGACTTGCATGTCTGGAGCACTAGACCACTAAGATACCCTGTGTCAAAGTGGGTTGTTGGCATTTCTGAGGATGACTTCTATGATCATTATATATCTGCTACATATAGACATGCACATGAACCTACACATGTGTGCACACACACACATGCATATCTAAAATACATGTAATTGGACATTCGTGTCAGACTTTATACTGACATTCCTTGAATAATGAAGTGGAGATTTCTTATTAATTATGAAAGCTTAGCCTTTAGCTTAGGCTTGTTCCTAACTAGCTCTTATAACAAATTAACCTGGTTCTATTAATCTACGTTCTGCCATGTGGCTCTTTACCTCTCCTCCCTCTGTGTATCCAACTTCCCTAGTGTCTGGCCTATGTGTCCTTGATAGCTAGATTCATCCCAAGTTTCTCTATCTGGCCAGATGTCTGCCTAACCTCTCCTGCCTAACTATTGGCCATTCAGCTTTTTATTAAACCAATCACAATGACACATCTTCACACAGTGTACAAATACCTCCAACAAATACATCTGTTTTAAGTTACATAGAAAATTCCTTGTGTGTTTTAGTTAGAGTTTCATTGCTGTGACAAAAGATAAGACCAATAGCAACTTGGGAAAGACAGGGGTTATTTTGCTTGCATACCCTGAGTCAAAGTCCATTGAGGGAACTCAAAGCAGATATCCAAAACAGGCAGGAACCTGGTTGAAGGAACTGTTACAGAAGCGATGGAGGAATGCTGCTTACTGGCTTTTTCCTCATGGCTTTCCCATCTTGCTTTTGTATAAAACATGGGCCCACCAGCCCAGTGGTGTCCCTACCCACAATGAGATGGGCCCTCTCACATCAACCCCTAATCAATAAATTATCTTACAGGCTTACCAGCCCACAGGCAGATTTTATGGAGGCATTTTCTCCGTTGAGGTCCCTCCTCTCAGATGACTTTAACTTGTGTCAAGTTGCCAGAAAAGTAGCCAGGGCATCATCCATTGATGTTTCACCATGAGACTGTAGCACTTCCATCATCCTTTCAGGCTCCACTTCTGTCTTGACACTTCTGCTTTATCTGCAGTTACTTCTATCAATTCTTAAAATCTAAAAATTGGAATCGAGTGCTTGCAAACTCTTGTTAGTGTTGCTATTTTGACCTCCTTCCACCTTCCATCATGAATATTCTTAATGACATCTCAAATGGTGATTTCTCTATTGAAGGTTTTAATTTACTTTCCCCAAACACACCGGAAGAATTACTATATGGCTTTACAAAATGGAGCTCATAAAACTTAAAAGTGAATACTCTTGCTTGATTCATGGGCCGGAATGAGTGCTGTTTCAGTTGTCATGATGGCAACATTATTCTTACTGAATATTTCCATTGGAGCTATTGAAGTGGCCAGGTGAATCATTAGTGAGATGTAGTGGTTTGAATTTTTACCCAGGAAAAATGTCTCAATTAGGGCTGAAAGCTTGGTATAAACCAATGTTTTGTCATTCAGGCTTTATTAAGCCATTATAGAGAGCATAGGCATATTTAGGACCGAGGATTTTTCAAAGTGATAAATGAGCATTGGCTTTAAATTAAAATTAAAATTTAATTTAATTTAAATTGTAGCCACCATCATCAGTAATCTTAGCCAGATCATCCAGACATTTTTTTTGTAGCTTCCATATCAACACTTACTCCTGCACTTTTCACTGTTATATTACGGCAGTGGCCTTCCTCCATGAACCTCAGAAAACAACTTCTGCTGGCTTCGGATTTTTCTTTTTCAGTTTCCACATCTCTCCCAGTCTCTGCAGATTTGAGCTAGATTTTTTAAAGGATATTTGCATTTTTAAAAGTCTATCTGACCCACTAAAAATTCTTCATATTAGCAATAGGGGTTCTTTACCTTTACCTTCTTACCCTCTTTACCCTCTTACCTTCTGTCTGTGTCTGTGTCTCCTCTCCTTTCCTCTGCCCACCCTCCCCTCCCCTCCCCTCCCCCCTCCCCTCCTCTCCCCTCCTCTCCTCTCCTCTCCTCTCCTCTCCTCTCCTCTCCTCTCCTCTCCTCTCCTCTCCTCTTCTCTTCTCTTCTCTTCTCTTCTCTTCTCTTCTCTTCTCTTCTCTTCCCTTTCTTCCTCTGTGTATTTACTCAAGCTACACTTTTCATTTCCCTCAGGAATCTTTCCTTTTTATTCTACATTGTCTATTTGCTGTCGATTTGTTGCAAGAGGCCCTTCTTTCTGGTTCATGAGTTGTGTTTCTATGCTAGTAGATGTAATCATTTCCCCCCTCTGAATTTCGGTTTTCACCTGTATACTAACGACCACTGCAGTTATCAATTGGCATAATTTCAATATGTTTTGGTTTAAGAAAATAGATAAGCCCAAGGAGAGGGAGAGAAACCAAGGGAATGGTGGATTTGTTTAGCCATTAAATATGCTATTTTATTTATATGCATTATATGGTGTTTCTAGACAATTATAGCAAAAGTCTCTGAGATGACTGGTATCAGATTACCAAAGCAAATCTAATAATTAGGAAAATATTAAAATATCATGGGAATGATCAAAATGTGCAATGACATGAAGGTGGCACAGGTTGTTGGGGAAAATTACATTGATTTGATTGACACAAAACTTTCAGCAGCCTTTAGCTGTGAAAACTCTTCACTGTGTGTTGCCTAAAATTTGAAATACAGTCAATAAATATATTTGAGAATTTTTCTTTTATACATGGGCTTTAAAATTCACTTTGACTTAACCATTTTGGCGTGTTTAGATGATAAAAGTTTTGTTATTGTTATTTCTGTTTAATTTGCTTCAACATTATTACAGTGCAGTCCCCCGTCTGTGATTGTTTCCCCATAGTTTGGCTTATGTGGGTGCAAACTAGCTCTTAATTAACTCCTTACTTTCTCAGCAAAACAACAACAGTAGAAGAAAGCTGAGAGGCATTTGTCTTTCATGCTCAAATGAATGATTGGGAAGGAAAACAGTTCATCATTTGTTTTGGGTTTCTTTTTTCTTTGCTTTCTTTCATCATGACTGTGAATTCCTGGATATTCCATATACAGCATTTAATATTTTATTTTATCTGTAATTTTTTTCTCATAAGAGTTCCACTGTTTTTTGTTTCCCTCTTTGAAAGTGTAATTTATCAAATCTCAATTGAGGAAATTAAAACTGTCAGTTGTTTTGGGAAAGTTAATCATATAAATACACACACACATATATGTATATACATATACACACATATACATGTATGTATATATACATATACACACAAATATAAATTAGTGATTATAAGAATACTTATTCAAAAAGAAGAGCAAAATCTTTATCAATTAAAATTTATTTTCAAAATTAAATTCTATCATTTTAAATTGTAAATTGAAAAACATTGCATTTTAAATGCCTATCTACAATATGGCAGGGCATGACATCTTTGCACCGTGATATGATTTGTCACTTTGGAATAAGTTTCTTTTTCATAAATCAAAATCCAGAAATGATCCTTTTGTCCTCTATATTACCCTTGCCTTTGCTCTTTGAGGGAGACCATCTCCCTCTTTTCTCCCAGGGTCCTCTTGAGGAGGGAGAAGTTGGAAATATGTAGATAGACGTTTAGAGGGGTGTGACAGTTGGGAACACAGGGTAGATCAAGAGGGCCTGGATCAAAACCCACCAGCCCCTTCTGTCTCTGCTTTTAAAGGAATGCCAAAGGGTGGAGCAAAAGACCTTCCCCAGCACAGCCCAGTACAGACCCTTCCAAACACCTGGTGACCATGCATGTGCTCAAGCCATCCCCTAATGCAGTCGTGCTGTGTAAAGCAAGCTCAGATCTCACTAGGAAACCTGTGTGGGCTCCCCAGCTCTTCCTCTGTTGTCTTCTATTGTCTTTCATGGGTAACAGCACATAATTGTTCTTGTGTTACATGTCATATGTAGGTGCTTGATGAGTGTGTGGTAATAAGAAGTATTCTAGGGGCACTACTGGCTCAAGTACATAGAGAAAGGACCATGTGTGAACACAGTAATACACCAGCCTTCTGTAAGCCAAGAACTGAGACTATAGTTCACATAATCCTACCTTTTATGTGTAATCCTAAATGAACGTCATAAACAAAACATGACGTTTTATGCAATGCTTTTATGACCTTCCATTTTTCTGAGCTTTTTCATACTTATAATTTAGACAACGTTGTTTGTCATACCATTACTAGCAATCATCAAGGACAGAAGTGACCTTATTTGTTTCATTGATTTCTCTGAATGCTGTCCAGTAATCAACAAATATTAGTTGATTGATTTAATGAATAGGAATGAGAAACATAAACACTAAGAGATAATTTTCCTAGTGATAGTGTCAACTGACTAGGTAAGCCAAAGATGACAAGAAGGAGGACTTACAGGTAACAGAGTGTCACCTTTAGGAAATGCCCATGCACAGACATACTTGGGATGAATTGAATATATAAAATAACATTAAGAAGAATTTCAATACTCTAGAACTAAATTATGTTAAATTTCATAAATAACAAAAGAAAACTTTTACTGAAGTGGTCACTTAAATTCAAGCAGATAAAATACTTTACCTGGTTATTTTATTATTATGGTGTGGAGCATTCTGGTGATAGCACATCATCTATGATTTCTTAGATTTTTTAAAATAGCCTTGAAATTTCTGTATCTAAATTGGGCTACATTTTAGTAAAATCAAAAACTACAATATAATACATAGTAGTTATCTACAAAAATAGGTAGCACTAGAGAAAAGATTAGCTTTCCTTTGCATATTAGATTTTACTGTTCAAAATTTAAAGCCCTGCCTATGCACCATCAATATAATAGTACTACAATAATGTCCTACTGATTCATTGATTTTGCTATCTTATTAGCAAGTGGTTTCTAAATAGTTTCAATATAATGTAGTGTCTCTAATAGATGGAGCATTTTCCTGACTTAAACTTTAATTTTCAGCTATTTCATAGAGAGGAAAGTTTTGTGCTTTGCTTTTCTGCCTTGTAAAAGATCCAGCAAGGCTGCTTTTCAGTGATTTCTTCACCAAGGCATCCAAAGCTTTTTACTTATAGGGACCTCAAAGACATCACATCAGTGATGGTTTCAAGCTAGATTTTATGGCTTCCGTGAACTTTAACTCTTGTTAGAGTGCCTTCCAATGTTGAAAAAAGGTGTGATGAAGCGGGGGAGGCAAGACAGATGACACCAGGGAGAAAGGAACACTGAGAGCAGAGCTACTGCAAGGAAGTAAACGTCCCAGAGAAAAAGCACAGAAATTGATGTGGTGCTAGGTGAACTTTTACCTCAATTTTTACCTTGAGAAAGAGGGCAAAACCATTGCCTTCCTTGTATCAGGCCTGAGTTCTGAGTGTTATTTATACACTAGCAACTGAATTTTCTTTCTTTCTTTCTTTCTTTGAAGTAAATTACCATTTATTTTTCATTTTCTTCATTCTTTTTTTTTTCATTTTTATTTATTAAGAAATTTTCTACTCACTCCACATACCACCCACAGATCCCACCTCCTCCCTCCTCCCACCCCTCAGCCTTCCCTCCCAAGCCACCCCACATCCCCACATCCCCCAAATCAAGGTCGCCCATGGGGAGTCAGCAGAGCCTGGCACACTGAGCCTAGCCAGGTCCAAGCCCCTTCCCACTGCACTAAGGCTGTGCAAGGTGTCACACCACAAGCACCAGATTCCCAGAAGCCTTATTGTAGCAGGAATCTTAAAAGTTCTTATTAATAAAATCAAACCTGAGCCAGTTATTGGGGTGATCACTGGAAGATCAGAGAGACAGAACAGGCCACAGCTAACCTCACCTGGCCAACTTCTCAGCTGATCTTGTTTCCTCAGACTGGCAGCCTCTGTGTCTTCATATCCCAATGGCTCTCAGCTGAACTGTGCTGCTCAAAACCTAAATGCTTAACCAGCCAAAATGCTGCTAGTTTCTGATCCTCACGCCTTATATACCTTTCTGCTTTCTACCACCACTCCCTGGGATTAAAGGCGTGAGTGACCATGCTTGGCTGTATCCAGAAACACATGGATTTCTGCCTCTGAAATGCTAGGATTAAAGGCGTGTGCTATTCTATTAAATATTGTGGCTATTAAATATTGTGGCTATTCTATCTCTGACCCCAGATAAGTTTATTAGGGTGCACAATATTTCGGGGAACACAATACCACCACACCTTATTATTATAAAAGCTATTTTTCAATAATGACCTTCGTTAAAATTTAAAAAGAGGATTAAGAAACTTGATATAGATCTTGTGAGATTTCTGTCTTTTGATAGATGAAAAATGGTAAATGATTAATTTTTTTCTTTAAAAAAGAAAATGTTTGCATCAGAATTTCGTTATCTTGAGAAATTCCCAGGAAAAGGTAAACCTCAAGGTATTTTTTGTTGTTTGCTTTTTTTAGATTCTAAGTCTGAAAAGGAAGGTGTCAAATGCAAATGTACCATTACTAATGCATGCCACGTTTACTAGTATGGGAAGGAAAGGGACCTTATGTAAATAGATAATTAACTCTTAAAAGAGAGACTAAGCTTCCTCCCACTCTCTTGCTGTCTGTGTCTGTGTTTTGAGGAAGAGTCATGTACAGGAAACAGCAGAAACTTGCTGTGGAACAAAAGCTGTAGATCTTTGCCAGCTTCTGATGCAGTGGTCTAGAGAAAAGGCCATGTGGTGCCAAGTACTGTTTAAATGGAGCGCAGCATATTAAAAAACAAGCCAAATTTGGGAAATAAAGTGATCATTATTGTCATTACTCTATCTAGACTGTTGTGGTCTAGCCCACATTTGTAATAAAGCCACATATTAGGAGAAAGAAAAAAGTGTGATATGATGAACGTCCCCAACACCCACACAGTAGCATAGTGCTTGGAGGAAAACTGACTTGGGAAACAAGAGGTTATCAATACTGAATTTGGAATTAATCAGAATTTCTGGGCATGTTTTCAGCATAACTGAAGATGAAAATTGAGTTTAAATGCCTGATTTTGTATGTTTATTTGAGGTATTCTGTGGTATTTGTTTAACAATGGAATTATGTACTTGTATGAACTCAGGGATAAATGAAAGCATTTTCACCCATCTATTTCATTCTCAGACACACATAGCCAATCTCAAGTAGATCTATAATAATGTAGTTTATGATAGAAAAAGAGATTTCAAGGCTGAGAGAGAACTTAAAAGACAAATAGTGCCATCATCTCTCTGCTTGAATTCCTTAGGTAATGGTTTAATAAGTGGTTGCCAACACTACATTGTCAAGGATGTCATCACCTACTGAGGAAATATATTCAACCCCCTGATGACACAGAATATTACACATTGACCCCATATCTGTCTTAATGGCACCAACCTATTTGTCCTATTACCCAGGGTTATGCAGAGGCATTTTTGAGGTTATTAAAATGACCTGGTATGACCCATTTCTTTTCATCTGGCTATACATTTTCCTCTAAACTATTCCTACTACATTAGCTTTGTCCATTCATTTCTTTACAGCATTTAACTTTCTTGTCTATTGAGTTCCACTCTTTGATTTCTTGGTCTGAAACAGTGATTATTAACCTGTAGGTCATGGCTATTTCACAGAGGTCATCTAAGATGATTGGGAAACACATATATTTACATTACAATTCATAACAGTAGCAAAATTACAGTTATGTAGTATCAACAAAAACAATTCTATGGGTGTGGGTTACCACAACATGAGGAACTGTAATCAAGGGTTGCAGCATTAGGAAGGTTGAGAGTCACTAGTTTAGAAGGATGATCAAAACAAGTCTGAGTCAGGCAGACCATGTTAATCTCATCACAATTTTGTAATCAGAGTTTGAATAAAGGAATGCAAGGTAGTAATAGTAACAGCTCTGCTGATAATCCCTCTCTGTCCTTGTAATAGTTTAATTTTATGAATGAAGAAATGTGTTAACTAATTTGTCTCCTTTTACAACTAGTTCTCTGTATTTGACATTGCTACCTCTGCTTTAGAGATGACCACATAAAGGCTAAGTGGGTTATAGGATTTTGTCAAATTTGCTTGAACCTAGATTCAACTTTTCATTTTTTTACTTTAAATTTGTGTGTGTGTGTGTGTGTGTGTGTGTGTGTGTGTGTGTGTGTGTGTGTGTGTGATAGAGAGAGAGAGAGAGAGAGAGAGAGAGAGAGAGAGAGCGAGAGAGATATGCATGCATGAGTGAGAATGCCCATGTACCTCAATGTGTGTAGAGAAGCCTATGGTGATATTTTATTTGTACTGAAATGTGATTTTATTTGTATGTTAATAAATAAAGTTGCCTGGGGGTCAGAGATAATAGTAAGCCATAGTGGAGCTGGGCGTTTGTGGTGGACACCTTTAATCCCAGCACTTGGTAGGCAGAGCTAGGTAGATCTCTGTGTGGTCAAGGATACAGCCAGCATTGGAGACACATGCCTTTAATCTCAATACCAACCATAGAAGACCTGGAGGTCTGTACAGACAGGCAGTGACAAGGCGGTCATGTGGTTGGGTTTACAACCAATGGGAAGGCAGAACAGAAAGTCTATATAAAGACAAACACAGGAAGTAGGTCTCTCTTGGCTGAAGAGGATTGCTGAAGCAGGAAGGGTAAGGCTCTTAGCTCTGACCTCTTGGACTTTTATCTTTACATTGGCTCTGTGTTTCTTATTTAATAAGATGGTTACTTCTACAGTAGCCAATCAGTATCTGAGGAGAAAAAGGAGAGGAAGAGTCTGTAAAGGTTAACTGATGAATATGAATTTATAGGTCAATTGGAGCAAGTATTTATGATATTCTTTGCACAATGAAGATGGTATGATGGATAGAATAATATGTTGTATATTTCAAAAAGATAGATGAAATATATAAGCAAATAGATACATTTAACATAATTTAAACCATATGAAATGTATACCTATATGAAAACATCACATCTTACTATAAGACTACACACAATTTTTATTTTTTCATGTCAGCTCAAAACAATTTAAATATGAAAAAATTCAAATACAAACAAAATCATATTTTGCATTACTAATACAATATATGTTGAATAAGGATTTACTGGGAAGAATCCTTTGGGACATGTATCAAAGGACTTGGTTATGGAATTCAAAACTATTTATTTCAGCGTTTTTCCCCATTAGTGTTTCCCAAAGTTAGTAGGAGCAAGGAAAGTATTGCTGTCAAGGTAGAAATCAGGCTCATTATACAGCCTATTACTAATTCCACGTTCAAGAGTAATTGAACCATTAGAGCCCTTGGTATTTGTTTGCTGTCATTGCTGTTTTCATTGTTTTACTCTTAGAGGCTCTGCTTTTGCCGTGCACTGGTTATCTCTTAATTTGGGTTAAAAAAATAATAGTAAATGTGGACTTCAGAGTTATGGAGGAAGTTCGAAAAATACCATCTGCTCTAAGCACTCAGTGTGGAGGTCAACATTGTCAAGGAGCCTGTCTTTCTGTGTGGCATGCACTGGCATGGCTTTCAAATTAGTTCTGACTTCAGCTCCAAGCATTAGAATTCTGTTTACATAGTGAAGGCTAACTTGAATCCATTAATGGAATATTCAGTATACCTCTGTATCTTAAAGGGGTAGTGGCAATCACATGTCTAAGGTAAAGAATAAAATTGTAAAACTATGAGCTATCAATTAATCTCTCAATAAATATATTTAAGAACACAAATATATATTTTTAATTAAGAAATGTTTTTATTCATTTTACATAACAACCACAGATCCTCCTAGCCTTCCCCCCTCAACCCACCCCCTATACCTTCCTCAGACAAGGTAAGGCCTCCCATTAGGAGTCAGAAGAGCCTGGTACACTCAGTTGAGGCAGGTACAAGCCACTTCCCCTGCATCAAGGCTATGCAAGATCACCCGCATAGGTAGTGGGCTCCAAAAAAGCCAGCTCATGCACCAGGGATGAATCTTGATCCTACTGCCAGTGAGTCCCTTAAGCAGATCAAGCTGTACAACTGTCTCACTTATGCAGAAGTCCTGGTTCAGTCCCTTGGAGACTCCACAGCTGTTGGTCTAAAGTTTATGGGTTCTCACCAGTTTGGTTTGGTTGTCTCTGTAGGTTTCCCCATCATGATCTTGATGCCCCTTGCTTATAGAATCCCTCTTTTCTCTCTTCAACTGGACTCCTGGAGCTCAGTCTGGTGCTTGGCTGTGGATCTCTGCATCTGCTTCCATCAGTTACTGGATAAAGGCTCTATGATGACAGTTAGGGTATTCACCAATCTGATTACTGGGGTAAGCAACTTCAGGCACCCTCTCCACTATTGCTGGGGTCATCCTTGTGGATTCCTGGGAACTTCCCTAACATCCATTTTCTCCCTTATTCCCATGATGTCTCCCTCTGTCATGGTATCTCTTTCATTGCTCTCCCACTCCATGCCTGTTCCACCTTGACCACTCAGCTCCATTATGTTCCCATCCCCCATCCCCTACCCTCTATTGTGTGCCCCCCCCCCCCGTTAACTCATGG